>NW_027397081.1:24793459-25103437 GCF_003265705.2 Callorhinus ursinus | reverse complement strand
AAAGAAAGAAAGAAAGAAAGAAAGAAAGAAAGAAAGAAAGAAAGAAAAAGAAAAAGACTGGCATGTGATGGGGAAGAATAAGGAATAATAAAGCATCGGTAATGACTGGGCCCCGTAATAACAACTTGTCTACGTTTTTCCAAGCTGCCATCTTTCACTGGAGAGTCAGTTATAGATGAATAGGAACTAAATAGGGCAGAAGAAAAGCATGGAGGAGGCAGTGGGGGTGGGATGAGTTCGAAGCAGTGGGGCTATACTTTTACGTATTTCCCGGCCAAAGACCAACTGGTAAAACCCTTTATGATTCCTTGTCACAGGTTAGGAAACGTGTATGACTTGCCCTGCTGTCCTAGTGGTGCAGCCGCTTCCTTTACATCTCTTTGAGTCATGTCAGCACCTCCCGGGAAAGGCACCCTTGAACGTATGTTTGTGTGTTCCTTGAAGGCAACGGCCCACCGCCTCACCTAATACATCACATACAAGCAATGAACAAACTTGCCTAGCTCGAAGACTTTCCCGTGCTCCCCGGGCTCCTTTAATTTGGCTTCACGGTAGCCTCCGTTATGACATTCCTTGGCTGATGCTCCAAATCACCATTGCCATGTCTAATCTGGAAGCTCGTGGCTGGAGGAGTAAACCTTGTCTTCGCAGTTTCCCATCGACTAAGGTAGGGCACTGCGAGTGCTGGGGCTGGGCACGGAGACAGGCCTAGCAACTCCGGAGTTTTGGCCACAAGTTCTAACCGAAGCGGCTTCGTAAAGGACCCACATGCCGATTGTCGTGCTCATGCATTGCACGGCAAGAGGGAAACTAAATCTGGCCACTGATGCCCAAAGAGGTTTGGGGAAAAGTTTTTGCAGCCAGAACTGGGACTTTCCTTGCGGTTGGACTCAGCCAATCAGAGTTTTGCCTGATGATGTAATGCTCTGCAAACAAGTTTTATTGGTGGGAAAGCTCTTAGGTGTTGTGAGGGTGTAGAGTTTCCACTGCAGCTCAGGGAAAATTGTCTGTGGCTTCATTTAAGGTTGTCCTGAATTCCATCGTGCTTATATTTCCAACCAAGCTGAGCTTATATTTGGCACTTGTTAAAAATTGGGAAATCCAGAAACTTTCTTTTGTTCTGATGTCAAAAGCTGCAGATTCCTCCACGGCTGCTATTTTGCTGTCTGTATCTTCAACAAGGGGCCTTAGGAAGCTGACCAGCAGAGCATCGGTCACAACAGTGGGCAGGAAATGATGCTACCGCAGGTCAGGCTGTAGAAAGGACTCTCTTGGGGGTGGGGGGAAGACATTATGCAGGCATATGTTTCCATCTGATGAATTCGCAGGCACACACATGCCTGAAGTCCGCTCTGCACAGAGATGCAGCACTAAAAATAGCTCAGAGCCGATTTCCCTCTTTTCCAATGTATCATCCCCAGCTCTAGTGCCTTTCCTCCCCCAGACAGAGCCCCTGCTGTCTGCCAGCCTGGGCTGGAATTAGCACACCGGCGTCTGCGAGACTCGGCATCCCTGCTGGTGGAGGCTGATGAGGGTCCAGCTGAGCTCTAGCGGCAGTTGTGTGGCCCTCGGTCACCTGCATCCAGGAGGCTGGGAGCACCCACCCCTAACCACCCATGAGAGGGATGTCAGCCACTGACTCACTCTCTCTATTGTTTCGGACAGCAAGCTATTCCTGCCCTCACCACTTCTCCACCACACTGCAGCCTTTCCCTCTGGATACTCGGCCCCACCCTCACCTCTTCAGGAAGACTCAGAGGAGCTCCACACCTCGCTTCAGTCCTTCCAACCCTTCATCCGATTCCTTTTCCCCAGCTTTTATCTTTACCACCCTCTTCCCAAATATGTGACAAGTACGGCAGTCTCAAACTGTGTTAGGGACTCATGAGTATGTTTGTGTATTTCAGCTCTTTGAGATTCTCTGTGCTAACTATATTTACTTCCCCCCCTCAACCCCCCGTAACAGTAGAAACAGCACGGGGCTTGGACTTGAATGCCCTGGGAAGAAAAACTGGGATCAGGGGCGCCTGGGTGGCTCAGTCGGTTAAGCGTCCGACTCTTGATTTCGGCCCAGGTCATGATCTCAGGGGTGCAGGATCCAGCTGCTGCATCAGGCTCCGTGCTCAAATGGGGAGTCGGCTTTGAGATTCTCTCTCTCCCTCTTCCTCTGCCCCTCCCCCTACTCACGTGTGCACTCTCTCTCTCTCAAATAAATAAATACATAAATAAAATCTTTTTTAAAAATTGGGGTCGTAATGGGGTCGTTATATTACAGGGGTTTTGTAGGATTAAATGAGATCATGTATACCTGGCACAGAGTAGGAACTTAATAAATATTAGTTGAGTCTGAGGGACGCCTGGGTGGCTCAGTCGGTTAAGCATCTGTCTTCGGCTCAGTCATGATCCCAGGGTCCTGGGATTGAGCCCGGCATCGGGCTCCCTGCTCAGCGGGGAGCCTGCTTCTCCCTCTGCCTCTGTCCCTCTGTTCCTGTTCTCTCTTACTGAAATAAATAGATAAACAAAATTTAGTTGAATCTGCATCCTAGAATGTGAACTCCAGACATCCCCTTTCTCCTATATACATGTTTCTATTTTCCCCAGTGCCTAGTCCTATCAGGACAGGGACTTTTTTTTTTTTAAGATTTTATTTATTTATTTGAGAGAGAATGAATGAGAGCATGAGCAGGGGGAGGAGCAGAGGGGACAGAGAGGGAGAAGCAGACTCCCCGACAAGCAGGGAGCCCGATGTGGGACTCAATCCCAGGACCCCGGGATCTTGACCTGAGCCGACAGCAGATGCTTAATCAACCAAGCCACCCAGGCGTCCCAGGACAGGGACATTTAATAAACGCCAACTGACATGCCTTGATTTTTAAGATACCTCTTCAGCTCTGACATCCTTAGCAAATGAGTAATTTGGGGCATCAAGAAACTACAGTGACAATGAGATGGCGCCGTTGATAACAAAGCTTGTGCATCCTGTGACCCCCGCAGGTTGGGAGGGGGAGAGTGAATGACTTTCAGCGCCCAGGCAAAGCAAAACTTCAGTGAGCACATTGTGATGCTCCCCCTTGCCACTAGGAAGGACCTTTCTCCTACTCTTTCCTTTTTCTCTTCCGACCTGCTTTTACTCCCAGCAGACTTTCGGCTGATTAATGCCTACAGAGGTGTTAACGGATACGGATGCGGCACCGCTGATACGCGGTAGCTGATACCGGCCGACGGACCCAACTCACCTTGTCCGGCTGGCCCTTCCACCTCGTCCACAAAGCAGCTTCTAAACATGGAAACGCTTTGCAAGCCCCAAGGAAACCTTTCAGCTGGGATGACATGGGTTGGGGGAGAGCCAGGGAGAGGGGCTGATCCTCCCTGAAAGGCCAGCGAAGAACATGGCCGCTCAGATGCAGAGGAGGTTTCCTGGGCCTCCTCACCCCGCCCCTTCTGGTCCTTCATCTGTTGCCAGGAGGCCAAACCACCCAAGCTCAGTCTACTGGGCCTGTCTCGGCCTCTAAAATCACTGTACTTCTTACAAGCTTCCCGGCAGGGTCATTTTCAGAAGTCTGACCATTCCAGATAACCCTGCCCACTTAGCCTCCTAATCCCTGAGTACCAGGCAGGAACACCTCTTCCTGAAAGGTTCCTGGTCTTGTTGTACAAACTTCTCATTCTTTTTTTTTTTTTTTAAGATTTTATTTATTTATTTGAAAGAGTGTGTGAGCGAGAGAGAGCAGGAGTGAGGGGCGGGGCAGAGGCAGAGGGAGAAGTAAGCTCCCTGCTGAGCGGGGAGCCCCAGTGGGGCTTGATCCTGGGACTCCAGATCATGACCTGAGCGCAAGGCGGACACTTAATTGACTGAGCCACCCAGGCGCCTCCAAACTTCTCATTCTTGTTAACAGGGTACTTGTACAACCCTGAGTGAGTGCTCCTTTACATCTTATGTCCTGACACCTCATTTGTGTCACCCTAATCCCAGGTATGAGAGTTGCTAGATGGGTACACATGCACACACTCCTCGCTTTTCAACTACTTTGGGGCATTTAGAACACATCCCTGATCACTGCTTTATTTGGTCCACATTAGAACCATATTAGAATTTGGAATCTTTGGGGGCGCCTGGGTGGCTCAGGTCACGATCTCAGGGTCCTGGGATTGAGCCCCGCATTGGGTTCCTTGCTCAGTGGGGAGTCTGCTTCTCCCTCTCCCTCTGCAGCACCCCTTGCTTGTGCTTTCGCGCTCTCTCTCTCTGACAAATAAATAAAATTAAAAAAAAATAAAGTAAAAAATTCAAACTTTTCTTAAAAGTGTTCTTTGTGTCTGGGGGCGCCTGGGTGGCTCAGTCGGTTGAGTGTCTGACTCCTGGTTTCTGCTCAGGTCATGATCTCGCAGTCGTGAGATGGAGCATGTCAGGCTCTGCGCTTGGTTCGGAATCTGTTTCAGATTTTTTCTCCCTCCCCCCTCTGCCTCTCCTGCTTGTGTGCATGCACTCTCTCTCTCAAATAAATAAATAAAATCTTTTTTTTTTAAGTGTTCTCTGTGTTTTAAAATATCTTTCAAGGAGACAAAACATGAGGGTTTGGGTTTTCACCCATTGTAGTCAAAAAACCAGTAGCAGTTTCTTGGTAAATAAGGATCACTTGGCCAGTCTAGGTGTTTTCTCCCACCTTACTTCTCCGTGTCGGCAGCTGATGATATCAACCCTCCCTACACGGCTATGCCCAGTAGGAAAGGGTGGGTGGAAGATTCATGTAGCTATTTAAAGGCTCTCTTGGAAAAGCCTTTCTGAACTGATGTACCAGTTCTGTTAGGAGCCGTGGTCCTAGCTCACCAAACATGCTTTGCTTCGGGCACTGATGCCTTGTATCCCTAGGTCCAACTCTACCCCATTCTCAAGCCAGGGCAGACCAAGGTAGGCAAGAGAGAAACTGGCTCATCTGTAGATCTTGTTCTCCTAGACCTGGTATTCACTTTATCAGAGGTGAGGCCCTAGGTGCCATCTACCCCCAGAGCTGCAATCTCCCTTCCTCTTTTATCCTTGCCTGCAGTGACTGGGTTATTTTCCTTATTTTCCTCACATGTATTCCAGACCTCCTTCTGGGGTGACACTTGTTGTAAAGCCCTCTCCCTCAGTAGGACCCTGGCACTATATCAGACTACTTGCTGGGGTCCTGACCCAGCCATTCAGATCACCTGGAATGACTGCAGCCTCCCTGATGTCAAGCATCTATCCCCACTGTGTCTCCACAGTTTGCCCCAGTCTACGACTGGAATGATGCCTGGTGCAGCCTTAACTACTCACAGTGCTGGTTCCTGATTTAGGTTGTGGGCTCTTCTTATGGGCCAAGGTACTGCTGAGTACATTTCTGTTGTCTGTCTTATCCATGGCCATTTAAATGCAAGTGACTACATGTCATAACCTGCACTTGAGTCTTGAGAGTCAGACTCAAACGGTAGCACACAGTTGAAGCGAATTGCTCCAATCCCAGTTCCATCCCCACTCCTTCTTGGCTTTCTATTCTGACATTAATGTCTGCCTTTGGCATTGCCCTAATCTGGCAGCCTCATTAACTTTTTCATCCTATTTGGACCTGGCTTTCCTCCCCGGTTTCTAGCCAGCTCACCCGTCTGCCTGGTATTTCCACTGTCTCGGGGAGAGATCCGTGTTGCACCTCTGAGTCCTTCTGAAGCCCACATTCCTTCTCCTGGCCAGGCTTGTCAGGTCCCAGCCCTCAGTCTTCTGTCCCTTCTGACCATGGCTGAGACTCGCCTTTATGCATTAAAGAGCTAGAGAGAGAACAGGACTCCTTTAGTTTACTTTAGTTTTTTAAAGATTTATTTATTTATATGAGAGAAATAGAGAGAGAGAGAAAGAGAGAGAGCGAGCTTGAGTGGGGGAGGGGCAGAGGGTGAGGGAGAGAATCTCAAGCAGACTCCCTGACGAGTGTGGAACTCGACTCGGGGCTCAATCCCACGACCCCAAGATTATGACCTGAGCTGAAACCAAGAGTTGGACGCTCAACTGACTGAGACACCCAGGTGCCCCAAAACAGGACTCCTTTAGTCTTGGCCTCTTCTTTTCCCTGTGTCCACCCCAACAACCCCCCCGCAACACACACACACGCGCACACACACACACACACACAGCCAAGCCCATTGTGGACTCTTTTAAAAATGTAGCAAGCACACAACCACATATCCTGTGTGTGTGTGTGTGTGTGTGTGTGTGTGTGTGTGTGTATGTGTTTAAAAAATCAGTCCTAAAATCATTTACTTGTCATACTGTAGATTTTGATTTTTGGATGAGGAAACATACTCACCATATGTGAATGTGACTCACCAGATATCCCATAGAGTCCCCCACATTTCCCAGCGTCTCTTGCAGCTAGAAGAGGGCTGTGTGCAAGTTCTCACCCATATACTATGAATGGGAGTGTCTCCTCTATCTCTGTTTTCCCCTGCATTTATCTTGATAGCACATTGAGATGGATCTCTGAGCTCTCTGACAAAGAGATGGCCCCACTGACCCACAATGGATTTCACGTGAATAAGAAATACACCTTTGGTCTGTTACGTCATTAAGATTTTAGGATTTTGTTTGTCATTACAGTACTGTTTTTTTTTAATTCCAATTTATTTTTTTATTTTTTTTTAAGATTTTGTTTATTTATTTGACAGAGAAAGAGAGCACAAGTAGGCAGAGAGGCAGGCAGAGGGAGAGGGAGAAGCAGACTCCCTGTGAGCAGAGAGCCCAACATGGGGCTCGATCCCAGGACCCTGGGATCATGACCTGAGCTGAAGGCAGATGCTTAACCGACTGAGCCACCCAGGCACCCCTACAGTACTGCTTAACATTACTCTGACTAATGCAGTATAGAAACCCTAACCAAGTGTGGAGGTTTGTTCCTGCTTCTACCACCACCCAAGAATTGCCTTTTAAATCACTTAAAATGTATACAAACCATATGTGCTTATTATGGAAAATTATAAAATACAAATATACTAAAAAGAAGAAAGTAAAAATCATCTATAATTCTGTTAGCTAGAAATAAATACTGTTAAAATTTTGGTGTCTATACTTTGCATTTTTTTCTAAGTATATATACATGCATATTACATATTATTCTGGAATCTACTTTTGTATTTGACAAAATATTCTGTATATTTTCCCACAGCAATAAAGATTATTCTAGAACACAGTCCTTAATCATTGCATAGCTTTGCATTATGGCTCTATCATAATTTATCTCTTGTTGGAGAGTCTACTGTCTTCCTCTGCCTAAATTGCTTCAGTAACATTTCTGCTCCTTTTCTACATATTTTATCCCTTACTTCCCCTCCCACTCACAGACTGGCTCTTCATCATCTACATTCATAAAATGCAAATGAGACAATCCAAAAATAATTAAAGTGGCCATGAAATTCACAAGGTGATATTTTTGGATAGGGAAGGAAGAAGCAAAGTTTTTGCAATGTATTCATCCTCTTAATTATTATTATTGTTATTCTTATCCTTATTTGCTTGGGAAATATTGGTTTTTATTCTGAGTAGTAAAAACTGCCTCAGAGGGAGCCAAGGAGATGTCAGGATACAAAGTAAAAGGAAGCCGTTTAAATTAAGATTGGGTTTGGCTGCAAGAAATGAAAAACACAACAAACTCTAATTAACAGTAGCTGAAACAAGCAGAAGTTTATTATTTTGCTCTTGTACTAAAGTCGGGAGGTAGGCACTCCCATATGGTACTCCACAGAGTATCAAAGATCCAGACTTCTACTAGCCCTCCTGAGCCTCCCCCACCCATTCTCAAGGTCACTTTACAAGGTCCAAATTGTTGCTTTAACTCTAGCCATCACATCTACATTCCATCCAGAGGAGAAAATGTGAAGGAAGGAGAAGAAAATGTCACTCTTTGAAAATGCACTTTTTTTGGTAAATTGCACATACCATGTTTGCTTATTCACCTGGCCACCTTTAGATGCATGGGAGGCTTGGAAATGTAGTGTTTATCTTCAGCGTCCACGTACCCAGATAAAAATTGAGGGTGCTATTACTATAGAAGAAGGGGAAAATGGATATCAGATATTGGGACACAACCAGATATCTCTGCCATTGGAACCACCGGGTGATTAGTAAATATCAAAAATTTTCTAAAGCAAATAATCCAATCATGGGTAGTTTAATTGAATATAACTATAAAACTATTTCAGTCCCTCGTAGAGGAGGATCCAACTCAAGGAAAATATCGATTACATCAACAATCAGTGTAATCAAACTCTCACCGTGAACAGATGGGCTAAGTAAATACACACTCAGTGTTTTAATCCTGCTGGATTTCTGAAATCAACCAACTCCTTCTGGATGAACATGTGCTAAAGGAAAGAGCAACTGATAGCCCCTTGAGCATCTTAATTAACACCTGGTCACAGCAGGAGCTGGGAGCTGCAGATTCCAGGGCACACCTAGGTCTCATTCCCAAATTCCTCAAATAAAGCAAGTGAGAAGAGCAGGCTATATATATATATAGGATAAGAAAGCCGGTCACCTTCACACTCCTGTGCCTTTGCTTTTGTGGCTTTAACTGCCTAAAATCCTTTGTCCCTTCTCTGTGTGAGGAACTTCTGTTCTTCTTGTTCAGTTTTTTTCTTCTTTCTCATTTTTTTTTTAAAGATTTTATTTATTTGGGACGCCTATGTGGCTCAGTCATTAAGTATCTGCCTTCAGCTCAGGTCATGATCCCTGGGTCCTGGGATCGAGCCCCGCATCGGGCTCCCTGCTCGGCGGAGAGCCTGCTTCTCCCTCTCCCACTCCCCCTGCTTGTGTTCCCTCTCTCGTTGTCTCTCTCTCTGTCAAATAAACAAAAATCTTAAAAAGAAAATCATCCCATGAGTTGTATTTTCATTATTATCTTGCTTTATAGCTGATGAAACTGAAGTATAGAGAGGTTAAGTGACTTGCCCAAGGCCACACAGCTAGTCAGTAGGGAAGCTAAAACGGGATCCAGGGAGTCAGGCTCTAGTGTGTGTGCTTAACTACTATGCCATGCTTTAGTATTCTTCACCCCATCTGCATTCCTAGCATTTAATAGGCTGCTTGGAATGTAGTAGATACTCAATAAATTTTGTGTTGAATAGAATTGAGCTAGCTGCTCTACACTGGGCACGTTATCCTCCGAGACATAATTTCTACAAAGATAAAAAGAAGAAATTGGGCTGGAAGATGTCTGAGATCCCTTAAAACTCTAAATTTGTTTCCTATTCACATACTAAATAATCTTTTAATTTAGATCTGGAAGCGATCTGGAGGGTCCACCTGATGGAGCCCTGGACTTCAGCCAGGCTTCATCTGTAGTAGATAGGTGACAATTCTTGCAGTTTATTAAGTCCTTTACAATGCCCACGTTTTGAGTCTAAGGAATGGATGACTCACAGATTTTATGAATAATGTACCACAGCAGGATAGATAGGATATCTCAAAAGTTCCTTCAAATGGTGGAAAGTTAGAGTACTTTCCTTTCACACGGACAGCAGTTTTGATTTCACTTCAGGTTCAAGAGGCCTTGGATTATGTTCTGAACTGCTTATTTTCTTGTAATTGACTATTCTAATGCTTCTCAGATCTCTACTCTTTGTAAACTTGGCTACAAACAATACCTTACCCCCAATAGATGGCTCTAAATTACTCTTTCAGATTACACTATGGCATGACAGTGCTCCCCAAAGACCGAAGGGTACAGTGCCAGACCTTTGACCAACAGCCAGCAAAATCCCCGTCATCTGACCAAATGCCAGTTTAGGTCATTATATTTTGGCCAGTCTTCTCCTTCCTGCAGTGCGAGTTGGCGACATTAGCCTCCACCACCCAGCTCGTGCTGCCTGCTAATCACTGAGTTGGCAGGACTGCCTTCTCTAGTGTAATGGTCAGAAGCCGGCACTGAGTTGGGCTAAATCTGACTATGGCAGAGAATATTGGTGGTGATGAGTTTCCCTAAGCTTAAATCAATGGCAGTATTATTTTCTCTGTAGGGCTGAGGTCAACAGGGAGCAGGACTGTAAATCATTGTGTTTAAGGATGAAATGTACTTGACATGGTGTTGAGTCTTTAACTATGAGAGTCTGTGACATGATGATTTCTCACTTTACTGAGGCAGGAATTGAACACAAGCCCTACGAGATTCATATAAATCTCCTGGTGAGTCTCCTCACCAGCTAGTGAGTGAGCCTGGCCAGCCACTCGCTATCTGGGTCTGGCCCCTTTGGGCATCTAATAGATGATCTCCTTTAATTTTCTTGACAATCCAATGACTATCCTCCTTCCTTTTATCAGAGTTTTCATCTTTGGGATAATAGTAAGAAGTATCTTATTGTATCCCTTTACATACAAGGGACTTATATGTTCTAGTGCTGTTTATACATTTTAAAATATTTGGAGGTCAAAGAATGTGCTTTTCTCTCAAGGTTTATTTCGTGGGGAGGAGAGCTGCGAGTGAACTGTAGGTGCAAAGAAGTGAGTTCATGGCACATGCCATCAGCAGCATAAAAAGTCTCCTTATTTATTTATTTATGTATTTATTTATTTATTTATATTTTGAGAGAGAGAGAGTGAGCGCATGTGCATAAGGAGCCCTACGTGGGGCTCGATCCCACGACCCAAGCCAAAATCGAGTCAGACACTTAACCGACTAAGCCACCCAGGTGCTCCAAAAGTCTCCTTATTTAGTTATTTATTTTTAATTTTTAAAAAAGATTTTATTTATTTATTTGAGAGAGAGAGAGAGAGAGAGAGAGAGAGAGCACGAGCTGGGGGAGGGGCAGAGAGAGAAGCAGACTCCCTGCTGATCAAGGAGTCAGATGCAGGACTTGATCCCAGGACCCTGGGATCATGACCTGAGCCAAAGACAGACGCTTGACTGACTGAGCCACCCAGCTGCCTCCAAAGTCTCCTCTTTTAACTGATGGATTAATTTCTTCCCTGCACCCCCCAGTCTCTGCTTTCATTCCCTTCCTCTACGAATTCTTGTAAATGATACAGTATTCTGTATGTATGTGTCTTTAATTTACATAGGTGACATTGTGCTTACATCTCATTCTCTTCCTTACTTTTTAAACTCAAAACTCTGTTTTAATATCCATCCATGTTACTAAATGTGTATCTAGGCCAATGCTTCAAACTGCAGCATATAATTCCATAGTATGCATTCTTAGCATTTTACTTACCCATCACCCTAGCTATGGACACTGAGGTGATTCTAGATGTATATATATTATATGTCTCATCTCTCTATATGTGGAATTGATGTGCCATAGCCCATATGTAAGCCTCACTTCACTAAACACTGCCAGATGGCTTTGCAAGTGGTGGTACCTGCCTGTACTCCCATTAGCAGTGTATACCACATTCTTGATATCATTCACCAAGGTTTCATTTGAATGGATTTTCTGCTTTTTTAAGGTTTTTGTGCAGTTGGGCAATTAATTGGAAATACTCACCAAAAAAAAAAAAGAAGGAGCAGTTGGGTGAGTTGTGACCCTCCTGGCCCCTCCCCCGGTGATTTACCTCTCCCATTTTTCTATCCTCCCCCATGTTCCTATTCCTTTCAGATTGCTCCAGAACCTGTTAGAGCAAATTTCCCTCTGAACCTTCACCTTGAAATGCCTCCTTCCTTTTTATCAGAGTTTTCATCACACCTCAACAGAAAGTTCTTCCTGTTCTTGGCTCTAAATATCCAAATTCTTCCCATTTTGTGAGGTCCCATTTAAGATCTATTTTCTCCACAAAACCCTGTCTAACCACACCCTAGCCTACGTGTGTTTCTTTTCATTTTGACTATATCTCTCTCATTTGGGGGACTTGTTTATATGTGGTTTAACTCTTTGGTATGTTCTATGTTGTTCCCAAAAGGAAAAAAGATCAGACGCATAAAACAGGAATGTTCGATCAGCTCCATCCTTCCGGGAGGCCATCAGTTTCCGACCACAGCCTTCATTTGACTTACACGCTCCCAGCACCTGTGGGTAAACCAGATCTTCCCAGGCAGCCATACCTACCCCTCAAGTCAACCTTCTTTCGGATTACAGAAAGATTTCACTGAGAGAAGAAATATATAACAAGCTTTACTTCTGCAAAGTGTGAATCCAGGCAGTCTTGCAAAATCCCTCTCTCACCAGTTACCTATATCCTTACTGACTCAGAGTGCGTGGGGTTAAAGTATGAGGTAGATTCCAGGTGCATCTGTTCCCAGTGGGTGCTGTCACCACTGATCTTTCAACAACCACCTGCTCCTTCCCTGAACAACCAGGGTTCCGAGCAGAAAATGATCTCTATCTCTCTCCCCAAATGAATGAATTGAGAGACATACCCTCTCATGCCACTGTTACAGTAGTATTTCCCATTCTTACTTTTCATATAAAAACCCCACATTGTAACAAAATGTACTAGTTTCTTAACCAAAATTGACTTTCTTTTTTCTTACAATCGGAACTTTGACATTTTTCAGGATGGCATAGATTTAGCTATAAAACTACATTTCCCAATCTCTATGATAGCTAGAATTTTATGTGACAGCTATTGCCATTAAAATGAAAGCCAAAATTACTAAGACTTTCACTAATATTCTTTAAAGAGAAATCACTCAGCTGGCACTCACCATTGCCCCTTGTCCTTTCTTTTTCTTCCTGCCTACAATGTGGTCATAATGCCTGGGGGTGGGGGGTGGAACAGATGCCATTTTGGTATCATGAAGATGAAAACAGCGCACTGGAAGAATAACTGAGTAAACAGATAAAAGGAATCTGGGTCTTCAATGACGTCATGGAGCTACCAGACCCATACCCTGGACTATCTCCCTCTAGGTAATTAGTAATGTAAAATAATGATAATAACAACAATAATACCTCTAACTTGTTCAAACAGTTTTTTTGTTTTTCTTATTACATGCAGTCAAACTCAAATCCTGAGTGTCATTTGTCTTTGATGGACCTCTTCTTTCTAAGAAGCTTGCACAGTTTCAAAGGCAACTTAGTAGGAAAAAAAAATCCGATTATCCTGAAGGAGAGTCCAGCAGCTCTTCAGGCCAGATGACATATCAAGCGAGTGCACTCTGCATCTCTTCCATCTCATGAAGTGTTTGTAGGTGATATGGGATATCACCCAGTGCCTTAAAGGTTTGTGTTTCCACCCTTGCTAGTGGAGAATTCCTTCAATGATAAAGGCTGAAAATGCTACATACTTGCTTTCCTAGTTTTTCTTGCAGCAAGGGTTGGCGCATGTGGCCTACTTTTGTCTACAGAGATGGGGCAGGGGTGGGGTGGGGAGCACCTGGGAAGCTTCTCTAATAAAAAGGGACACGTGGAAACAAATGTCCCCTCTTCTTCAATGGAAATGTTGCCTAGAAATGCGGAGTCATCTTTTGATCAGTGACATAGTGAAGACGGCAAAGACATGGAAGGAAAGCACTTGAGTCCTTGACATATTTCCAAGTCACACCACCAATCCTGTGTACTAACTGCCTTTGAACATCTGGTTATTGTTTACTTCACTTTTGAGTATATTTTGTTATTGGCACTTGAAAGACCTCTAAGTGATACAGGGGTGTCAGAATAGGGCTGGTTCTCTCTTCAGAGTTTCTAGGCTCTTTCTTTCTTCTTTCTTTCTTTCTCTTGCTTTCTTTCTTTCTTTCTTTCTTTCTTTCTTTCTTTCTTTCTCTTTCTTCTTTCTTTCTTTCTTTCTTTCTTTCTTTCTTTCTTTCTTTCTTTCCTTCCTTCCTTTTTTTTTTAAGATTTATTATTTATTTGAGAGAGAGAGCAGGGATGGGACAGAGGGAGAGGGAGAGGGAGAGAATCTCAAGCAGACTCTCCCCTGAGGGCAGAGCCCAATGACCACACTGGGCTCGATCTCATGACTCCGAGAAACCAAGAGTCGGACACTTCACTGACTGAGCCACCCAGATGCCCCTCTAGCTTCTTTCTTTAAATCAAGCTCCTCAATTCCTTCACATATAGACCTCTGGACAGCCTGCATGGCTAGTAATCAAGCCCAGACATGTCTGGATCTGCAAGGAGTATATAATTCAGCCTTTGTGTTGGAACTCTGTTTACACACTCAGTGTAATCCCCATTCTAATTCTTGACTTTTTAGTATTATAAATTTTAACACAATAACCACCGTATGGCATGCTTTTATTTTTTTTTAAGTAAAACAATTGGATGCTTGATGCAAAGTATTTACAAGGGAATTAGGATTGTTATAAAAAATCAGAATTATATAAAGGACCCACAAACATGAATTAAAATGTGTAGAGTCAAACATAGTCCTAAACTTTTATCACCTAAGTGAAACATTTGAAAATAATTTGCAAGCTTTTAGGAACAATTAATAGCATTCAAACAAGACACCGAAAGATAAATATTGTATTTGCTACAAATAAGAATAATCTTATTATTATTGGCACATCCCAATATATCTCCAGATGGGATATTTGCTCCTCGTTAATCTGGTGGTATTAGTTTATGTTCTAAATCTGGTAGGGATTGCAGGATAGTAAGCTGAATATTTAATATTTCCATCCAAACCTTCACAACAATACATATAAATTTTAAATTGTTCTCTGGTCTCTTTTTACACAATGGCAGGAATGCTGCTTAGATGGTCAGTTCTAAACTGAACAACTCCAGCTCTGTCTACCTGCACAAAATATTTATTTTTTCTGTCTCTCATTTTTAAGATTTTATTTATTTATTTGCCAAAGAGAGAGAGAGAGAGAGCATGAGCAGAGGAGGGGCAAAGGGAGAATCAGTCTCCCCGTAGAGCAGGGGGAGCCCAATGTGGGACTCGATTCCAGGACCCTAGGATCATGACTTGAGCTGAAGGCAGATGCTCAAACAACTGAGCCACCCAGGCGTCCCTCTTTCCTTTTTTTTTTAAATTTAAATTCAATTTACCTGTACAAAATACTTAAATAAAGAGTGAAAATTGCAATCATCTGACTAGTTCACACTTGTAGGCAAAGCATTGGAATGACTGACTGAACTTTTTACTTCTTATAGAGATATGGGCAAGGTAAAGATACAGACTTTGTTTTTTTTCCTGAAGAAGATACCAAATGACGAAAAGGAAGGCTCTGATTTGTTATAATTAGGGGAAATAAACATGTATCTCTGTGTATTACAACTACACATTGTTGCCAAGAACGTTAAGCTTCCTGAATGTTGAAGTGGTATTCCAAGAGGAAAGACTGCTAACTAGAGATTTGGGAATTATCTTTTAGAAGAGATTGATTTAGTAAGAACATCATGGGTTAGGCTAGGATTCCGGGCCAGTCAGAAATCAACACCGGGCTAAATAAGAATTAGGTAAATTCTTGGGTAGCTGTTACTAAGGGACTTTGACCACCATTCAGACCACCCTTTGACTTTTATTCTATTAGCAAGACCCCTAAGGAGGCGATGAGTGACAGGTACCCCAAACCTAACCCCCAGTAGTGACACTGCCAATATTAAACTGGGTCACAAGCTACAGGAGAAAGAAGACTTTGGGGAACTATCCCTTAGCAATGGTCAGACTCTAGGTGGGCATGTGCCTGAGGAGGGACAGTCACAGAACCAGAGCAGAAAGGAGGCTGAGAAATCAAATCATCTTAATTTTCACGAATGAGAAAATACATCCAGGGTGACATCTGGAGGACCTCTCAGATTCCTTGATTCATTCAGTTCCGTGTTCTTTCAGTACACCAAAAGGGTTTTAAGAGAGTAAAGATAGGGGCCCCTGGGTGGCTCAGTTGGTTAAGCGTCTGCCTTCGGCTCAGGTCATGATCCCAGGGTTGTGGGATCCAGTCCTGCATCCAGCTCCCTGCTCAGCGGGGAGCCCACTTCTCCCTCTTGCTCTCCCTCTCCCTCTGCCTGCCGCTCCCCCTGCTTGTGCTCTCTCTCTCTCTCTGTCAAATAAATAAATAAAATCTTTTAAAAAAAAGAGAGAGTAAAGATTAAAAAAAAAAAAGAAGATGCTGCAACTCTGTGGATCAATAATGTATATGAATATACTCCCAAGAACACAAGAAAATAAAAAGGACTTTGCTACAGGTTTCTAAATCTAAGAAAAGACTTCACCGAAAATGCAAAAATACTCTCCAAAATAACAGTCTCACCTGGGTGTGACAGACTAGTACCAACGGCATGGTCACTGTAAGAAATGTCAGTGCCTCCTCCCCACCTTCGGGGTTCTGGCCAATAGTGTGTAATGACAAAGAGCTGGGCTGTGAGTCAGAGCGTAGGCATTATTAGGATTTTAGTGATGGTTAGATTGCAATGGCGGGGCTGGGTGTAGGGAAGTGGGCAGAGGGGAGAGTCTGCTTCCTGGATGGTGGCAGTTCTGAGAGAGAGAGAGACAGTGAGAGAGAGAGAGAGAGAGAGAGCTATGCACAAGCAGGCATGCATTGCCCGTTTCAAAGGGACAGGTAGTGAAAATAGATGTGAAAGCCTCACTAATCTCACCAAGGAGACACTCTCCTGTTTATTAGAGGCTTTATCTTAATAGGTAAGGCAAATGGCCTTTCCCTTGTTTTTGTTTTGTTTTTCAAAAATTACTTAGTTACCTTCAAGTTTATTCTTTCAATGACTTTTAGATTTTCCATAAAAATCATCCAAACCCTCCAAATAGGGCAAGGGTGAGCCGCACATCCTTTTAATATCATACCACCTTCGGTTTGCATGAAAATAAACTTAGTTCATTCTTTTCCTTGGATGAAGTTTTCAGATTTGGTGAAATTACTTGCTAAGTTGTAGATTTTTGCCTGGTAGAGATACAAATAATTTTTGTCTGTGAAACAGGTCATCTCTAAGATCTATGGCTTGTTGGGAATTACTCAGGTTTTTTAAAAAATCAAACTTGGCATTAACATTTTTTTATTAAATTGCTTATATACCCTGAAATTTTCAAATGCTCTCTGCATTAATCATAACATTTTACTGGTTTCCTCACTAATGATCTTTGTTCATTTTATATTTGCTAGATAGTTATGATCTTATCTTTCGGTAAATTAACCTTTAACAGAATAATTTTTTTCCTAGTATCCTTCCAAAAACTATCTTGTTGAGATTTTGATTGGAATTTCTTTTATTTATAGATCCTTTTGGGGAGAATTGACATCCTTACAATACTGAGATTCACTAGTCAGGAACTAGTCTTTTTAAACTCTTTCCATAGGGGCACCTGGGTGGCTCAGATGGTTAAATACCTGCCTTTGGATCAGGTCATGATCCCAAGGGTCCTGGGATCAAACCCCACATTGGGCTCCTGGCTTAGTGGGGAGACTACTTCTCTCTCTGCTCATTTTGTCTCTCTCTCTCAAATGAATAAGTAAAATCTTTAAAACCTTTCCATATTGTTTTATGGTTTGGTTTCCTTCATTTAGGTGTTATACAGTTTTTATTCAGTTTATTCTTGGGTAACTTTTTGTTGTTGTTAATGAGAATTGTTGCCATTTTTATTTTCTAATGGGTTACATTTTGGAATATCAGAAAGTTTGTGTGTGTGTGTGTATTATCCTATAACCTGCCACCTTATCGAATTCTTACATCATTTCTAAGAGTTTTTGGTTTTTGCAGATATACAATAATATAATCAATTAATGAAAACTTTCCTGCTCCTTTGTCAATATTTGTAATTCTTATTTTATTCTCACAGAGCACATTTAGAACAGCATTGAATAATAGAACAGTAGGCATCTTTGTTTTGCGTGACATCATCATGCTTAGTTTGGGGTGCAATTTTCAAAAACCCCTAGAGAGAAAGCCTATTTTTGTAAATTGACACAAAGGAAAGGTATTTTCACCTAGCTCAATCTCTATTTTCACCCAGATTTCCTATTAATATATCTTGAGCATTGCATCCTCTGTGTATTAAAGACAGGTGGAGTGGGGCCCCTGGCTGGTTCAGTCAGTGGAGCGTGTGACTCTTGATCTCAGGGTTGTAGGTTCGAGCCCCATGTTGGGTGTAGAGATTACTGAAAAAAGAAAATAAAAATCTTAAAAAAAAATAAAGACAGGTAGAGAGCTCTGTTTAATACCGTTGAGTGCCAACAGACGAGCTTATTATTACTGTATTAATCTACTCCATATAGAGCTATTGTACTGTTCTCTAAATGTACCTGGCATCTCAAAAAGAAATGCATGTCTGGGAGGCAAAAGAATGTTTTTTAAAGTTGGAAGCGCACTTCGAGGAAGTGGTTGGAACAGGGTGCACCATTCCGCTTCTCTCTCTACCAGGATGCCTTGTTCAGGTGAAAGGAGAGAGCAAACAAACAGCATTCCTGTCTCTGCCAAATGGCCCCAGTCCCTCATCCCTGCTCTGGCTGGGCCAAGGGCCGGGCCCCGCTACAGAGTCTGTGGAGCTGAAAGCTGCATACAGAATACTTTTCTGTGCCTCTTGCCTGTGGAGCAGACTTGTCTGGCCCAGATCACACTTGAATAGATGAAAAGAATCCGTTTTTGCCTTGGCCCGAGGCCCGCCGTGGAGGGCACAAAGGCGCTTACAGGCACACTGGAGTGGAAGGGCCGCAAAGACAGAGGAGAGGAGACTTAGGAGATTTTAAGAAGAAATAAACAAATCCTCAAGGACATTTCCAGCGATGCAGATTATGAGATATTCAAATGGCCCCTTTGCTCTCATTTGGAAAAATGAAAATTGCGAGGAAACTAGTTACAGCCTTCTGTGGTTTCACTCAGATCTTGTCTCCCAACCTCTTTAAGGAAATCTAGGTAAAAAGAAATTTACAGCCTCTCAAGGTGGGACCCTGGGAGATGAGAAAACATATGGGGTGAACAAGATGGATATGAAGCTTGATCCGGGAATTCAAGGGTTTAACAAAGTAAGAGAAATGCCAGGTCGTGCATGATAATGATGTTGGGAAACCTATCAGGAATTTTTATCAATGTGCTTTGTTTGGTGGTTGATTGTGAGAACTAGTCCCTGTGTTTCCAAGTTGTCTTTGGAAGAGCTGGAAAGGCAAGTCCTTACCCTCCTTGTGCTCTGGTTAGGACCAATGAAACGGATTCTTACATCTGAGCAATGACGTGTCTCATGCTCCTACCCTGAGAGCTTTGCAGAATACAGTTGCAGGGATCTTTAGGGGAGAGCTCTCTGTAGCCCTAACCTGTGATTGAACAAGGACCTAAGCTAGTGGGGAAGCTTGATCCTTCTAGTTACAGGACTGGTTACTCATGGCTATTTCCAAATGAGAGGAAACACGTTTTGGGAGAAAAAGAAGTAGACTATCAAGACTATCTACGTTTTCCCCTCCAATTTATTTCCACTCTTGTTTCCTAAGTACTTGTTTCTGACCTTTGCTGGTGTGTAGGATGGTGTGCCTGCCAGGGAGATGCGAACCCCCATATCAGCAACACTTGGGATGCATGTTAAAATGCAGACTTCCAGGTCCCACCCCAGAAGGGCTGAATCAGAATATCTGGGAGGGAGGAGGAATGTGCATATTTAATTATCTCCAGTTTGAGAAAAACTGGGGCTCTGAAGACCCAGAGACCTGACTCCAAACCACAGCGTTGCAGGTTATCATGTGATCTTGGGCAAATTACTTAACCTCTGTCTCAGTTCTCTGGGAGGTGAAGCAGGGACAATTATACCTACTTGATATTGTTGTTGCAAATATTAAGCACGGCATTTCTAATTAGTGTTCACAGCTTAGCAGGGAGCAGAGTAAGCATTCAATATATGTCAGCGATTCTTAGGCTATCATTCGATAAATGGCGAAGTTCAGAGCCTCCTGAATGCCTGCAGATCAACTGGTTTAACCTTACAGTTCTGGCCCCGTTCACCCTTCAATAGCCTGGCTTCCCACATGAGCTGCCTTACTAAGCAAAAAAAAGCCAGCTGGTGTAAACCCTTGTCCCAAGTGTTTGCCCAGGATAGCCTTCCCTGTTGCTCTTGACCCCACTACTTGCTGCCTTGGTCTTCTTATCTCTCAGCCACCTGGCTCTGTTCTCTGGCTTCCATATGTGTTGCTTTGCTCAACTTGGTGGCCTCTTCAGGCTCCTGGACTGTCTTTCATCTGCATGCTATCTTTATTTTGGCATTACTCACAATTTTCTGTAAGAGACTCCCTCATCCATTCTCCTTCCTGTGGCTCTCCCAGTGGTGTGACTAGGTTCTCCATCCCTTGTCAGAGGAAGGGAATCCAGACAAACCACACTGGAAGCCCCAACTCTTTGTGAATAGACACATACAGAGCAGTAGAAAACAATTGGAGTAATTGCTCTAAAATACTGGCCTCCTGGAGTTAGAGCCTTTGGTCCTTATTCCATTTTATGAAAGCTTTTGTATTTCCTTTTAAACTCCATTCCACTCTTTTGCCTTTCAAAGCTGAAAAGTGGGTTTGTGCTGAGCCTTTTCAGGAAGGTGTGCTCAGTAGGGTGTGTGAGAACAATAAAACAGCATTTTGAGCATGACAGCTTCCAACTCAAGGAGCTGGTTATTAACTGCTCAAAGCTTGAAATGCCAAATATGTGTGCGTGGGTGGTTATGATTCCTTTCTCCCTCTCTCTTTCTCTCTCTTCCTCTCTCCCTCTCCTTCTCATCTTCTCTCCCTCTCCCCAGTTCTTAAACTTGTTAGCTTCAGCCATTGGGTACTCTTCCCAAGAGAGCAGTATAGAAAAGAAACATCTCTAGCATCGTTTTCCTTCCTTAACAGTTGAGTGAAAATACAAGCAATTATAAAAAGCATGTGAAGTCATAATGTTCCCATCGAATCTCAAAACACCAACTGTAAACTAATTCATTCTTTTTTTTAAAAAATTTTATTTATTGGGGCGCCTGGGTGGCTCAGTCACTGAGCGTCTGCCTTCAGCTCAGGTCATGATCTCAGGGTCCTGGGATGGAGCCCCGCGTCGGGCTCCCTGCTCGGCGGGAAGCCTGCTTCTCCCTCTCCCACTCCCCCTGCTTGTGTTCCCTCTCTCGCTGTGTCTCTCTCTGTCAAATAAATAAATAAAATCTTTATTAAAAAAGATTTTTTAATTTAGTTATTTGAGAAACAGAGCAAGAGAGCACAAACAGGGGGAGCGGTAGGCAGAGGGAGAGGCAGAAGCAGATTCCCCGCTGAGAAGAGAACCCCACATGGGGCTCGATCCCAGGATCCTGAGATCACGACCTGAGCCGAAGACAGACGCTTAACTGACCGAGCCCCCCAGGTGCCCCTAAACTAATTCATTCTTATGCCTTGGAGTCATAAAATATTACCATCCTTGGTGTTTAGGTGTGTGATTGGAAGAGTGGAAGCATTCAGTCATTGCCCCAAGGTTGCTCTGTGAGTCTCTGTGGAAACAAAACTTTAGTAACTGCAGCAGTTTAGCACGTCTTAAATACCTGGCAGCCCTTGACATTCTGACCTTCTGTCTCTAGAGATGGATCTCCCTCTTCGTCTCTCTCTCTTCCTCTCTCATGTGCGTGCGTGCTCACACACAGTCGCATAGAAATGGGAATCTTCACTTCTCCTTTGGCTCTTTTACAGAGTAACCAGTAAAGTTTGATAACACACCTCAGAGACACGCTTATTGGGACTGAGAAAGTCCTGGATATGTGAATAAAAAAAACTGTATCATCCTGTTGGGATTAGACGGTACCACACCTGAATCCTGGAGACTACCGATCATAATTAGATTGCTTGGAAGTGAAATACAAACTAAGGTCTTAGTAAGATTAATTCAGTGACTACGCAGTAATCAAGATAGATTATAAGGTAGATTTATATTTATAGAAAAATCAAACAAATATAAAATACAAGAAACATGAGAATAAAATTAGTGAGTATCTGGATCAGGTATTGAGGGAATAAGCTAAGGCTGAGTGTGTTTCCTCTAATAAACTAAATTTAGGCAGTAATTAGCACCAGACAGCATTACCCGTGTTTCCAACTGCTCAAGGATTTTAATCAATTATAAAAGTATAACCGTCCTACCAGAATATGCATGGGCTTTGGAACTTTTCTGGTTTGATCAGTCAAGGCCTGAGCATAGAACCAGTCTTTGAGACCCTCTCAGGACTTCCCAAGGAAAAATGGAAAATCTGTGTTGGATAGTGTTTAAGGAACTGGGGGTTCTCACTTTTTAACTAAGCAAAACCCTTAAGCCAAAGGGTTGAGGCACTGAGCATGGAATTCTCGGCATCAACTGGTAGGTGAAGAAAGACTTCTGATTATCCCAAGTCCCTGCTGTGCACTTGTTTAGCAAGGGTGACCCACCATCTATCACTAATTAGGGTAAAAAAACCTCACAGCACTAGAACTGAATTATTAAAGGGAGTATGGCATGAACATAGGATCATATGAAAATGATGTAGATAAATATTTATTGACATGAAAAATGAAAAGCTTTGGTAAGGGAAAAAGCAGATTGCACACATTTTCAATACGATCCTGTTTCTATTAGAAAGTATATATATATATATATATATATATATATATATATATATATATATATACACTAGAAAGATATGTAGGAGATATGTACCAGAATATTGACAGTAATTATCTCTAAATTGTAGGGTTATGGATTTTCCATTTTACTGCCGTTTCTGATTTTTAAACAATGAGCTTGAATTATTATTATTTTTTAAGATTTTATGTATTTTTTTGGCAGAGAGAGACACAGCGAGAGAGGGAACACAGCAGGGGGAGAGGGAGAGGGAGAAGCAGGCTTCCAGCTGAGCAGGGAGCCCTATGTGGGGCTCAATCCCAGGACCCTGGGACCATGACCTGAGCTGAAGGCAGATGCTTAACGACTGAGCCACCCAGGCGCCCCAAGTTTGAATTATTTTATCCATCTTCAAATTTTTATTTTTTCAAACAACACTACACATAGTATTCATGAATTAAAAAAAAACAACCCTATTTTTATTGAAAAGAAGCACCACGGGGGCGCCTGGGTAGCTCAGTTGGTTAAGCGACTGCCTTCGGCTCAGGTCATGATCCTGGAGTCCCGGGATCGAGTCCCGCATCGGGCTTCCTGCTCAGCGGGGAGTCTGCTTCTCCCTCTGACCCTCTTCCCTCTCGTGCTTTCTTTCTCTCATTCTCTCTCTCTCTCAAATAAATAAATAAAATCTTTAAAAAAAAAAAAAGAAAAAGAAAAGAAGCACCACGGGCCACGCTGCTTTTTGCTTCCTAAAGTAAGGAGAGATTCGTGAGCAGCTTAGGAATTCATCAATCATTCATATCTCCCATGTTCCAGGTGTCGGGTATGGGAATCTAGGCTAAATAAAGCTGTGTTGCATCCCAGAGTTCCTCTATGGAGAAGACAGGAAATTTCCATGGTGCCAGGCTAAGCATGCAGAGCTTCCAATGGCATGAGGTTAGGGTAGTTCCTGTCATTTCGCCCTGGACACACGTAGAAGAGCAAGAGATTCTTTGAGGTAGGACAGTTCTTATTTCATCTCTCAGGTCAGCTCATTGGGTTCCTGCTATTGCTGGGCACTCGGACACTTTAAAATTAGTTACTTGACACAGTTTCCTGAAAGCATAGTCTGGCATATAAAAGTAATTTCTGAAAAACCAAGTCACTTCAGCCTGAAGACCAAGTTTAGAGGTCGTGCATCAGCAGATAGCAGTTTATGTAACAGTTTGTCTTTGTTCCTCTAGCCATATGTGACCTTTCCTCTCCTTCCTGCTGACACCGTCCCCAACAGAAAAATACAATCTGTTTAGCCTGATGTACCTCCCTCCCTCCTGAACTTCAGCAGAGGGTAATAACAGCAGCTTCATGACTTTTACTTAATGTAAATACTTTATTTACTTTGGTATTTAATTTATGCATCTGCCCAATGCTTGCACAGCTGTTTGATGTCCGTAGATTAGCCTTTGCTGATTTGATCTATCTTAAACTCTAAGCATTGAGAAATGGTGGGGACTCCCGGTTCACTCTTTGTCCAGCCTCCAACCTGGTACCATAGAGATGAGAACTTAATCAAAAAGGTTGCTTCTGACTGAGAGCTAGTCATCTATCTCCTTAATGTGATCTTTCTCCCTTGGTAAAAGGAAGGGCCCAAATTTCCCGATCTGTTCAGGGGAAACATGAGGGTTGACTTGGTTTTCCTTGTAAAAGGATGCATTGTAGTATCAAGGGGATGTTGAGGAGGTTTGTCTCTCCCCCACAAAATGGCACCAGAGGATTTGGGCAAGTGTAGGATATGAGAACTAGCCCAGAAGCAGGGCTGGGACTTATGGAATGGGTCGGATGGAACAATTGCTCTTATTGAGGCTTGCTTGCCCATCAGAAAAACTGAGTAAGGACTGGGTATGTGAAATCCCAACAGGTTTGGCTAATTGATAGATGAGAGCTTAGTTTGAGACACGATGCCTGAATGTGGATTTGTTTTTGATGCTGTCTTTTTGCGGGTGTGGGGGGGAGTCATGGCAACCTGTACCAGGTACAGACACTGGAGGCAGTGAGGGAAATGCAAGTGCAGGGACCACTGGTCTACCCTCCAGTAGTAGAGGGGAAGAATGCGGGTGAAATGCTGCTTTTCTATTTGGATGCACTTTCTCCAGCAATGTACAGCTATATTCTTAAAGAACATTCTTGTCCAATTTCGTATGACCTGGCCATCAACACACATTTATTGAAAAAGAGATGCCTTTCATGAAAAAAAAAAAAAAGATAGTAAAGTACAGGTTAAATTTTAGTCAGAATCTGAATCTCTGGGTCTCAGTTTCTCTGAAAGTTAATACTGCCTCATATTTGTGGATAAAGCCTTAGGTCTTCTATTGAAAGGTATTCCACAAAGCATGGAAAACGCTGAATTACCTAAATTATAATTTTCTCAGCTGCTTGACCTTTTTCTCTCACCACTGTAGTCCTCTTTAACAAAGTATTCTGTAGTCATGAGTAAAATGGTTGCTGTTGCTTTTTGGTTAAAATCCATCAGGAACTAAAGAGAAATACTTTTTAAATTAGATCATGACCCAGAAAGGGAGTGAACCAGTAAGTTTGAGTCTGTTATCAGCTCTGCTTGAGACTGGCCTTTTATGCCACTCTGAGGAGCGCTGTTGTTTGTTTTCATCATGAAATACATAAAAGAAAAAATTGAGTGGGGAGCAGGGGACTAATATTTTGATAGGGTAGTTTTATTGTTTTGTTTGATATACTATGACCCCGAACCTCCCCTCCCACTATATCCAGGGATTGTCCCTACTTAAAGTTAAATACCAAATAACTTCCAAGACCAAGTGCAAGTGATTTAAAAAAATAATAATAATACAAAAATAATAAAACGGCAGGTTGGATTATCTACTACAGTTCTTCTCAAGTTGTCCAGGAAACCCAGTGTCTAAGTTTCAGAATCATAGGTAAATTCTCAGCCAACATGTATTTTGAATACAGGAGGAAAACACAGATGTTTTAGACCTTCTGAGATGCATTAATTTCTGGAAACTGGAAGCCGTAAAAGACAAAGTCGTGGGAGGGGAATTGAAGGGAGCACCCTGGGAATGCAGCAGCCCTGAAGTTGAATGACCTCTCTTTGATCTCTCACTTTCCCAAGTCACTTTCCCATGCACTTCCTCAAGACTGGTTTCAGTTCTTTAGATCTAATAAAAGGCTTTGGGTTTCGGAGCATCACCCAGCAGCTGAGTAGAGTGCTGACTCAGGCAGAGCTCTGAGGGAGGGGTAGAGCACTCAGTGTGTTTACAGTGAAATGTGTGTGTGTGTGTGTGTGTGTGCGTGCGTGCGCGCGCGTGCGTGTGTGTGAGCGTGTGTGTGCGTGTGTTTGTGTGTGTGCGCGCGCGCGCGTGTGTGTGTGTGTGCGCGCGCGCGTGCGTGTGTGTGTTTGTGTGTGTGTGTGTGAGCGTGTGTGTGTGTTCTCATGAGGAATAGCAGCATCTCACCACCCTCACCGGCTGGCACAGCCACCAAGAGGAGATTTAGTTTCCTCCAAGCCACCTCAATTAAACATACACTTTAAAAATAAAGCAGCATTTTTGCTGGGGAAACACAGCTTCAAAGTTCTCTAGACCTGATTTCCCTTCCAAACATTTTGCTGCCCCTTAAGGATCCTGCATATAGAAATGGTATAGCTGCCTCATTGTTAATTCTTTCATGAGCCTCTGCGTAATTTTGCTGGCTAAAAGGCAGAATGAATACTTTATTTATTTATTTATTTGATAGAGAGAGAGAGAGAGAGAGAGAGAGAGCACAAGCAGGGGGAGTGGCAGGCAGAGGGAGAAGCAGTCTTCCCGCTGAGCAGGGAGCCTGACATGGGGCTCGATCCCAGGACCCCGAGATCATGACCTGAGTGGAAGGCATCCACTTAAAGACTGAGCCACTCAGGCGCCCCCAGAATGAATACTTTATTCAACAGCTTACATTTCATTGTGATTCCTTTCATTTCCTGATCTCAGTTCACATCTGACTAGGAAATGCAATCTGTGGTTCATGAGGATGCAAAGTGTAGAGCTCGGGCAGTGGGTTGCTCTGGTACGTCAGAACACTTTTTTTCTGATCATTTTAGAAATGCTGAGTGATTTTTGTAAGTGTTCAGTTGTATTTCAAAATTAGATTGATTTCTGCCTCATTTTCAAACTATTACACGAAAGAACTTAGGGAGGCCTGATAGTCACTGTCAATTTCCAAATGTCCTTTTTTCCCCAAAACGTTTTCAAAATAATTAAATTATTCTACTTTTATGACCCAACTAAAGAACAAAGCGAGCAGGCCCATTTCACAGATGGAAACACGGAGATGTCATTAACTTGCTCAAAATGACAGAGTAGACAAGATACAAAAAGGACAGCAAGAAGCAGCATCTGCTAATATTTATCACATTTCCTTCCAAGATGGTGCTTATTTTAGTTGGGAATGAGAAAAGATTTCATATACCTTGGCTTTAATTTTCTGTGTCTTTAACATATCAAAACCTAATTACAAGGTTAGAGTATGATTTTGCCTTATAGGCATTAAATTACTCACTTACTATGTATGCTTCACTGCCAAATCTTGATGTTTTCTTAGATTTCCGATATAATTTATTTTGATTTGATTTGTAGTAAATTGCAAATTATATAATTTTATAATTTGCAGTTGTCCCCACGTGTAATAAGTATGAAGATGTATCCATAGCAATAAGTAGCAGCAGAAAATCAGTGAGCATATAGGTCCTGTAGTCTGACAGTACAGAATTTATTCACTTGTTTGGTGATGTGGATACAGTGGTGAATAAACTAAGTACCTGACCTAATGGAGCTTTCATTTTGGTAAGAGAGGCAAATAAATAATCAATTACAAAACATAATCATGTAGGTGATCTGTTCTGTTTACAAAAAAAAAAAAAAGCAAAAGGAGCCGAGTAGGGGAATAGAGAAGGCAAACCCATTTAGATAGTAGTTGAAAAGGTTACTTTAAAAAAGAAGGGAAGGGTGCCTGGGTGGCTCAGTCGTTAAGCGTCTGCCTTCGGCTAAGGTCATGATCCCAGGGTCCTGGGATCGAGCCCCGCATCGGGAAGCCTGCTTCTCCCTCTCCCACTCCCACTGCTTGTGTTCCCTCTCTCGCTGTGTCTCTCTCTGTCAAATAAATAAGTAAAATCTTAAAAAAAAAAAAAAAAAAGAAGGGAAGTGGCTCTTGCTGTTTTCAGAACAGCCAGAGGCTGGCTTCCTAGGGGGCAAAATGAATCTTAGGAAGGCAAGACTGGTAGAGAATGTGACTCTTGATCTGGGGGTGTGAGTTTGAGCCCCACGTTGGGTGTAGAGGTTACTTAAAAAAAAAAGACAAGACTGGAGAGGTGCACGGGTGCTAAATGGACGGGCAAGGGGAGGGAAGGGCTTTGGATTTGATTGTAGTGTGATTAGAAGAATAGAGTGCAGGAGAGTTTCACGCAAGGAATCTGATATTATCCTACAAATTTTTGAAAAGAAATACTTTGGTTGCTAAGTTGAGACTAGACCATGGAGGGGAAAGAATGGAAACAGGAGACCAGTTAGTCATCCAGGAGAGAGTTTATGGGGGAGCAGATGTAGGTGTTTAAGAGGGAGGAAAGAGATTTGAATTCAGTATATGTTTTGAAGGTAGAACTTGGATTTGCTGCTAAAATGAAAGCGGTGTTTGAGAGAAAGAGACGTTTTTGTTATGAGATGGGAAAGACTTGAAGGAAGCAATTTTCAGGGTTTTTTTTTTTTTTTTTTTCCAAGTAGGCTCTATGCCCAACATGGGGATCCTGAGATCAAGAGTGACTTGCTCTACCAACTGAGCCAGCCAGGTGCCCCGAATTTTGTTTTTAATATTGAAAATAAATAGTTCTGTTTTGGACACATTAAGTTTGAGATATCCAAATGGAGATGACATGTAGGCAGCTGGATATATGAGCATGGAGTGCTGGGGAGAGGTCAGGGTTAAAGATATATACATCAATGTATGGAGGCTATTTAAAGCCAACGGCTGGAGGAGACTGCCCTGGGAAGGAGTATAGAAAGGGAATAGAAAAGCCCAAGGTCAGAGTCCTGGGGCAGCCAATATTTAGAATCCTGGAAGAGAAGCACTCAATGGGAGAGACAGAAAAGGAGCCACCAGCAGGCTGAATGATTCAAAGCAGACATGTAGAGGTACAGCTCGTGTTAAGGTTCAAAGACTGAAAAACAAAATCTTTGTGGGAGAACAACCAAAAGTCCTAAATGATTGTGATAGAGGCTAATGTGAACCAAAATGTGACCAGTAGAGGACAGGAGATGCAAAGTTTATCATTTCAATGTATGCCCCCAGGGATATGTCACTCCCCCAGGGAATAGGACTGCTGACTGCTTTCTAAGATGTTGCTCAATAGTAGCTTTTTTTGTTGCAAAGGGCTCCATGTTTAAGAGAGGCTACTCCCTGGGCATCCGTATCCGCTAGGAGAAAGCGACACAGAGAACACATCTTTTCAAAAATCTATTTTGTTGTCCTGTTTTATGGGGACACCCAGGACAATAAATAAATAAATAAACAAGGTAATGTTAAATGTCACTTTGGGAAAATTCTCGATTAAACCTGGCCCACTTTCCCCAACTCCTATTTCTCAAGGCAGCTGTTGAGCATTCAGTTGGGAGATGAATGAGCTTCCTCTCTCACTTGCTCAATTCTCAGGCTCTCTCTAAATTCTAAACTCAAGGTTAGGTGAGTGTTGCAGTTGTCTGTGTGGCTGCCCTCCTTGCTGGCTCTGTTTTTCTGCACCATGACGCTGCTTCCGTGCCTGGAGGGGACTGCAGGGCAACAGATCAGAGATGCCAGGAGTAAGCCCAGATGCTCCTGCCTGGAAGATGACAGTGCCAGGCTGAGGCCTCCAACAGCTTCAGAGGGAGGGCGATTTGCCTTGCTTTTCCCTCTCTTGCCCCTCACCTTGGGAATATTCACTCAAACCATAACAAATGTAGCCACTTAGCATTACATAACAATATTAACATACTTTACAGCTAGACAGACTTTTTCTCTTCTAGGGGATGTTGCAATTTTGGGGCATATATGTGTTGAATCACTAAGGGTGTTATTAGGACAGAGGTAATTGGTAACAAACATGTGAAACACCAAGTTCAGATGGCTGCAGAGTGGCCCAGAAATCACAACCTTCAGTTTATCTGCGGGTTTAGCAATAATAACTATTATTCATAGGATATTTGGATGCTTCTTTCCAAAGAGAGGGAGTGCTGACTCAGAATGAGAGTAAGGAGCATCAGCACCCTTCAGCTTGCTCAAACGTCTCTGACATTTGGAACACACATATGGAATCCATTTGTTCTTTCTCTGAGCTCGATATAATAGCAACAGGGGGAAAGTTACCAAAATGTTTTGAGACTCCGAAGTAAAATATCTGTGTCATCCAAGGTATGCATAAATCCTAGCTCCTTTCTGTATTATTCACCTTCTGTGCCGGTTGAGCATAAACCACTTTACACTCAGCCACTGCAGCTCAATTTTGGGGTGTGATGGTAAAACTATGGGACATGAAGGCTTTCAAAAAGAATGCAGAATGTCATTATTGTAGTTGAGAGTAGGCAAGGGACTGGAGCCTTGGGCAAAACTTGCTTCCCATGCTGACTTGGTTTAATGTCCCATACTGGCTTCCTCTTGACATCACAGGAAGTTTTGTGTTTAATGCTCACCAATCCCGGGAACAACACAAGTTACTGAATCCCTCTCTGCATACATTGCTCCCTGTGGCCAAAAGGCAAACCCCTGGAACTGTTGCAGTTTGGAGAAAGAGTCATTTTTAAACTATGGGTTTGTGTTGGAATTAAGGTCTCTAGTTTTCATGATTTACCTTGCAAAGGAAGTATCCATTAAGACTGTTATGGAGGGCGCCTGGGTGGCTCAGTTGGTTAAGCGGCTGCCTTCGGCTCAGGTCATGATCCTGGAGTTCTAGGATGGAGTCCCGCATCGGGCTCCCTTCTCAGCAGGGAGTCTGCTTCTCCCTCTAACCCTCCCTCCTCTCATGTGCTCTCTCTCTCTCTCATTCTCTCTCTCAAATAAATAAATAAAATCTTTAAAAAAAAAAAGACTGTTATGGATCCTAAGTGTACCTGTTTCCAGCAGATGGCTAGGATACTAGAATATAATTTATATATTATATATAATAAATAAAATATATTTATTATATATAATTTATATAATTTATAAATATATATCTATACTAGAATATAATTAATATACTAGAATAAATAATTATTTATTATTTATTATAATTTATATATAATATATAATTATATATAAATATAATAACATTTATTAAATGTTCCTATTCCAGTTTGTCCCTCTATGCAAATCTTCTCATTCTATACCTTACCTCTTCTCTGCTAGAAAATATCCAGAATCTTGATCTTGAAAGAAACTTTGGTTATTTTTGAAAAAAGATTTTATTTACTTATTTAATGAAAGAGAGAGAGCACAAGCAGGGGAGGGGCAGAGGGAGAGGGAGAAGGACAAGCAGACTCCCCACTGAACTGGGAGGCAGACGCTGGGGCTGGGGTTCAATCCCAGGACCCCAAGATCATGACCAAAGACTAAGTCAGACTCTTAATTGACTGAGCCACCCAGGCGCCCATAAAGAAACTTTGTTTATACTGAGGCTGGCAAAAGTGGGATTATTCAGCACGTTCACTCCCTAATTTCTCCCCAGGATGTGTTGTAATCCTCTTTCATGGACATGCCCTTGAATTTCTGCTAAGTGTGGTCAAGGCCACGGTTTATATTCAATGACACCCACTGAAATGACTGAATGCTGAGTGAACCCAAATCACTGCAGTGACATTAGATGATGCAGTATTTGGCTTCTGTAGGTTTGAAGACTATGAGTTAAATTATGTAGGTTTACTGCCACCCCCAACCCTAACATTTAGATACTAAATGAATCAGAAGTGAAAGATACATATATAAAAGAAAACAACGAAAATAGAACGGTAGAATGTCAAGATATATTCTCTTATACAGATGGTTCTTGCAGGTGGATGTGAGTCTCTGGAGGCTGAACAAAAGGAACAGGGGAAAAACCCAGGGCAGTGCCGTCCACAGGCAGGGGGTTCGCTGTGAGCTCCTTCGCTTTCTCCAAAATCGCTTTTCAGGCTAGCCACGCACCTTCAGGTTCGCTACTCTCTCACCCTTGCTTGTCCTTCCTCTCCCCTCCCATGTCACTTCCAACCTTCTGGTCCATAACTCTGAATGAAGAAACCAACTGAAGGAACTTTTAGGCCTCCGATTCCAAATAACAACCGATGCGAGCTGGTTTTAGAGCAAATGCGCCAGAGCGGGAGCGACGAGGATCTTCCTGACTCGCGGCAACGCCCCCTCTCCTCCCCCGCGCCGTGACAGTATTCTGGGGTCAGCTGGGAGTGGAGAGGAGCCACTGCCGTAGTCTCGGAGGATGTCTCTTCCTGGTGTTACTGCTGCTGCGGCAGGTTTTTTATTTTTGCACCGCAGCACAATGCAGAAGCCGAGGCAACAGACTACGCCCGAATCCCCAAGGCAGCAAGCATCTCAGCCCCCTTCCCGCCGGCCCTCGCGCCCCCGGGGAAGGAAAGCCACGCGCCCTTCGCCGCCCCCATCCCCCCCGCAGTGCACGTGCGCTCCAGGGACAACAGCAGGCGAGGCCTGGGCGCGCCCCCGCCGCCCTCGGCCGCGCGCGCGCTCCGCCCGCCCTTCTCGCGCGTGCTCGTGCCCGCGGCGGCGGCGGCGCGCCTCTTCTCCCCGCTGCGGGCGTCGCGGGTGCAGGAGGAGGCGGAGCGGAGGAGGAGGAGGCTGGGCCGGCGGCGGGCTCTGGCTGGGCGCGCGCCGGCGAGCGGGGCGGGGGCGGCCCGAAGGCGTCGGGGTGGGGGTCTCGGGCACCGCAGGACCGCGTCCCCGGGGCCGACTCCGCCGGGGGAGGGCGAGCGCGGTGCGTGTCGGAGGTGGGGACTCTGAGGCCGCGGCCCGGAGCCCGGCGTCCCCGCCCCCGAGCCTGACGGGGCGGCGAGGCGGGATGAGGCGCTGGCGCGGGGGGCGCCCGGCCGAGCCCCCGCGGCTGCCTTCGGCGGCCAGGCGCTAGGCTCGGCGGCGCGGGCAGTGCTCAGCGGCGGCGGCGAGGAGGAGGAGGAGGGCGTCGGGCCCGGCGCCCGCGGAGGGCAGACACGGAGCGGCGAGCGGGGCGCAGCGACGCCGCGGCGGCGCGGCGGAGCCGCGGGGCTCGGTAAGGCGGGGGCCGCGGGAGGGCCGGGGGCTCCGGTGACGTGGGCAGGCGCCGCAGGGAAGGCTGCGGGGGCCTTGCTTTCCTTTTTAGAAGAAATTCTTTTTAAAGTAAAGGTTCCGGATCGAATGTTCTTAGGAGATCATCTCGGGTTTCCCCCGTACCACCCCCCCCCCCCCCGCGCCGGACTCATTTCTCCAGCCTCCCGGGGTGGACCGCGCTCCGGGCCGACAGCCTCCAGCGCTCGCATCTCCAGTTTCCCCACGGCCTGGGCGGACCAGGGGTTCAGACGGATTTCTGGCCTGCTGCAGTGCTTCGCGCCTGAGGCTCAAGTCGGGCAAGAGCCGTGACTCCCAGGGAATGGCCGAGTGGGGGCTCTGGGGACACGGGCGCTCCCAGAGGAGCCGCCGCTCGAGCGTTTCCCTCCGCTGCCCACGGGCGACCTCGCGGTGGCCGCCCCCTGGTGAGCGTGGGGCTGACTGGGCGAGCCGTCTCTGCTCGCCGGGACTCCCTTGGAGTTTTCCCTCTCATCTTTCTAATTGGCTGAAGTTGCCGCTATATATTGGACGATACCGGTGACTTTAGTGCCCCCCCGCCTCCCTCCGCCCTGAACTCAGCCGCCACCCCCGTATCGTGCCTTTCTCATTTTGTTGACTTGAGTAAATATTTATGTTAAAGATTTTCGCAAAGAGATCACAAGAACCTGAGAGGAAGTCAAACCTGATTTCGTAGCTTTAGTCTACTTCTGGACCCTTTATAGCTTCACCTTCTGTTGCTGAAGCTTAAAGAAGGTGGAGGGAAGAAGACTCACAGCGGGATGCTTGGGATGCAGTTTAATAGTTATCTTTTAGGAAATGGAATTTGGATAATTATAATTTTGATCTGCATGCAGAATTGCAATCTGCTTTTAAAGTGCTTCGGGCACTGCATGATGCTACATGGGTAGCTGGCAGCTGGGCCACATTGCATTGTTGTCAGCATCTCTTTTATTTTCCATTCTTTCAGAGTTTTATTTGGCACAGATTTAGACCTTTTAACTCAGTCTGAATGGAAATAACTTCTGATACACTGGTTGCTTTTGTAAACATTGTCTATATTCATATTTCTGTTGGAAGAAGGAAGAGCATATGGTACTAAAATACAGTGGCTATGAGAGTTCAGAAAATGTGCTAGTTTGATTCAGTAATAGGAGTTGTAATACTTTTGGGTAGTGATGGTTATGATTCATTACTGTATTTTTCCTTATTGGGTAACTTGAAGTCCAGCTCGGAATCTTGATATTTGCTCCTTGGACTTGAGAGTGAAGGAAATAGAAGCTTAATTGCTGCTTCCACATGACCTCAAAGTTTTTCAAGTGCTCATTGGTATAAATCCTTTTTAATAGGGCTATTCGTGAAGATGAGGGATTATGGTGTTCTGATTTCCATTTTCAGGAAATCTGGAGTCTACTCCATTCCTAAAATTGGATATTTGGTTATGCTTTATAGAACAAGTCTCTAGAATGGTGTGAGTTTGGAATGGTGCTCAAACCAGTCGTACCATCTCCCTATAGCTGTCCATGGAATAAAGCAGCACTTTGGACAGAGACTTGTCCAGCCATAGCTGGTGTGGAGGCCCAGTTTACTGCATGGTGGTGCACGTTGAGGTGGGCGATAAAGTGTAAGTGGGCCAGAGAGGAAATGTTAGTTGGAAGAACCTTCCCTGGTTATATAACTGTTTTGTTTTCTAGGGAGTGACTAGGAGGCAGCCAGGCAGGTTCAGCTGTCATTAGAGTCTTTGATGTTGGTTTAAATTCCAGTAGTTCTGTTTCTTTTATTTTCTTTTCCCAACCCCCACATCATATTCCAGTCATCAGCTGGGTGAGACTTTAATGGCAATACATTCGTCTCCACCTCCCATTCTCTTTCTCTTATTTTCTCTTTAGATGTCTTATTCAGTAATGTTTTCCCTTTCCAAGCTGGGCCAGGGTGTATTGTCTGCACAGTATATATAGATTCACTGTTGACTGTAAATGCATTTAACAAATGTCAAGGAGTAACACCTGTTTTCTTCAGAAGACTGTGGTAGCAGAAGAAAAATAGAACAAAATGAACTAAGCATTGTATTTTAGAGATTGTGTTATGTTGTATTTATAGATAATGGCTAATGTTCTTGAGAGTTTTTAGGGTTTAACCTGTTAATGTGAAATCTGATGTCCATGGAAATAGTTAAGAGAGGAGGACTTGAAACCAGGTCATGGTTGCAGTTCTGCCATTTAGTAGCTGTGTGGCATGGTTCCCTCTTTGGGCAACTTATTTACATTTCTGAGCTTGTTTTCCTTATGTACAAAACAGAGATGAGAAGGCTTGCATTGTCTTTCTTAACTGAGTTCTGAAGGATGAGATGAGAGAAAGAATATGCAAATGCTTTGTAAAATTTTTTATACATGTAAGTTATTACTGGTATTATATATGCATTTAGATTAAATTGTTTTTTTAACATCAATTTTTTAAAATGCACATAAGGATGAGAATGTGTTAGATCTCTTACACTTCCAGTTTTTTTCATACTTTGAAAATTTTGTGATTCTTTCTCAGGAAATCCATATGTAGTACCTATAGTTTTGGATCCTTTTCTTTCTTTTTTTTAAAGATTTTATTTATTTATTTGATGGAGAGAGAGCACGTGCACAAGCGGGGGAGTGGCAGATAGAGGGAGAGGGAGAAGCAGGCTCTCCACCTGAGCAGAGAGCCCGTCTCTGTCGGGCTTGATCCCAGAACTCTGGGATCATGACCTGAGCTGAAGGCAGACACCCAACCGACTGAGCCACCGAGGTGCCCCTATAGTTTTGGATTCTTTGGAATTTTTGATTATTCTGGGACAGATGTCAAGCTTATTGAGACTTTGAGCTTCTTTAAAGTATCATTTCAAAATATCAAAGGAGGGGCTCCTGGGTGGCTCAGTCGGTTAGGCGCCTGGCTCTTAATTTTGGCTCAGGCATGATCTCGGGGTCCTAGGATCCAGTCCTCTGTTGGGCTCTGCGGGGAGTCTGCTTGAGGATTCTTTTTCTCTTTCTCTCTCCGTCTCTTCCTTTCCCTCTCCATCTCTCCCTCCCCCTCCTCCTGCTAGCACTCTTGTCTCTCTAAAATAAATAAATAAATCTTAAAAAAAAAGGCCCTTTTTGTCAAAGGAAGTTACAAGTTAGGATTTGTGAAAAGAAGTGTTTAGTTAAAAAATATTTTATATTTGTCTGCATTATTTAGTGTAGAAGTTGGCAGAATTCACTCTGTAGGCACATGTGGCCCTCAGCTTGTTTTTTTGTATGGCCTGTGAACTAAGAGTGATTTTTTTTTTTTAAAGATTTTATTTATTTATTTGAGAGAGAGAGAGAATGAGAGAGAAAGAGATCGTGAGCAGGGGGGAAGGGTAGAGGGAGAAGCAGACTTCCTGCTGAGCAGGGAGCCTGATGTGGGACTCCATCCCAGGACCCTGGGATCATGACCTGAGCTGAAGGCAGACCCTTAACGGACTGAACCAGCCAGGCGCCCTCAAACTAAGAATGATTTAAAAATTTTATTTTATTTTTTTAACAAACAATAAATTTATTGAGTGCCTATGATTTAAAAATTTTAAATGAAAAAAATCAAAGAAGATTATTTCATAGCATGTACAAGTTATGAAATTCAAATATCAGTGTCCATAAATAAAGTTTTACTGGAACACAGTCATGCTCGTTTGTTTGTGTATTGTCTGTGGCTACACTGGCAGTACAACAGCAGAGTTCTTGCCACAGAGACCTTATGGCATCAAAGCCTAAAATATTCATGATCTGGCCCTTTACAGAAAAAAGTTTGGCAACCCCTGATTTAGGACTTAAAATCTTTTGCTTTACTTGGCACAAGCTTATTTCCAATCAGAGCATTATAGGGGTTAAGACCCCTGGAAAGATGCTCACTTCTGCTTTGGAGCCACATAGACTTATGTTCGTATGCCATCTGTGGTATTTACAAACTTTGATCGTGGACAAACTAATTAACATCTTGGTGTCTCAGGTACCTCCTTGATTGAGAATAACAATAGAATCTGTCTTAGAAGTTGTAGTGATGATTAAATGAAATGATACTTGTCAATGCTTAACACAGTATAAGCATGTAGTAAGCACTCAGTGAGTCACAGGTGATGATTATAATGGTGATGATTAAATATGCCTAAAATATTGTAGGTCACCTTTGCCCCTATATTACAGAGTTGTTTTCTGAGTGGTATGCTACTTGTACCGAATTTTCTCCTTTACTGAAACCATTAGTTAACAACTGATAATTGGAATAACTTGAGAAATTTCCCGTAAATTATACTGTATTTTTATTAATCACTTGCTTATTTAGATGGTTAAATGGTTGGAAAGAAATTTCTGCTCTATTTTTTGGAGATCCTGGCTCTTAACCATTCTCTGGTACTGTTCTATGTTTGCAAACAATTTAAATACCACTTCTAATTTGGTACTGGTTTTTTTTTTTAACTCCCCCCACTTTTTTTAAAGAAAGATATGTGAGAAAAACCTATTTTAATGAGGCCAGGGTGTTAGATAACTTTCCTTACATGTGTATGACACTCTAAGTTTCCCTTATGATTTGCATTAGCATCTCTATAACATCTTCAGAGTTGAAATAATAAAACAATATTTTTTTCTAAAGGTAGACCTAGTTTACTGTCTAGAGGCTTTGATACTAAGCTGCTTTTTAAAGTATTTGGTTTAAATTATCTTACAACTGAGAAATTGGATGTGCTTCTCAACTTCAAGTGCTGGTTTATTTAACATGAATACCAAATTAAGAGTGAGCAAATAAAGGTCATTGTTCTAAGGGAGTTAAACAAAACAGAATTGGGGTCATTGTGGCTCTTGCATTCCTGCAAATCGAGCAGTTTCTGCCTTGGATGATGCTTAAGTGCAGTTGGATGATCCAAGGGAGACGAGGGAGGACATTAATGTTCCCACACTGTCCTTGGTAGAACAGGGGGATAGAAGCAGAAGGGCCCTTCCATAGCGCAGCAGTATCTGGAAAACTGAAGTGCAGGCTTCTAATTGTAGCACCTAAAAAAAAGTAGAAGCCTAAAGAAGACCCAGTGTCATGAGGAGACAATATTTTCTCTTGAGGTTAAAACAAACAAAAAAACCAACCAGAGGTTGTCTAGAGACATGAAGTTTGAGAGTGAATATTCCCCAAGAAAGTAAAATGAGGAGATTTGGTAAAATAGATGTTTACAGTTTCACAGTATACCTGGACAAGGGGGTCTTCCCTGGTATTGAAAGGAGATTGTGTTAGGTCAGGTTAAAAGGAAATGAGAAATGAGGTGTTTGGTTTAATTTCTCATAACAAATATATGAACCAGAATGCTAAGAGTGGAAGTAGAATTCTGGTTTTCAGAGAGATACTATTATTTGGCTTATATCCATTTACTACCTTATTTTATACTATGGGTTATAATGTACAGTAGTATTGGAGGTTGCAGAGATGGAAAGCATCGAGAGGAAAAGCATGCATGACCTATGTATTATGAAGTGTTACGGTATGTTTACATTATCTCTATTAGAAAAAAAAAACCCACCCTACTCTGGGTAAGAATTCTAAAGTAGGTATTCCATTTCTCTTATCTTTAAATAGTAAAATCTTTATTATCTGGGGTTCAGTCTTGAATCTTGGGTAAGGCTTGATCTTGACTTCATTGTTTTTATTGCCTTGTGTGTGGGATGGAGAACCTGACAGTCCTTCCTGGTTGTTTTATATCCAGTGGCCTTCCCAGATTCAGTAACAATGCTGGCTCCAGTAGGATGAGGGAAACCAAATCTCTTTTATCAGTGAACTGAAAAGTATCCATTGAGTACATACTATGTATTTTGCACCATGCTAGTTGCAGTGGAGAACAGATATTTAAAAAGGTGGCATTGAGTCACTACTCTCAGGAAGTGTTCATTTCATTGGGAAGATAACTCTATTATGAAAAAGAATATTATAAAAGAGTAGGCAAAAGGACAGGGGGATTATCCTTGATGTGGCAGTTTGAGGACTTGGGATGTACTTTTGGAGAGGATACTTTGTGGCCTTGAACTTTGGTAAAATGAGCCTAGTAGACTCCCTTCAGCTCTGAGATTGGGTCATACTTTCTTTGACAGAGCTGCAGCTATCTGAATCAGCTGTCAGGAGACAACCCTGTGAACTGTTCAGTCCAGGCCAGGTTTTTCCACTCATTCTGTGTAATAGCTTGGTTTACCAGAAGCTGGGAAAGGGTTACTTAAATTTCCTGGAAGTGCATTCAAGGGTCAACCTTTCTCATGAAAAGTCAAGCATTTGAGAAGTGGCAAGACACAAGTGTCTCTACTTCTGAGGCAGTAAATTTGTGTCTTGGATCTCATTCATTTTTGCTTTCTTAAGGCCTTCACTTCTGCAAAATTTTCTTCTGTAAATTATTTTCTTATTGGATCATCTCTTTGTGTATGCTGACATGCTTTATATTACTTGGAGCAGTGATGATTAATCATTCACCAAGTGACATTCTCTGCACCTTCCTTTCAGTAATAGAACCCTCAGGTTTTATCTGGGCACATGGCTGCCCAACTATACTACATTTTCTTGACCTTCTCTTAGAGCGAGGTGTGGGAATGTGATGAAATTTCGGCTAAATGGATGTGACCGGAACTGATGTGTGTGATCTGGGTCATGGCTTTAGAAAAGAAGCTAGTTGCTTTCTATTCCTTTTCTCTCCCTTTGGCTGAGGATGGTGTAATCCTGGTGCACGTTGTTCAACCTTACCAGTGAGAGCAACTGGCAAGTGGGAGAAGGATCAGTAAGATGGATCCTTGGATGATCTTGTGGAGCAGAGCCACCTACTAGCAATGAACTGCTGATTTATCTTCAGATAGTTAAGTGAGAGAGGAATAAAATTCTATCTTGTTTGAACCACTGATATCTTAACTGAATGAATAATTTCTCTTAAACCACCTTTTTCTCTACCTTAATGATTTCCTTTGGCTGTTGACCAATTTCTTTGATCCCTATGCAGTAGCAGTTGTTTATATTTGCCATGTCCTCTTCCTCACCACTCATTCTCTTCTTTAGCTTGATCCGTTTGAGCTCTTGTTCCAGCACTCCACTGAACTTGGTTTTTCCCTCAGTTTTATTGAGAAATAATTGACATCACTGTATAAGTTTAAGCTTAAACATATAGCATGATGTTTTGATTTATGTATGCTGTGAAATGATTGCCATAAGAGGTTCAGCTAATATTCATCTTCTCTTATAGATACAATAAAAAGAAAAGAAGAAAAGTTCTCCTTATAAGGAGAATTCTTAAGAATTACTATCTTAACACCTTTCCTATATATCCAGTGTTAGCTATCTTCATCATGTTATACATGACATCCCTAGTATTATTTATCTTATAACTGGAAGTTAGTACCTTTTGACCACCTTCCTCCAATTTCCCCTTCTCCCTGTTCCCACCTCTGGTAACCAAAAGTCTTCTCTCTTTTTCTGTGAGTTTGGGGTTTTTAAATATAATTTAATTTTTTCTAAGATTTTTGCATGTAATTGAGATCATAGAGTATTTGTCTTTCCTTGTCTGACTTATTTCACTTAGCATGATGCCTTCGAGGTCCATTCATGTTGTTGCCACTGTTAGGCCCATGCATGTTGTTGTTTAATGGCTGAATAATACTGCATTGTTTATATACCACAGCTTTTTTATCCATTCATCTATTGATGGACACTTAAGTTGTTTCCATGTCTTAGCTATTGTAAATAATGCTGCAATGAATGTGGGGGGTGCAGATATCTTTTCCAGCCAGGGTTTTTGTTACCTTTGGATCTGTTCCCAGAAGTGGAATTGCTGGATCATATGATCCAGCATATGGTAGTGCTATTTTTATTTTTTTGAGGATCCTCATACTGGTTTTCATAATGGCTGTACTATTAGTCCCACCAAGAGTGCACAAGGATTCCCTTTTCTCCACATCCATGCCAGCATTCGTTATGTCTTGTCTTTTTGATGGTGGCCATTCGAACAGGTGTGAGGTGAGATTTCATGTGTGTGGTTTTAATTGGCATTTCCCTAATGACTACTGATTTTGAACATCCGTTCATGTACTTGTTGGCCTTTTGTATATCTTCTTTGGAGAAATGTCTGTTGAGGGACTTTTCCCATTTTTTAACTGGGTTGGTTGGTTATTCATTCATTCGTTCATTTATTTGCTATTGAGTTTTAGGAGTTCTTTATATGTTTTGGGTATTATCTCCTTATCAGACACATGGTTTGTAAATACATTTTTCCATTCTGTACATTGTCTTCACTTTGATGGTTTCTTTTGCTGTGCAGCTTTTTTTTGGTTGTTGTAGTCCCACTTGTTTATTTTTGATTTTGTTGCTTGTGTTTTAGGTGACTATGATGCTATAGCTTTATAGTATATCTTGAAATCAGGAAGTGTGATGCCTCCTTTTTTGTTCTTCTTTTGTAGCATTTCTTTGGCTTTTTGGGATCTTTTATGGTTTTGTGTAGATTTCAGGAATGTTTTGTCTACTATTGTAAAACATGCTTTTGGAATCTTGATAGGGATTGTATCGTAACTAAAAATGGCTTTTGGTAGTATTGATATTTTAAGTCTTAATTCTTCCAGTCCGTGGACATGGGCTACCTTCCCATTTATTTGTGTCTTTGATTTCTTTCATCAAAGTCATGTAGTTTTCAGTGTAGAGATCTTTCACCTTCTTAAATTTATGTGTAAATATTTTATTGTTTTTCAATTAGCAATAATCGCACCTCGGGTAAACCTCATTGGGTACAATACTGCAACTGTGTAAAGCTTATTTTCTTGGTTTTGATGTTATTGTAAGTGGATTTGATTTCTTTATTTCTCTGTCAGAGGTTTTGTTGTTAATGTATAGAAACACACTGATTTTTGTATAATGATTTTGTATCCTGCAACTTTACTGAATTCATTGATTGGATCTAACAGTTTTTGATTAAGTCTTTAGGATTTTCTGAATATAAAATCATGTCATCTGCTGATAGAGAGAACTTTACTTCTTCCTTTCTAATTCTGATACCTTGTTTTCTTTTTCTTGACTGGTTGCTCTAGCTAGGACTTCCTGTACTGTGTTGAATAGGAGTGGTGAGAGTGGACACCCTTGTCTTGTTCCTGATCTTAGAGAAAAAGCTTTCATCCTTCCACTATTGAGTATGATGTTAACTATGGGCTTGTCATAATATATAGCCTTTATTATGTTGAGATATGCTCCTTCTATGCCTAATTTCTGAAGAGTTTTTATCATGAATGGATGTTGAATTTTGTCATTTTTTTGTGTCTATTAAGATGATCATATTCTTTTTTTTCATTCTTTTAATGTGATGTATCCCATTGATTGATTTGTGTATGTGGAACCATCTTTGCATCCCAGGGATGAATCCCAATTTATCATTGTGAATGATCCTTTTAATGTGCTGCTGAATTCAGTTGGCTGGCATTATATTAAGAATTTTTGCATCTATATTCATCCAGGGATATTGGCCTATAGTTTTCTAATAGTGCCCTTTTCTGTTTTTGGTATCAGGATAATGCCGACCTTGTAAAATGAGTTTGGGAGTGTTCTTTCTCTTCAGTTTTTTGGAAGAGTTTGAGAAGGATTGGTGTTAATTCTTCTTTAAATATTTGGTAAAATTCACCAGTAAAGCCATTTGCTTCTGGGCCTTTCTTTGTCAGGAGATTTTTGATTCAGTCTTACTAGTAATTGGTCTGGTTCAGATTTTCTAACTCAGGCTTGGTAAACTGTATATTTCTAAGAATTTTTCCATTTCTTCTAAGTTGTTTGTTCAGTTTGTTGCTATATAATTGTTCATATGTTCGGTTTGTTGCTATATAATTGTTCATATGTTCGGTTTGTTGCTATATAATTGTTCATATGAAATTGTTTTTAATCAAGGCTGCAGTGACCTGTCTTGCCAAAGCCAGTGATCAGTTCAGTTTCTACATATTATTGACTTATCACTCACCAGCATTTCACATTGGTCGACTAACTTCCTTTGACCTCCTTGCTACTCATTCTTGGTGTCTTTTTGCCAGCTTATCTCTCTCTACTGCCCTAAAATTTGGAGTGTCCCTGGGCTCTCCTCGGGTGATTTTATCCATTTTCATGGTTTCAAATACCACTTATGTGCTGATGAGGCTGAAATTCCCATCTCTAGTACTGATTTTTCTTCTCTTGAGCTCAAGGTTCCTCTAACTCCATTCTTCCCCTTGGAAGTCTAATAGATACCTCAAATGTAACATGAACAAAGCAGAACTATGCATTATTCTTTTTTTCATTTACTCCTTTCACCACCTCTCCCAAGTCTTTGCTATCTCAAGAAGTGGCACCACCATTTGCCTAGTGGTGCAGGCCCATGGAGTCATCCTCCATTTTTTCTCTTCTCATCTCATGTTAAGTCCTGGCAGCTCCACCCTCAGAGTACTAGACCTGACTACATCTCAGTTTTTTCACTGTTAAAAACTGAGGCAGTAGCCCTTCTCCTCTGGAAAACTGGCAGCAGACTTCTCTGCCTCTTCTTTTGTTTCTGTCCTACTCACTACCCCATACACAGGAGCCAGAAGTAATGTTAAGTGTGAATCCGATCATATCACCTCCTTACTGACTTTCTAATACACTTAACACTAAAACTAAAGCTCAAAATTTTATCATGGAAACAAAACCTCCATCATGGCATTTATGAAACCCTATATCAGTGGTTCTCAACTGGGGAAGATTTTGCCCTTAGGGGACATTTGGCAGTGTCTGGAGACATTTTTGATTGTCAGACTCAGGGTGAGGTGGTGGGGGCAGTGTGTTACTAGCATCTAGTGGGTAGAGGCCAGGGATGCTGCTGAACATCCTAGAGTGGACAGGACAGCCCCCACCAACAAAGCATAATGTGGTGCAAAATGTCTGTAGTGCATGATCTGGCTCCTAGCTTTCTCTTCAACCTTATCTTCCTTTATTCTTTTCTTTGTTCACTGGGCTGTAGTCACAATGGTGTTCTTCTTATTCCTCCTTTTTTTTTTTTTCTTAGTAGACTTTATTTTTCAGAGCAGTTTTAGGTTCATAGCAAAATTGAGTGGAAGGTGCAGAGATTTCTCATAAACTGCCTGCCTCCACAGAGGCCCAGCCTCCCTTATTATCAATATCCCCTGCCAGAATAGACTTTTTAATTTATAATCCCCTTCTCCACAAGGTATTTGAGGCACAGAGGCTCTTGTCTAGATACATACTGTATCCCTAACATTTTTACTTAATAAAGGTTTGTTGATGACAGAGGGGCCTGAGTCCATCCTGGGAATGGAAGACAAGGTTTTCAGTGATAATGATAGGTCAGAGGATCCAACTGGGAACAATAGGGAAGGTTATGATTTTCTGGAGGATGGGGGGAAAAATCCCTGAGGCAAGTATGCTTTAGCCTTTGTTTTGTAGTTAATTTTGTAGAATAGAGGAATTTACCTCCATTTTTGTGAGGAGGCACATGACAAGAGTAAGCTGACAGCAGGAACTTTTTAAGAAAGAAAGGTTATCTCAGGTTAAGCTTTCATTTCACCTTGTGTTTCATATCAGTTAACTGCATGATCGTAAAGCTGCATGTTCAGAAGATCATTGAATATTGAAATTATGTCAACTTCTAGGGAATACGTGGTCTTAGCTTTCTCCAAAATCAGAATTCCTTCTACATTATCCTTGGAAGATAATTGTCTGCCCTCTACTTCTGTATTTGCAATGCCTGATGTTGCAAACTGTAACTCAGTTATATGACGGCCCAGCTCCTTTTAAAAAGAGTTCTTATCATTTAAAAATTATTCATTATATTAAAGTGGAATGTACTTCCCTGCACTTCCAATACAACACAGATCTGCTTTATTTTTCACATGGTGGCTTTTTATCTGTCATGTGAAAAATAGCAGGTTCTTCTATTTTCCCACCAGCCTTTTCTCTTTCTAGGCTAAATGTACTCCTTTTCTTCAATTTTTCCTCATATGACAAGGAATTTTAGGTCCTTTCCCTGGCCCATCCCTAACATTTTTGGGACTCAGGTCAGGAATCCAAATTAAAGTCCATATGCCATATGTCTAAAAACGTACAAGTTACAAATCAAACTTACTGATAAAGATGTTCCATTGCCTACCTTTATAAATAAAACTTCATAATGACCTAAAATCAGAGTCAAAGGGGGAATTCACAGACTCTGTGTTTCACGCCAGAACATACTGAAGTGCAAAGAGCCAGCCTCCAACCTGACATCCCCTTCTCACTCCAGGTTCCTTGTATGAGGGACTTTGTCCTTGCACATAGGGGGACACGCGTCCCCACATACCTTTCACACAGCAACTTTTTTAAAAAAGCTTATTTATTTATTTTAGTAATCTCTACATCTAATGTGGGCTCGAACTCACGACCTCAAGATCAAGAGTTGCATGCTTTCCCGACTGTGCCAGCCAGGGCCCCTGCACAGCAACTTTTTGACCATCCCTTGGGCGTAGGGCTGTAAATACTGATGGTAGAATCATCTACCCTTGGGAGGATCAGCTCAGGGAAGAGGCCTGAGCAGACCTGTAAATAGGGGGTTCTGGGGTCCTGGGTAAGAGGAGGGCTGGGGTGTGTAGGCTGCAGTTCTGTACCCTTTTAGGCCCTGAGAACAACTGGCCCCATGGTCAAGGGTGTGGCCACCGAGAGGCCAGTGCATGGCCTTCCAAGGATCCAGGACCAGGATGGGGGTTCCATTTGCCTGGGTCCAAGGTAGTACTTTTCTATCACAGTCAGACTTTGGTCTTCACTCTGTTTGCCACAGCTGGTTATTGTAGAAAGTGTTACATTCCCTCTTACAGTGCTCCACATTAGACATGTTGTTTTAATTAGAGCTTCTTAACCAGTGTGCCAGATGATGCTTTGAATGTGTTACAGATGGGCCAGACAGACTGATTTCCTGAGTCCTCAGAGAGGACGGTCAGTGACAGAGTGGTAAGAGCTTTGGGGCTGATCATGGTTGGCTGCCACCAGCATGGCTCATTTACTTAGTGTGTCTGTACCAGTACTATCATTTTCTATATGTGTCGTAAGTGAAAAAGATTGGGAAACCCTGCTCTAGACTGATGTACGGTCACTATGCAGGTCTCACGGTATAAAGTGTTTTGCATACAGTTTTAATAGCATTTCTTATCACATCGTTTGGTTTGCCTGACAGTGTTGGAGGTGTCAAAGTAGGTTTGTGCCCTTCTTATTAATGAGGATATAAGTAGGATATAGATGTAGGTTAAGTGGCTTAATGTAGCTACATATTCTCAATCAAGTAGGGCAGTTGAAACTAGAACTCCATTCTTCTGACTCTTATTTTGGTATATTCTTGCTACTAACCCAAATTGGCTTTCATGTATTTTTTTTGGACAGCCTATCACTTCTGGTTTATTTAGGGCATGAGGGCAATTACATTTTTGTGGAGTTTTTCTGTCCCAACTTCTGTAATGTCATCTGCCTTTGTTGATATTTTTTAAACTAAAGACTCGGTTTTACATTTAATCCCTATTAAAAGGTTTTTCTTTTCTCTCTCTCTTTTTTTTTTTTTTTGCTGTTTAATTGATCCATCGTTTTGAAACTTGATTCTCTGTATTATTCATTTGGATAGCTCTTGTCCCTAAATGGGCATCATATTTATACTTAACTCTTGAATGACATGGGTTTGAATGGCACAGGTCCACTTACATGCAGATTTTTAAAAATAAATACAGTACAGTATTGTAAATACATTTTAAGATTTTCTTAATATTTTTTTGTCTAGCTTTATTGGAAGAATACAGTGTATAATGCATACACATATATATGTTAATTGGCTATGTTATTGGTAAGGCTTCTGGTCAGTAGTAGGCCATTGGCAGTTAAGTTTTTGGGGAGTCAAAAGTTCTATCCAACTGTGCAGGGGTTGCGCCCTTAACTTCTGCATTGCTCAAGGGTCAGCAGTGATGTTTGTTCACAATGGTTACCTCTGAGTTGTTATAAAAGGTTAAGTTACATTAAGGCAGGAGAATGTACAATATATTTTAGAAATATTTTTTTCATAAAGCAGTTATGATAAAAAAGTTCTAGCACTTAAAGCTAAATTTATTACACTTTTTATTTAGTGTCCGTTCTGAATTGATCTTTACAAATGTTATTTTATTTAAACCTTAGAAAAATGTCATTTGCTCAGGTTATCCAAGTAAATGGTGGATTGATTCAGAATTCAAATCTAGGTGGTTTGAACTCAAAATTTTCCTCAGTGTTACTCTTTTAAGTATTGTGAAATGACTTCTAAACATTTAACTTGGGCTGGGAAAGGGAGGTTTTCCAGATTTATATTTTTTTTCAAAGATTTAATTTTTTAAGTAATCTCACTATCCAGTGTGGAGCTTGAACTTACAACCCTGAGATCAAGTCACATGTATGGGGAGGCAGGCGCTCCCCAGATTTATATTCTTACATTTAGAATAACTAACTCTCTAATGTCCCTCATGCACGTTCCTTACTCCCCCCGAGAATTATCTGGTCTAAACGTCAGTGGTGCTGAGGTTAAGAAACGCTGTTCTAAGGGTTGTAAGTAGTCAGAGTTTTCCTTTGGGTGTGTGGGTGCTCTTGTGTTTAGCTGACTGTCACAGTGATAGGTATCAGAGTGTCTGAATGATGCGGGACTCCTTGTGCCTCCATAGTCCGTATTCTTAATTTGTCTGCCTCCCTACTTGGGAGCAAGTGGTCAGTGAGAGGAGAACATGATGTTTACCCATTTCAATTCTATGTATCTTCTAGAGAATCCGGGTTTAATCCTAAAGGCTTTCTGAGTGGTCAAGATTGGGCTTATTATGTTTAAATGCTTATTTTTTTTAAATTTTTTATTGTTATGTTAATCACCATATATTACATCATTATAATGTAGTGTTCCATGATTCATTGTTTGTGCATAACACCCAGTGTTCCATGCAGTATGTGCCCTCTTTAATACCCATCACCAGGCTAACCCATCCCCTACCCTCCTCCCCTCTAGAACCCTCAGTTTGTTTTTCAGAGTCCATCGTCTCTCATGGTTCGTCTCCCCCTCTGACTTACTCCCCTTCATTCTTCCCCTCCTGCTATCTTCTTTTTCTTTTTTCTTAACATATGTTGCATTATTTGTTTCAGAAGTACGGATCTGTGATTCAACAGTCTTGCACAATTCACATAAATGCTTATTTTTATTAGAACTTTTGATGGGGGGAAAAAAACTTGTGAAGCATAAACAACTAAGCTTGGCTTTCGTGCAACAACTTGCTAGCTAAGATAATCTCTATGAGGAGTTGTATTTGTTGGTTAAAGCACAGATTTGAAGGAATGGTTGCTTAGCATTCTAATATAAGTTCTGTCTCTTTTCTCTTGTTCTTGAGTTTCAAGGTATGACCAGAATGTCATGGTAGCACTTTTCTGAATTTCTTCACAGTAGCTTTCCCAGACTTAGATTTTGTGTTCCTTTGATCTAGATTGCCACACCCACCTCCTTAAACTTAAGTTTCATTGTGTCACTAACTAACCAAGAATTACAGGTTCCCTAGTCCTACTATACTTATTAAATTCTCTGGCTTGTTTTTCAGGGAAATCTTCTTTATAATCCTCACTTCAGGATTTGGCTTCTCTAAGTGCTAAATATCTGTCTTATTAATATTATCAACTGCCAACATTATTTAATTATTATTGAAATGCCAGGAACTATTCTTAAGCCCCTTGCATCTGTTATCAGCTTAATCATCACAGTTGCCCCATGAAGTAGTTACTCATACTAATTTTTTTTATTGTGGTAAAATTTACTAACAAAATTTGCCATCTTAACCATTTTTAGGTGTATAGTTCAGTAGTGTTAAGTATATTTGCATTGGTGCGCAACAGATCTCCAGAGCTTTTACATCTTACAAAACTAACACTCATTAGTGTTAAATTAAACATTAAACAGCAGCTCCTCACTTTTCCCTCCCCAGAGCCCCTGGTAACCTTCATTCTTTCCGTTTCTATGAATTTGACTACTTTAGATGCCTCATATCAGTGGAATCATACAGTGTTTTTTTTTTTTGTGACAGACTTATTTCCTTTAGCATAATGTCCTCAAGGTTCATCCATGTTGTACCACGTGATTTCCTTTCTTTTTAAGGCTGAATAATATTACATTGTATGTATCTACCACATTTTGTTTATCCATTCATTCATTGATGGACACTTGGATTGCTTCCACCTCTTGGTTATTGTGAATAGTGCTGCTGTGAGCATGAATGTGCAAGTATCTCTGAGATAGTACTTTCAATTCTTTTAGATATATACCCAGAAGTAGAATTGCTGGTTCATATAGTAATTCTGTTTCTAATTTTTTGAGGAACTGCCATACTGCCATACTGTTTTCCACGGTAGCTTTGCTGTTTTACATTCCTACCAGCAGTGCACAGGGGTTCCAATTTTTCCCACATCTTCATCAACCTTGTTATTTTCTATTATTTTATTTTTTATCTTTTTCTTGTAGCCATCCTGCTGGATGTGAAGTGATATCTCATTGCGGTTTTGATTTGCATTTGCCTGATTTTTTATATGCTTGTTGCCCATTTGAATATCAGTTTTGAAGAAATGTCTGTTCAGGTCCTTTGCCTACTTATTTGTTTATTTATTTTTAATTAAAAAAATTTTTTTATAACTTTCATTTTTTTCCAAAGATTTTATTTATTTATTCATGAGAGAGAGAGAGAGAGGCAGAGGGAGAAGCAGGCTTCCAGGGAGCAGGGAGCCTGATGCGGGACTCGATCCCAGGACCCTGGGATCATGACCTGAGCCGAAGGCAGATGCTTAACCATCTGAGCCACCCAGGTGCCCTTTGCCTACTTTTTAATTGGGTTTTTGTTGAGTTGTTGGAGTTTTTTGTATATTCTGGATATCAGTCTCTTAACAGATATATGATTTCACATATTTTCTACCATTCTGTGGGTTGCCTTTTCACTCTGTTAATAGAGTCTTTTGATGCACAAAAGTTTTTAATTTTGATGAAGTCCAGCTTATCTTTTTGTTTTTTGTTGCCTGTCCTGTTGGTATCCTATCCAAGAAGTCATTGCCAAATCAGTGTCATGAAGTTTTTTCCTTATGTTTTCTTCTAAGAGTTTTATAATCTTAGGTCTTTTGTTTGGACCTTTGATCCTAGTTGAGTTAATTTTTCTGGATAGTGTAAGATACGGGTCCAATTTCATTTTGCATGTGGACATCCAGTTTCCCCAGTACCATTGTTGAAGAGACTGTCCTTTCTCAGCTGGATGGTCTTGGTACCCTTGTTGAAAATCATTTGACTGTATATGTCAGTACTTATGCTGATTTTGTAGATGAGGTGATTGACATTGAGGTATGACTGATAATTAACACATTTTTTCAAAAAATTAATTAACCTAAAAAGTAATCTGTATTTGGTACAGTACGATGAAAGAGGTTTTTAGGGTTCTGAGGTCTTTTTTGGGGGTAGTCTTTTCCCAAGAGGAGAATTGTCAGCAACTTTGCACCCCAATTCTTTTTTTTTTTTTAAAGATTTTATTTATTTATTTGAGAGAGAGAGTGAGAGAGAGAGCGAGCACAGAGGGGGGAGGGTCAGAGGGAGAAGCAGACTCCCTGCTGAGCAGGGAGCCCGATGCAGGACTCGATCCAGGGACTCCAGGATCATGACCTGAGCCGAAGGCAGTCGCTTAACCAACTGAGCCACCCAGGTGCCCTGCACCCCAGTTCTGATAGGTTGCTACCTCTATGCACTAAGCTGGTGATTTCCAAACTCTTAGCCACAAAACCCACAAAACCCGTTTTCCCCAAGCAAAATCTTAGTGTTTCTACCGATGATTAGTATTTTGTTAGTTATATATTCATTTACTTTATAGTAAATGTATAATATTTACCCATTTTTGCTAATGAATGGTAACATAAGTTCATGTGTTTCTGGTTTCCAGTGTGTTGAAAACACATGTGTGTTATGGTTTTAAAAATTTGTGTCTGTTACAGTTTTAAAAACAGATAATCATGTATTTACAGGAACACCTTCAGATCAGATGTTTGCAGAACACCTGATGCTTTGCCACTGATGTCAGTGTGAAAACCAGTAGTTTATTTAGATATCTTTGAGGTTCAGCTTGTGATTACGGAGAACCATTTTTCCCTATGCAGAGTAAGAGTGTTAAATATGAGAAAGTCTTGACTTCTTTAGTGCTGAGGTGTGAGGCTAATTGAAAGCCTAACAACTGGCCCAGAATGATTTTTTTCATTTCTCTATTGAGGATCTAAGGATAAGTGTCAAAGACAGTCATTTTTCTGTGTGTTCTACAGTGGTTTAAACTTAAGGTCAACTCACATCTTGTATTTTAAGATACTGACTTTGATAAAGGTATCAGAATTTTTTGTAGTTAGTTATAAGAATTTTATTCTTTGAGATTTGATTTTAAGTATGTCAGCAGCATTTGTTAATTTTGGAATATAGTATTTTTGGGCTTCAGCATTCTTAGATAAAGTAAGATGTTGAAGAAACAAATCATTCTGATTTAAAAAGTTATTTTTCCTAATGGAGTGTCTCCCACAAATTTACCATAGTTATAATAAAATGTACTGTATTTGTTAAAAGCTGTAATCATTGCCTAATTACCGTGTACTGGCATTAAGTAATTTTGCAGAGCCCAAGATGCTTAAAAATGGGTGTAGCAGGCTGATATTTTAAGTTTAGCAACAATAAGCGATATTGACTCCTATTCAGGATATGGTGTAAGAGTTATTAAAAAGGAAGAAAGTTTAAAGGATTTGTTTGATTTCTTTTATGCTCTTTTTTTTAAAAGATTCATTTATTTGAGAGAGAGTGAGAGTGTGCGAGCAAGCGATGGGGGAGGAGCAGAAGGAGAGGGAGAGAGAATCTCAAGCCGACTCTGTGCAGAGCCTGATGTGGGGCTTGATCCCATGACCCCGAGATCACGACTGGAGCCAAAACTGAGTCAGATGTTCAACAGACTGTGGCACCCAGGTTCCCTGGGTTTCCTTTCTTTTTTTTTGGCTGAATGATATTCCTGTGTGTGTGTGTGTGTGTGTGTGTTTGTGTGTGTGTGTGTGTGTGTGTACCAAATTTTCTTTATCCATTCATCTGTAGATGGACACTTAGGTTCTTTCTGTTTCAGCTATCATGACTAATGCTGTAGTGAACATGAACGTGAGGTAGTGGTTTCATTTCCTTTGGGTATATATCCAGAAGTGGGGATTGCTAGATCATATGGTAGTTTTATTTTAAATTTTCGGGGAAATCTTCATACTGTTTTCCATAGTGGCTGTATCAGATGATGTTCCCACCAGCAGTGCCTGAGGGTTCCCTTTTCTTTATAGCCTGGCCAACACTTTTTGCCTGTCTTTTTGATGATAGCCATTCTAACAGGTGTGAGCTGCTATCTCATTGTGGTTTTGATTTGAATTTCCCTGATGATTAGTGATGTTGAACATCTTTTTGTGTACCTGTTTTTTCTTTGTAGGGCTTCTCTGAAAAATGTCTCTTCAGGTCTTCTGCCTATTTTTGAATCAGATTTTTTGAAAATGCTTTTTCCTTTTTTAGGAAAAAAGAAATATACTTGGTATATTGTACATTTCTATTTTCTTTCTTTTTTTTAGATTTATTTATTTCAGAGAGAAAGCGAGAGAGAGAGAGAGAGTACGCACAAGCGGGGTGAGAGGCAGAGGGAGAAGCAAGCTCTTCACTGAGCAGGGAGCCTGATGAGAGACTTGATCCAGGGGATCCAGGAGCCGAAGGCAGACGCTTAACCAACTGAGCCACCCAGGCGTCCCTATATTTTCTTTTTAGTGTACAGTAGACTTTGTTATTGACTCATTTGGGAAAACAAATAGGTTCTCACATGTATGTTCAACTATTTTCTCTTGGGATACATTCTGACCTGACATTTTTAAAAACTTACCAAAGTGTATAAAACCATATTTTGAAATAATTTTAAAACAGTAGCATTAGCTAGCTTTAACATCTTTATTTGTAAGTTGGGTTAAACTAATAACATTAATTTAGTAGATATTTACTACCTATATATTAGAAGTGGATTTGTAAGGGATGAAACAGGGCCTTTCTTTTTGTTCTTTACATTGTCAGAAATTAAAAAAAAAAACAGAGCTAGAATAGTTTTAAATATTAATATAGTACACACTTCTTTAGAAGTTGAGGAAAAACTCAAAGCTCAAGAGTTATATTTTAATTCTATTGTAGTTTATGTCTAGCATGCCTGATTTATTCTTTCATAAGTAAATATTGTTTATGAACGTTTTGCCTGATTTCCATATTTTCTCTTAATTTGTGTATGAGGGGCAGACATTTCTCCGTTTATATAAAGCTCCATCTTCATTTATCATATAGTGATATGGTAATGGATAAACATAAACATCCATAAGGTTAGTTACAAAAATCATCAGAATTTGAAGATTTTTTCTTCCAACAATAATAGTAAAAGGAATTTGTATATATTATTCCTAGTAGCATATTAATTTCCTGTTAAGTAAGATTCTGATATATAGTTGACCCTTGAGCAACATAGGTTTGAACTGTGCGGGTCCAGTTAGACATGGATTTTTTTTTTTAGGAGTTGTTAGCAAAAGCCACCAGGCATTTATTTACAGCTGCCCACCCCAGTCCCCACAGGATGGAATTGAAGGTGACTTGCCTCAGTACACGGAGAGGCTCTCTGAGGCCTTAGCAGTTCCCAGGACCTGCACCAGGCAGGGCTGTAGGTCTCCCCATGTGCTGATGGGTGGCTGGGTGGAGCACCCTGGGCTAGCAGGCAGGGGGGCAGGGCTGAAGTGGAGGAAGGTGCCCAGAGGGCAGGGGTGGCGCTCTGCAGGGAGCCTCTGCAGGGAGCCTCATTTTCCCTGCCCCTCAAGTGTGGCCGGAGCTGCAGCTGGGCTCAGGCCAGTGGTATACCTCCAGGCACATGGGGCAGCTGTGCTGAGTCTCCAGAATGCTGTTGCTGCCAGCACACACACCAGGTGTATGCTGCTGACCCAGGGCACCCGGCTGGAGGACGTCTCCATCCCAGGGCCAGGCCTTCCTTGCTCTTGCTGCGGCCTGTCCCTGCCTGGCCCACTTCTACGCAGATTTTGTCCACTAAAAATACCTACGGTACTCTAAATTTGTTTTCTCTTCCTTCTGGTTTTCTTAATAATATTTTCTTTTCTCTAGCCTACTATACAGTATGTGATACATATGACATACACAATATGCGTTAATCAACTGTTTATGTTACAGATAAGGCTTTTGGGCAAGAGTAGACTTAGGTTTTGGGGGGATCAAAGGTTATATGTGGATTTTCACTTGGGGTGGGCCAGCACCCCAACCCCTATGGTATTCAGGGGTCAACTGTATTTAGTTTGCCTTTTTCTTTCCACTGCACCATTAGTACTCTAGGAATCATTTAGTGAGATATTTAGAGTCTAAATTACTTTGATTACTAGAACAAATTGCTTTACAACAATTTGCTCCTGGTAGGAAGTACTTTTCATACATTTATTTGCTTAAGTGTATGTCATGAAAACTATTTGGTGAATTCCTCATTCCTGCTGGCTTAGCATAGGAGAGTTTGTTTTTTTACTGGCTTTTTCTTGTAGCATGAGTGTCTGTTCAAAATAGGGGCCCTTGTTTTAGCATGTAGAACTAATAATGTTCAAAATAGGGGCCCTTGTTTTAGCATATGTAGAAGCAGTAAGTTCATGTAGCTGGGGCTCTTCTCTTATAGGCTAGCCTCTTGAAGGTAGGATGGGAAGTTCTGCAGCAGGAAAAAAGTTTTAGAAAAATTTTCAGATTAGACTTAGCTAGATTAGTGATATGAAAAATATAATATTCTTAGCGTTTCAGGGTTATGGACTTTAGAAGTAGAAAAAAAGAAACTCTTGGTTAAGTCAGCCTATAAAGGCACTAGCGATTTAGAAATCTTTCTGAGTTAATTTTATGCAAAATCTGGAATGCCTTTTTCTTTACTTTAAAGCCTTTTTCTTCTGTTTAGCTCTGTTCAGAGCCACCTTATACTAAATTTTAACAATGTTTCTGTATTCCTATAATCTTTGCTGTGTGATTTATTTTTGCTTCTTTTAGCTGTCTTCCTTTGTACTTTGTGCTTATGAAAATAAAAAAATCTGAGATTGGACCTGTTGTCTCTGGGGAGAATCATGTTTAGCACAGTATTGGTGGTTCAGTAAATTTTAAGTAGTATTGCCAAAACCTTCTGGAAGCATTTGCCTTAGAAACAGTGGTGGAAAGTTTTCTCTGTGGAGGATGCTCTCTTATCTTGGTATCAGCAAGGTCCTTTCAGCATCTTGCTTTAGTTTGTGTCTTTGTAGTTAGTTCTCAGCTCTGCTGCTAGAAAAATTTCTTTCAAAGATGCTCATGCAGTTCCTTTTGTGATGACTTATTGGATAAATTTTTGGGGGTAATTATTATTTTTTAAAGATTTTATTTATTTGAGGGAGAAAGAGATAGCAACAGAGAGGGTGAGAGAGAGCACAAGCAGGGAGGAGAGGGTTAAGCAGGCTCCCCACTGAGCAGGGAGCCCAACGTGGAGCTCAGTCCCAGGACCCCGGGATCATGACCTGAGCCAGAGTCAGACGCTTAACCGACTGAGCCACCCAGGCGCTCTGGGGGGAGGGTAATTATTTTTTGATTATTCAGCTAAAATAACAGTATTTTATAGTACTAGAATAGATTTTGGAGATTGCTATTAGCACATGCAAGTAGTAGGAATTTATTTAAAAATTGATGGTTTAAATGGACAGTGTTAACAATTAAATGTGTGACTTTTATGCTTAGAGTTATTAAAATGTACAAATAAAGGTAAAATTAATTGTATTTTAAGTTATTATGCATTTGTATTTATCCTTTAGGTTCTTTTCTATTTTAGTAAACTTTATAACTTTGAGAGCTCTCATTTAAGCATATTTATTGTCAGATTTTAAGAAAGAACTTTTAGATGTATAACTTTGTATAAAATCCCAAATATATTTCTTTACTTTTTATCATGTATGATTTAAAATAGAGAAGGACAAGGATGAGAGAAATCCTGAAAAAGTCAATGAAAGCTTTACAAAATCTTAAGTATGATAATTATGACAAGAAATCATAAGACCATTACTGCCAGTGATGTTCTTTGTGTTTAGCTAGAATCAACATTCATTTATGCCCAGGTAAATAAATTATTTTATTTCACAAAAGGGATTAAATAATTTATGGTTGAAGCGTAAATGAAATACTATGACCCTTCAGTTAAGTAATGCACATGCAGGCCTCAGATGTAAAAGTTCAGTCAGTGTGGTTGTTGCAGCTCATGTCATTGAAGGAATGGGGACAAAAGTTTGTTTGTAACTACCATGGAGCTGAGTACAAAGACGCCAGTGACCTTTTAACTTCTGTGGCTGTGCATCTGAACAAGGAATTGTTTGAGGATGGGAAAAGCTGCCAGTAGACTTGGGATATGCTTTCTCCTTCCTTTCCACAGAATTGTTGAATGACCCTACTACAGAAAAACAAAAAAGTAAAAACAAAACAAAAAAACCCAAAACCAAAAAACTACCCCAAAAACTACCCAAAAAACAAAAAAACCCAAAACCCCACACCAAACACTTAATTGGAAGAAATTTTTATTAGTCTCAGAAGAATCTTAGGTCCACACAGCTAAATCTAATTAGGTGCGCATAACTCAAAGTGATAGTCTCTTTAAAAATGTTATCTTCACTTACAAAAATGGCAACATTAATTACTGCCATTTTCTGCATGGACAAGGCTGATAGAGGCTTGTGGGTTTCTTCTTCTGCTGTTATCTTTTTAAAACCTCTCCTCCAGCTCTGCTGGTTGAAAAGTCCTGCTGTATCTGGGTCACACTAATTCCTTAGTTTTCTGTTACATTGTTTAAAGGTTGGGCATTATTCAGTCAGTGAAACCCATAAATATTTGTCAAGTGAATGAGTGAATTAATAAATACACAGGATAAGTGTTGCTTTTTGTGTGAGAAAGTAGGAATAATGGCATTTGCAGTACTTTTTTTTTTCTCCCAAGGTAGTTAATAAATATCTAGTAACATCTCTTAATAAAAGAATACCATACATACAGTATCTCTTTTGCAGATAAAGAGTCCCTCAGGCTTTGAGTTTACTTCCCTTGGTCACACTAGCCAGTGTTCAAACTGGGGCTCAGATAACAAGGTTTTATTTCAAAGTTGTTTTTGAAAAGTCTGAGGAATCAATACTGCTATCACCATTTTGGAGAGAAGCTGTCTCTGGCTTATATGATTGTGTATCTCTTTTACCCATGACAGGATGTTTGTATTTGAAATCAGTAGACTGATACACCATTAAATAGTGCATGCGCTCTGAGGTAGTTCCTCCTTGCCATCAGTTATGCCTGCGTACATTTCTTTTCATATTTTTAGGTAGTTCTCTTTATGATCAGTGGTCAGCACCATGAATTGGTTTATAGGTTATGATACATTGCAGAGATCTCATATTGCTTAACTGGAGCCATTGAGATTGAGTCTTGACTTCATTAGCAACTTTGTGAGTGAGAAGGGGTAAGGTGTAAAAAATTAGTGTGGTAGTTATAAGAAAAATGACTTTTAAAAATGGTGTTTATTTTAGAGAGAGAGAGAAAGAGAGAGAATGAGCGGGGTGGGGAGGGGTAGAGAGAGAGAAGGGAGGGAATTCTAAGCAGATCCTATGCTGAGCATGTAGCACTATGTGGGGCTCGATCTCACAACTCAGATCATGACCCGAGCTGTAACCAAGAGTCAGACGCTTAACTGACCGAGCCACCCAAGCACCCCAGAAAAATGACTTTTAAGTGATTTCTTTTTCCTTTTTTTTTTTAAAGATTTTATTTATTTGACAGAGAGAGACACAGTGAGAGAGGGAACACAAGCAGGGGGAGTGGGAGTGGGAGAAGCAGGCTTCCCGCTGAGCAGGGAGCCCGGTGCGGGGCTCGATCCCAGGACCCTGGGATCATGAGCTGAGCCGAAGGCAGACGCTTAACGACTGAGCCACCCGGGCGCCCCTTAAGTAATTTCTTAGTAACTTTTCTAATGTGTTAATTTATTAATATAGATTTATAAGAAGTTTGCAAATTCTTAACTGATATTTGGAGAATTTTATTCATTATATTCCATATGAAAAATTACTTAGGAAGTTTAGCCTTGTGTCTTGATTTATCAGCTAGTCTTATGAAATAGAACATATATTGGCAGAAAAATGCCTAGGATGACTAGGGCCTCCAGGTGTTTGTTGTCCTGGAGACTAGCTGCTCTGTGGAAGTAGAGATGGAGAATGGAGAGGACTGTAGTTGTGAAGGGAAAGTTTGGCTGTCAGGGAAGATGGCTGAAAGAGAATGGGAGCTGGGACCTGGATCAGGATGAAAGGAGGGACAGAGAAGGTACAACTAGCGACAGAGGAGCTGTCTTTCACATCCCAATCTGAAGGAAACCAGAGAATGGAATCAGAACAATCAACTGCAGGCATCACATGATCTGTATTTGGTAGACCAGACAATCCTTAAATGTTTCAATGATTAAAAAAATAATTAGACTTCTTTAGGTTAACTGATGTATATCTTTTATTCAGTTTTAGCTTTGGTTTATTTTAAACTCTTTCCTGTGATATGTATTGAACTTCATTTAGACTTTATTTTTTTTTTAAAGATTTTACATATTTTATTTGTCTCTTGAGAGAGATCACCTGTGTGCACATGCCCAAACAGGGGGAGTGGCAGGCAGAGGGAGAGGGAGAAGCAGGCTTTCTGCTGAGCAGGGAGTCCGATGTGAGGCTCCATCCCAGGACCCTGGGATCATGACCTAAGCCGAAGGCAGATGCTTAACTCAGTGAGCCACCCAGGCGCCCTTGAACTTCGTTTAGACTTTAATGTGATAGTTTTTTGAGAACAAGTAAACCTTAGCACAAAACAGAGATGGTATTTGACAAAACGCTGTAGAATTGTCATGCAACATTTAGTGAACCATCTGTTTTTAAAATCTTGCCTGAAATGTGTGAAGTTACACTCCTAGACAGAAGTAAAAATTTCTTTGAATAGTCCACCCCATTTCATTAAATGGATACTTTATGCAGAGAAAAGATCAAAAGGAGGGCTGAAGAATATGAGAAATACTGGCTAAATATAGCAGTATTCACACCTACTACACTGAGAGGAAAAGTTTGTGTTCTGCTAACTATATGTCAGCAGAAAAGTGCCTCATTACTTGAGTTTATGAAATGACAAATGCTAATAGCTAAGTTAATTTGATTGGTGAATAATGCTTTAGATCAGAAAAGGACAGACTGAGAATTCATTGTTTATTCTGAAAAAATTGGTCAGGAAATAAGTGCTCTCTTTAGGATTTAAAAAGTTCTTTTTTTTTTTGATTCATTATTAACTTACTACATCCAAGTACTATTTTAGAAAACTTTGTTCATCTTTTTGGTAATTTTTTTAAAAAAGATTAAAATTGAAATATGGAAGGAAAACAATCTGGACATCTTATAAATTGCTAGATTAAAAAATACACTGTATTTAATATTGGTAAGCACATAAAGTGCTCCTCATAATTGTGGCAGATTTCTGATTACCTCTCTCATATTCATTTTTCCCCTTTTCCTTTCTAATAGGACCCAAGTTTTGTTACAAGCAGAAGTATGCCTAGCTAAAAAATTTCTTAGTCTCTAGTTCAGCTGGAGTAGCCATGTGACATAGTCCTGGTCAGTGAGGTGTAGACAGAAATGTTTGGATGAAGTTTTTGGGAAGGCCTTTTACTCATTACTTTTTCTTCTTGCCTGGAAATTATACATGATGCTTGGAACTGATCCAGAATTCTAGAGACTTTCAGAGAAAAGCTGAGAGCTTTACAGAGATCTTAGCCCATATATTTTTCAGCTGCCAGACCGTTGATAAGTGCTTCTTTCAGAACTTCCATTTCATGAGAAGAGTAAGCCCCTATCTTCTTTAAGCCACTGTAATTTGGACTTCTGTTACACACATCAGAACATTATTCCTAACTGATAAAATAATTTACATGTCCATTATGACATACTTTCAGGAGATTTGGAATATTTTGGTAATAATTTAACAAGGGGTTTATCTGACTTCAGATCCAGAAGATCCTAGGATTTGGGGGATTATTTCTGTCTTTTAGACTTGATTGCACCAGCTGGATAACCAGCTGAAAGATGGATAGTGGTTACTGCTGGAGGTTTGAAGGAAATGCAAGGAAGTATTCAAACTAGTCTAGCATTTCCGACTGTCATTTTATCCTCTCTTTCATTTCAAGTCCCTGGCTTCATCTGGGTCCATAATCTATGTTGAAACTGTTAGAGCTCCTTCTGAATGGAGGGGATTCAGGGTCCTCTAGATTGGTTAACGATGGAATCTGACCGATGACCTGCTCTCCCTCTATATCAAGATTAATTGTAGAGATTGTCCTCCCCACCCTCTTTTATAAAACTTACTCACTTGTAATATACATACAGGAGAGAGTACCTTGATCATACCTGTACAGCTCTGTGACTTTTCACAAACAACATACATCTGTGGAACCAGCATCTGATCAAGAAACAAAGAAGTTCCTCTATTGCTCTTGAGGATTATTACTATCCAGACTTCTAACAGTATAGATTAGTTTTTGCCTGTATTTGTATTTCATATATATGGAATCATGCAGAATGTACTCTTGTGTCTGGCATCTTTTGTTTGGCATTCTCTGTGAGGTTTATCCAGACTATTATGTATAATTATAGATCATTCTTATTGCTTTTAGCATTCCATTGTGTGACTGACTGTATTCCAACTTATCTACTGTTGCTGAGCATTTGGGTTGGTTCTAGTTTTGACTATTATGAATACTGCTGCTAAGAACATTCTAGTACATATCTTTTGGTAAACATATGTAAGTATTCTGTTGGGTATATACCTTGGAATGGAATTGTTGGATCATAGGATATCAGCATTGTATGAGATTTTGGCTCCTTTGCATTTTCACCCACACTGGATATTGTCGTCATTTTTAACCTAGTCATTCTGGTGGGTGTATATTTTGTGAAGCACCTGTTTAAGTCTTTTGCTTATTTTTCTGCTGAGTTGTATGTCTTATTATTTGTGGGAGTCCTTTTTTTGTATTCTGGATACTGATCCTTTGTCATACTTGTATTGTGAGTATCTTATCCTGTTCTCTGAGTTACTCTTACACTCTTTAAGTCTCTCTTGAGGTATAGGTCTTAATATAATCCAATTTGTCATCTTTTCCTTGATGGTTAGTGCTTTTTGGTTACTGTTAAAAAATATCTTTACCTACTGTAGTATCGCAAAGATGATGATCTGTATTCTCTTCTATAATAAGCTTTATTGTTTTACCTTTTATATCTAAATCTGCCCTGATTTTTGAGTAGCATATGGGAGGGGGGCACAGTACATTTTTTTTTCCATGAAGGTATTTAGTTGAGTCAGCACTATTGATTAAAAAGATGATCTTTCCCCCATACCGCATAGTCACCCTTGTCATCAGTCAGGTAATCAAATATGTGTAGATTGTTTCTGGATTTTTGTGTTCTGTCCTATTAGTTTTTCTTCCCTTTTGTGAATATCATACTGTCTTAATTACTATAATTTTATAGCAGAGTTTGTTAACTTTAGTGTTAAGTTCTCCAGTTTTGTTCTTCTTTGAAGATGGCCTCAGCTGACCTTGGTGATTGTCAGCTGGTTAGGTGGAGTTCATATTCATTTTGTATGCCTTCTGACTTCTACCGTATACATCCCTCAACTAACCAACTGAAATACTGGCTTAATCTGCTTAGCTATCAAGAGAACCCATTTAGGACCTCTAACCTCTTAATGGATTTTCAGATTTGTTGAGTAAACAGAAAATAATTTCTTGGTGCACACATAATACATCACATTTAAAATCAGTACTCACTTTTACCATAAATCACTGCAGTGTGCAGTAATCAAATATTTAGTTAAAATGTATGTATTTAATTGCACTGATGCTTAATTTTCTCATTTGTAAGTAATCAGCTGTTTTGTTTATCATGACCAGCTCTGTAGATGCCATGTTTAGGAATTAGTTTGCTTCAAAAAGATGAAACAGGAATAGTGAAATAAAAATAAGACAAATCCATCTGGAAGAATGAATCATCTGTGCATGACATTTAAAGGCAATGATCTTTGTTAGTAATATGATATTGTCAGTTGGAAGAAATTTCTCTTCAATGTCCTGCCTTCTTTTCCTCTTCCATTTCATGTTGATTCAGTTGGGGGAAATCCCAAGGTTTTAAAGTAAAATAGTAATTACTTTTCTTCAAAGTTGATCATTGATAATTTGACTTATTTTCTTTGGGGAGTGGAGAAGAGGAAGGAGGAAGGGAAGTTGGGAGGATTCTGGATACAGTAACTGTGTGTTCCAGATTCCCATATGATATGTGTCATCATGCAGAATACGTTATTTAAAACTGAGCCTATGTTGGGAAATTGAAAATATATGATTATTACAATAACTTTGGGAACCTTTTTTCCAGTTTTTAAAATAGGGGCCAAATGATCAGAGATCTATATGCATGTGGACTGTGTGAGTTTCTTTTCTCCTTTTAATTAATAAGTAGTGAGTTACAAGGGTTCATGTTTGATTCAGAAATTGGAACTGAATGTGAGTTAGGCATATAAGGCTCTAATCACACCTATTTTAATTACAAATAAATAATAATACTATTTCATTTATAATGTAATTTTAATAGAATTAAACTTGAACAGTTAAAAATTATATAATCACATCCTGTTTGAGTTAGAATTACCCAGTTTTGCTCTGATACCTGGTAGCAAGCAGCCCATTTATACAGCCATATGGTGGGAAGAAGTTCTCCTGAGTTAGTGGATGAGGCACATATTTTTGCCTCAAGATCTCAGTGGCAGCATTTATTGAACAGGTATTTATTGTGTGCATACTGATTATCAAGTAGTTTATAAGCACTGGGAATATAAAGATGAACAAAATAGATGTGATTCCTGCCATCACTGAACTTTCTAACTAGAGGTGCGTGCCTTAGGCTTATAAGTTGGTGTATTTGCGCACTGGTAACAATACATTTTTTCTCCAGCTTTATTAAGATGGAACTGACATAATATTGTGTAAGTTTAAGGTGTCTAAAGTGATGATGCGATATACGTATGTATTGTAAAATGTTTACCAGATAAGGTTGGTTAATACATACTTCATCTGTCATAATTACAAATTTGTTGTTATTATGGTGAAAATATTTAAGAACTACTTTCAGAAACTTTCAAGTATACAGTACAATATTGTTAACAATAGTCACGGTATTGTACATTAGATCCTCAGAACGTACTCATCTTATAATGGAAATCTGTACTCTTTGACCAGCATCTCCCTTTGCCCCCACTCTTCAGCCCCTGGCAACCATGTCTACTGTCTGTTTCTGTGAGTAAATAATTTTTGATTGCCATTCAAGGATTCAGGGTTTCTATTCCAGTTAAGTGTAAAGTTTCTAGTGCAGTATCAGATTTTCACGTATTGTGGACTATTTTTCCCTAACATATAATTAGTTAATAATCTGTAACCTGGTTGGATTTAGCCTTTCACACTCTTTGTAGTACATATTCTTTTTCTTTTTTTTTTTGTAGTACATGTTCTTTCTGAAAATATTATGGCTCTGTTTTTGAGAGCTCATGAGAATGAGCATCCAGAATGAATGTGCAATGTGTGTCCTTACTATCACGTTTCCTTATCTCGTACTCCTTTTGCTTGGATTGGAAAATAATGAGAATATGTTTACCTACCTAGCCATAAATTATGGCCATATTTGGTAACACAGAGTATGTCCTTATTAGTAGATAGGATCTGTTTACTTATATTGGGGAGTTGCTGTTTAGGAACCAAAGCAAGGTAATGAACAGGGAGAGGAATGGATCTTTTTCAGACAAAGTTTAGATGATGACTCCTTAGGCATCTAGGAGTATAGAAGCGCTTGGTAGGTTTGGTGCCCCATCCCTTCCTTGTTCTCTTTGTTCCCCTTGCCACTAACTTCCAGGATCCTCCCTCTGTCTTCTTAACTGCCTCTCTGACTCTCCAGTCTCTTCCTCAGAGCACACCTGGGCTTATTTTATCTAGATAGTTCTACTTCTACACCTTTTAATTTTTCTGCCTCTCTCCATCTCCACAGCTAGTACTCTAGTTCTGAGAGATACTCTTTCTCTTCCAATTAGTGCAGCAGCCTCCTTATTGCTCTACCTAAAACTTTTCCATTCCAGTTCATTCTTTCTCCATTTGAAGCCAGAATAATTTTACTGAGGTGCTCATGTGGAAATTCAGGGAGCTTCCCTAGGTGATATTCCCTAGTTGGGTTTAGAGTTTGGCCTAGAGAGAGGCTAAAGCATGCTGGGCAGAGGGAGTAGCATTTACAAAGGCTTTAATGTTTTAAACCATGGCAGCATTGTTACATCAAGGAGACAGCCTCCAAGAAAGACTGCAGTTCTTTTAAACTTAATAGTCATTTACTTCCAGGCATGCTGGCAAAGTCAGTCATAATATACTTTATGGTGGTGTATTCTTGCTTTAATTCAAATACAAGTATGCCTTTTTTTTTTTTTTTTTTTTTAAGTAGGCTCCATGCCTAGCATGGAGCCCAACATGGGGCTTTAACTTATGACCTGGAAATGAAGACCTGAGCTGAGATCAAGAGTCAGACGCTTAACCGACTAAGCCACTTAGGTGTCCCCAAATACAAATATGCTTGAATCTTGTTTTTCCTACACAGTTGAATTTGGAAGACCTCTCTGCCATTTGTATCTAATGACTGGTTCTTACTAACACTTTCCTGGAGTATTTCACTTACTCTATTGTGTGTTTTTGGTTAATAGAAATAACTAGTTTGTAATGGCAATCAATATTTAGCCCAGTTCAGCAAATATCTTTGATGAGTTGGAATCTCTTGTTGAGGACAGAAGTTGCCAGTTAAACTGTTAATTGAAAGCAGTATATTAGTTTACGCAGCATCCAGAAAACAGTACAATTAGTACAGGTACCATCTGCTGATTAGCTGACCATTGTTGCCTCTCAACCAGTTTTTTGACAGTACATTCCAGTGGAGTTTGTTGCTTTATTCTGTTGATAAAAACTAGATATGGCTATGGCTAGGAGTAAAGCTGTTATGGTCGAAATAGACTGAGTAGTGTAAGGGGTGGTAAAGGTGTTAAAGCTGGTAAAATATACCATGGATGTAAAGTTAATGTAAGTTTAGCACTGGTTCTAAATTATAAATTGTCTCCTTTTTTCTGTGATGGTGACAATACAAGGGTGAGGTATGTAATCACACTGGTGTGTTTGTGGTAAAGCTCCTTTGTTGTCTTTTTTTTTTTTTTTTAAAGTAGGCTCCTTGCCCAACGTGGGGCTTGAACTCACAACCCTGAAATCAAGAGTTGCATGCTCTATGACTGAGCCAGCTGGGCGCTCCCATCCTTTGTTGTTTTTAACTTACGATATTTTCTATTCCACTTCTTAGATAATATATTAGTTACAAATATGTGGCATTCATGTATTACAGATATCTTTCAGTAAGATTATTAGACATATTTCTTTTTTTAAAACTCTTTTAAAGATTTGTTTGTTTTAGAGAGAGAGAGCCCGCCTGCACAAGAGTGCATGTGTGGGCATGTGTGTGTTAATGTGGGGGAGGAGTGGGGGGGAGATGGAGTCTCAAGTGGACTCTGTGCTGAGTGCAGAGCCCAATGTGGGGCTCGATCTCATGACCCTGAGATCATGACCTGAGCCGAAACCAAGAGTCGGTTGTTCAACTGACTGAGACACTCAGGCGTTTCAAGATTATTAGACATATTACTGTCAAATATGTAGCAAATACATAATCTTAAAATATAGTTGCATTTAAACGTTGAGCTTAAGTGAATTAGATGTCATTATTTGTGCTTTCCTGAATATATTTTCATGTGTTCATACATTCCACTTATTTTTTAAAGTTTACTGTTTTATACCATGTGGTTTTTACATTCAGAGGCACATTTTCTTCTCAGTGAAACTGTTCCAAGATTTTCTGATGTAGGCTGGTGGAAAAATGACTCATTTAATAGAACTGTATTTGACAGTCAGGACTATTGGAGCACATCATATTTCATTAAGGGAGAGATGCTTGAGAAAAGGAGTCTGTTAACCAGATAAAAGTATTGGTGTCTTTGCTAACTTCATTATCTTATCACCATCAGCTTTGGAGTTACTTAGTAGTGGGTGCCTCATCAAGATAGGGTCAACTTACTTGTCTACTGTTGTAGAATCTTCACCAATATCTAAGAAATCACAACTTGCTAGTTTAAACAATAATACATTTTCTGGATCTAAGCCAAATTTGAGGATAGATTTTAGCATTTAGTATAACTTCTTAACATCTGTTTCTTGAATAAATGACTCTTTAAGAGGCGAAAATAATGTAATGGAATTCAGACACTGCTGTGGGTATGTTAAATGGTGTGATTTTTCTGAGGGGCATTTTAGGAATGTATATTGAGTCTTGAAATGTTACTTTTGACCTAGTAATTCCACTTTTAGGATCTTGAAAGTAATATAACATGTACAAAAAGATTTAACCAAAGATACTTAGTGTAGTATTATGTCTAATGGTGAAGATTTGGTAAATCATGTCCAACAAAAAAAGAGTTAATTACGATGTATCCATATAGGGAAATGTTACCTATTTATAAAGTTTGTTTCTGAAGATTATTTAATATCAAGGGAAAACCATGATACAAAAGTGAGAGTTATGAAGAATTCTATGAGAAGTTGAACTCTATTAGATAATAGCAATTAAAAACATAAATCAGACCCATATATACAGACCTGGAAAGATCATCAAACCACATTAAATGCAAAAAAGCAAGTTGTAGAATAATGCACACACACACACACACACACAAAAGTAAGACATGTATAAAAATGCATTAAGTCATATTTATATCCAAATATAGGCATGTGCAGGCATAGAAAAAGCTCTGGTTAATCAAATTATTAATAGCAGTGACTGCAGTTGGAGATAGGAAAAGGCACACTTTGACTCCTGCTTGAATTTTAACAATGAATATAGTTGTCTATTAATTTAAAGTAAAGAATTTAAAAAAGCCCTGAAACTTAAGGTTCTGTTTTGTAAAGAAAAAGATTTTCTAAGATATAAGCATGGGCTATCTCTGGAAGGTAGTTCACACAGTTCTTAACCTTCTTTGCATTTTTCTGTACTTGTCAGAAGTTTGGCAATGAATAGGTACTATTTTTATAATCAGAAAAAGCAGTTAAAATTTTTTAAAAAGCTGAAATTACAGGCAATAGCAGCATAGTCTGGAGTAAAAATTGCCTTGATTCATATCCTGCCTGACCTGCTCTGTGATGTTGGCAAGGATGGGAGTAGGGAGGCTAGTTTATTTTTTTTCAGAGGATTATTTTTGAAGATTAAATGAGATATAACATATATAGGTTAGTTTTATAGTGTCTGGCATATATTTGGTGCCTACACAGGTTAATTCCCTTCTTGTTTTTCTCTTTATGACAAAATAGTTAAAACTCTGCAAAAAACAATGAAAGATACCATTAAACTATTGACAAATACACAAATGTATCCAAGAATTGGGTAGTTGAAGAGCTTATGACATGGTGGTTTTAGAAATAAGTCTCTTACAGGATAGAAAGTGAGAATATTCATTAGACAAAACAAAGCTTTGGTATTTCACTTCTGATGGTAAGAAGAGGCAGGGTATGAGGCCTCAGTGTTCTGGATGAACCGGTTTTTAGTCAGCAATAACATGGTTTTCTCAGTACAGCTTATAATTCCCCATAGGTTGATTAGTGTTTTAAAGCTGTGTTGTAGATAAGTTGTTTTTATTCATCATGGCTCTCAGTATTAAGAAATAAAAGTATTCAGGATTTCAGGATAATAAAAGTCTTCCAGTAGTAATTCAATATGTAAAACGAGATATCTTCATTGATTTCAGAAGCTATATTTCAATGACATAATTAGGGAAAATAGACACCAACATAATTGAAATACAGACATTTGCTTTTTCCCCGTTTTGCAGAGGAGGTATCACAGGCTTGAAAGGGGAGACTAATTGAAGTTAAAGGGTCAGTGAAGTGGCAAAACAGTGATCTGATTCTAGTTACACACTGGACTTCTGAAGCACCAACATGGCTGCCTATAGATGTTTTCATAAAAAGAAACATTTTTAAAGGGCTAAGAGGTTTGGTGGATATCAAGGGTTTCTATTCCATTTGTTTCCTTTTTTAGTCACATTTCTTAAACGAATACATTTGATATCATTTATGGCTATATTTCTTCTTCCAGTCTTTCTCTTGAATTGCAGCCCTTCAAAAATGCCACATATTGGAAAACAGTTTGGGATAGATTTTCATGTGGTAGAAAATGAGTGTACTTTGGGAAACCACTTTGGTTGTGTGACTCTGAGTCAGCAGCGGGGTCTCAGCTAGTAGTCTGCAGTCATGACCTGGCCGTGAGCACCTCTTTTCTTGAGTATCTATTAGTAGTAAAAAATCTCATTATTAATGCCAATTCAGTGCTTTTCATAAATGTGTGAAATTCTTTAGAATCCATCCCTCTGAATTCATTTCCACTTTGGTATATTTATTTTCTTTATTTGACTTCTTTTTCCTAAAAAGCTAGAAATATCCTGGAATATACTGTCTTTTCAATGAAACCTTATCCTCTTTGGCTTGTAGGTTGATCACTGCTCAGTGGTTTTTGTTGTGTCTCAATAGTGTCCTTATATTTTTAACTTGCCATATAGTAGCTTGACTCATTACAGGTGACCTTGGAAATTTTGTGCTAATCTTAATGAATTCTAGAATGGTTTTCTTTTGACTGTGTCTCTTGTCTTATGGACACCTATTAATCTCCTTATTTAATTCAGTATATTATTGTCATCCTTGCACTACATCATTTGTTGTAAGAGCTAATCTGAGTGGTATTGTGTTGCCCTTTTCTTTTGTTTTGCTAAATGACCATGTGAAAGAGGAAGTGGACTCCAAACTCCTGGAGGGCAGAGATTAGGTCAGCTTTACCCCCTATACTGCGCATCGCACAGCACCTGGTACAAAGTAGATACACTGTAAAACTGAGTTTAGGAGGGTATGGCTAAGCAATGATAGAGCAGAAGAAACCATGGGGTTATAGTTGACTACAGCCAAAATCATCAGTGCTATTGTTTGGGTGGGGGAGACACAAGAAAAGGAGGAGAGGGGAAATTCAACCAGGTTTTTGGAAGTATGTGGAGAAACAATAATGGTAATGATATGTGGAAAACTCACGTTTCGGGTACTGTGCTATGAGCTTTGTATCTAGCAAGCATCTGATTTAATCTGTGCAGAGTACAAACAACAGCTACAACAACAAAAGAAATAATAAGACAGGAAAATGTTCTGGTTAGCCTAGGTAAAAGGGTTTGAGGGCTGATTTAGGGTTAGAGCACCATTTATAAAGATGTTTTGTATAGGAGTTGTTGAGGTATTGGTGGAATATAATAGAATGATTTTCTTCTGTTTTCTCTTTAAATAATCTCTACACCCAATGTGGGGCTCGAACTAAAGGTCTCGAGATCAACAGTTGTTTGCTCTACTGACTGAGCCAGCCAGGCACCCCAGTAGAATGATTTTTGATTAGATTTATTAGATTTTGGTTAGAGGTAAATTAAAAAAAATTCAAATAATACTGTAATCAAAATAATGAGAGCCAAGATACAAATAAAAGTACTCTTTGAACTTCATCCCAAGAAGTCATTCTTGGTGTAAAATACTGTGAGGCAGATACGGAATGTTGGGCTAATTACAGACTCCAGAAGAAAATAGGTTTTCCCTAGATGGTTAGATAGGCTGGCTGAGATAAGCTTTCAAAGTTCCTTTCAGTTGGATTCTATGACTTGATCAGATTGGATGTAAATAATTTTGAAGGAAGATGTTTGGTTTCTTCATTTGCCTTTTATTAAACACATTTATAGTTGGGGCGCCTGGGTGGCTCAGTTGGTTAAACCGCTGCCTTCAGTTCAGGTCATGATTCCAGAGTCCTGGGATCGAGCCCCACATCAGGCTCCCTGCTCATGCAGGAAGCCTGCTTCTCCCTCTGCCTGCAGCTCCCCCTGCTTGTGCGCGCACACTCTCTCTCTCTCTCTCTCTCTCTCTCTCTCGCTATTTCTCTCTCTGTGTCAAATAAATAAATAAAATCTTTAAAAAAACACATTTATAGTTAATTTAAAGTGAAGATAGAATAAATGATTAAAAGGAAAATTCCTATTGACTCAGTTTAATTTTAGGAGCTCTAGAGGAACTAGTCCTTTGCATTCCCTTCCTACAGATACTTCGAGTTTTCTTAGTTATTTGTAGGAAATACTTTAAAAAATGTAATTTTCTTCCTGTTTTACTCTTGCAAAAGTTTTTATCTTTCTGAAAGCATATTCACTGGAATGCAAAGGCTGTGCTTATAAATTTTGAAGTGTTGTAATGTGTTAAAAATGACCTTTAAAAAGATAGATGGAAAGTTGCTGTATCATACCTTTTGTATGTTGTAAAAGAAAGTCTTTTTCTTCCGTTAATATAGAAATGGAAGATGAAATAAATAGATTTTTATAGATTTTTTTGAAGGCAGATTAGTAAAATTTGATGCATTTTTCTTCTGGAGGAAGTATTGCTAGAATAGTTGTTTTTTCTCCTCCTCTATTGTATGTTGTTTGTGAGGTCTATTTAAAATTTTTTAAAAAGTCTCATAGGTTATTTTGAAGTCATCAAACAGGAAGTATGAATGCATGTGAAGACAAACCTATGAATGAATTTGATTAGTCAGTTTAAAATCTTACGACTGCTGGCAACTTGCCTCATACCCAGCTTTGAATGATGAAAAGAACTGTATTCTATTTTGCATAATATTTAAATTAAAAAAATTAATTTATTTAGATAAAAAACCAAAAACAAATAATTCACCCATTTCTTCTGCCCCACGGCCCTCCCCTCTTGCAGCCAATCTGTTCTATCTGTGAACTTTTTTAAAAATTTATTTTTATTTTTATTAAGATATGAAAGATCATATGGTATTTACCTTTCTCTGTCTTATTTTACTTGGCATAAAGCCCTTAAGGTCCATCCATCTTGTCACAAATGGCAAGATTTCATTCTTTTTGATGGCTGAATAATATTACATTGTGTGTGTATCAAATTTCTTTATCCATTCATCTGTTAATGGACACTTCTGTTATTTCCATATCTTGGTTATTGTAAATAGTGCTACAGTGAATATGGGGGTATATGTATTTTTTTGAGTTAGTGTTTTTGTTTTCTTTGGATAACTACCCAGAAGTAGAATTGCTAGATCATATGGTAGTTCTATTTTTAACATTTTGAGGAACCTCCATACTGTTTCTATAGTGGTTGCACCAATTTACATTCCCACCAGCAGTGCACCAAGATTCCCCTTTTCTCCATATCCTTGCCAACACTTGTTATTTCTTGTTAGTTTTTGATAATGATAGTTCTTAAGAGGTGTGAGGTGATACCTCATTGTGGTTTTGATTTGCATCTCCCCGATGATTAATGATACTGAACATCTTTTCATGTACCTGTTGGCTATCAGTATGATTTTGGAAAACTGTCTATTCACATCTTCTGCCCGTTTTTTAATTGGATTGTTTGTGTTTTTTGCTGTTGAGTTGTACTAGTTCTTTGTATATTTTGGATTTTAGCCTTTTATCAGATACATGATTTGCAGTTATTTTTTCGCATTCAGTAGATTGCCTTTTCATTTTGTTGATGGTTTCCTTTGCTGTGCAGAAGTGAATTTTTAGTATGACTAAGTCCCACTTGTTTATTTTTGATTTTGCTGCTTTTGCTTTTTGTTAGATTAAAAAAATTATCACCAAGACCTATGTCAAGGAGCTTACTGCTTCGGTTTGCTTTTAGGAGTTTTCTGGTTTCACATCTCATATTTCAAGTTTCTAAACCATTTTGAGTTAATTTTTGTGTGTGTATAAGAAGGTGGTCCAGTTTCATTCTTTTGCATGTGGCTGTTCAATTTTTCCAACATCACTTATTGAAGAGGCTGTCCTTTTGCCACTGTATATACTTGGTACCTTTGTAGTAAATTAATTGGCCATATATGCATAGGGCTATTTCTGGGCTCTCTATTCTCCTCCTTTGACCTATGTGTCTGTTTTAATTGCTATTGCTTTGTGATGTAGTTAGAAATTAGAAAGTGTAATACCTCCAGCTTTGTTCTTCTTTTTCAAAATTGCTTTGCCTATTTGGGGTCTTCTGTGGTTCCAGACAACTTTAGGATTATTTGTTCTGTTTCTGTAAAGAATGCTAGGATTGCATTGAATTTGTGTATTGCCTTGAGTAGTATGGACATTTTAACAATATTAATTCTTCTGATCCATGAGCATGGAATATCTTTCCATCTCTTTGTTTTGTCATCTTCAATTACTTTCATTAATGTCTTGTAGTTTTCTTTTTTTTTTTTAAAGATTTTATTTATTTATTTGACAGAGAGAGACACAGCGAGAGAGGCAACACAAGCAGGGGGCGTGGAAGAGGGAGAAACAGGCTTCCCGCTGAGCAGGGAGCCCAACAGGGGACTGGATCCCAGGATCCTGTGATCATGACCTGAGCCAAAGGCAGACGGTTAACGACTGAGCCACCCAGACACCCATGTAATTTTCAATATATAGGTCTTTTACCTCCTTGGTTAAATTTATTCCTAGGTTTTTTTTTTTTTTTGATACAATTGTAAATGGGATTGTTTTCCTAATTTCTCTTTCTGATAGTTCATTATTAGTGTAAAAGAATTGCAGCAGATTTTTGCATGTTAATTTTGTATCCTGCAATTTTACTGAATTCATTTATTAATTCTAACCATTTTTTAATGGCGTCTTTAGGATTTTCCATTTATAGTATTATGCCATCTGCAAATAGTGACAGTTTTACTTCTTTCTTCCCATTTTGGATGCCTTTTATGTCTTTTTCTCCCCTCCCCCCCATTGCCACAGTCCTGTGGGATGCAGAACTGCAAGCCTGTCGGGCAACCAGAACCAAGCGATTAGGGGTGTACGTTGGGCATCAGCTGCAAAAATGGGCACCAGGCATATGTGTAATTCCCCTCCAGGAGACATTGGAACTCTGGAGCCTGGTAGAGCATGTGTGTGAAGATAGTGTCCATCCTCCAAGGTCTCTGGAAAGGACTATAGTAAACATCTAGATGTGTGTTTAACCCTCAGGCCTCAGAAAGATGGAGCTCCTGGATTTGTTGCCTCTTGCGGTGCCCTTGGGGTGGTAGCCGTTTAAGAACTCTGTTGGTTATAGTCCTGTGGGACCCATGAATGTAAGCTCCACTTTCCACCAGAGCCAAGCAAGCAATGTAGAGGTGACTCCCAAAAGTAGTCACAAAGATCGGAGTGCTAGATAGGAATAGGAGCTCCTTTTTGGGTGATATCAATGATTACAGTCCTGCGTGACCAGGAATGCAAGCCCCCCAGTCTCTAGAGCCAGGTGATCAAGAGGCATCCTCTGGGCAGCAGCCACAGAAATCAGGGCACCAACCAGATGCATGAAAAGACTCCCTCTGGAGATACTGGTGCTGTGGAGCATGGCCAAGGGTGAGTGTGAAGATGGGGCTCACTAGTCTCCATCCCTAGAGAGTGTTCCAGCAGGCTCCTAAATGTGTGCTAAATTAACTGCCTGCCTTTCAGGCTGAGCTTTTTAATGTAAGCAGGTGAACTTCCTTCACTTGCAGTCGGGACACAGACACAATCGGCTGCCTCTGAGCTGGGCCCTGGGGTGGGTGAGTCTACACCTATGAGTTCTTTAAGAACAGTTTCTCTCTGTCCTGTAGTCTCAGGATGTGGGCCCTGTTGTTTTTCAAAATTAGATATTTTGGTGGCTTGTCAAGTACAGGTCTAAAATGCTGGGGTGTCTGATACAGAGTTTGAACTTTTCATTTTTTTTTTTTTAAAGATTTATTTATTTGAGAGAGAGACAGAGATAGCAAGAGAGAGCAGGAGCTGGGAGGAGAGGGTTCGGAAGCAGGCTTCCCACTGAGCAGGGAGCCGCGCATAGGGCTCGATCCCAGGACCCTGGGATCATGACCTGAGCCAAAGGCAGACTCCTAACTGACTGAGCCACCCAGTTGCCCCTGAACTTTTCATTCTTCTTGGCTGTGGATTGCAGCTCTGAAGGTGGAGTTTATGGTGAGATTGTGTCCCAGCCTCTCTTACCTGCTTTGATGTGGTTTTTTTCTCAGTTGCCGGATGTGTGGTCATCACTCAATCAGACTTTACATTTTTTTTAGGAGGAAATTGTTCCATATGTAGCTGTAGACTCACTGTGTTTATGGGAGGTAAGTTCAGGATCTTACATTCTGGAACTGGAACCCTCCTTCCTCTGGTGTGCAGCAGAAGGCAGAGAGGGATTCTGCAAGCCTTAGGCCCCAAGAAGGGTGGGGTGATCCTCTGATTATTTACATTTTTTTTTAAAGATTCTATTTATTAGAGAGAGAGCACATGAGCAGTGGGGGAGTGGCAGAGGGAGAGGGAGAAGCAGACTCCCTGCTGAGCGGGGAGCCCATGCAGCAGCCGGATCCCAGGACCTGAGATCATGACCCGAGCTGAAGGCAGTCAGTCAACCACTCAACTGACAGCCATCCAGGTGCCCTTGATCATTTACATTCTGAATGTATAAACATCTTGGTCTTTAGCCATGGATTATTTACATGGGAGTGTGATAATTTTCTACCCACTTCTGAGAATTGTGGAATAAGCATTTTATTGCTGTTTTAAGATCTATTTTATATAGCTTATTAACTATTTGCTAGATGCAAAGCACTGCTGGGCCCGTAGGGGATTGGTGAATAAAAATCAGCCCTAGCATATCAGTGTATTTTTTCCAATTTTTTATTGTTATGTTAATCACCATACATTACATCATTAGTTTTTGATTTTTTAAAAAAATTTTTATTGTTATCAGTGTATTTTTGATAGAAGATAGACCTGGGTGAGAAGACAAAGGGGGCACTCAGTGGGAGAAATGCTCCCTTTGAACTGAAAATGAAGTCAGCCATTATCAAGTTCCAGATCCAAACTTTGATGTTATGGTACATGTTTTCTTGTAAAAGGTCCATTTTCGTAGCATGGTGATGGTAGAGATGTGAGTTTGAGAAGCAGACAGGCTGGTCGAAGGATAGGCCCCTCTAAAAATCCATTATAGTGTTATGATTAATCATCCTGAAAAATTAGTTTGAAATGTCCACAGAGCCAGAGGGTTGAGTTAGAAATTGCTAGAATGGATCAGACTGAAGGTTTAATCTCAGTATTTGATGCCACTGGTGATTTACAGTTAAAAATAGTTCTGCTATGGGAGAGCATGGCTTTCATCTCTGACAGTACCTTAAAGGTTAAGTATTGCCCTATTTCTTTGAGCAATGAGTGATTTATAGCTTTGTCTCAGTTTTTCCCCCAGAACTTTTGGGGTCATGTTATACCTCTGTTTATTGCATTTTGAGATACTGGTTTTCATCATTTTATTTCATTCTGTAGGAAGTTAGAAGTTTCACCTTTTTCCTATTTATCTTATTCATCATCAAAGGATCCTGCTGATTTGATGGTTTTAGATTTGATGAACTCAAATCTGTGTACCATCCATGCTTTTATAGATTGTTTTGTCCCAGCCATTACTTTTTTTAACTGAAGACTTTTATTTTTGGACTCTGATGATGCTTTAGTTTAACTTCTTTGACCCTTTTTTAGTTCTGCCAGATTTGGGTGTTTCTCTGTGTGAAATTTAAACACTTATCAGTTAGAATCAGTAATAAAACTGACTTCAGAATGACCCCTCTTTAAGTCAGTTTCTGATCTATGAACCATATCACCAAAGCTTAAGTTGACTCTGATGTTTAAAAAACTGTGATCCCTTTGAAGGCAGGGACTGTATTTTATTGACTTACGTCCAGGGACTAGTATAGTACCTGATCCTGGTGGGCTTTCAATAAAGGTTTGTTGAATAAATGAGTGAATGGAATATTGTCAGAGGTTTAGTGAATATTTGACTAGAGTAAGTGCTTGATTTCCTTTTATCTATGTAAATACTTTGAAGTAACTCCCAATAGATTATTCAGGCACAGTGTCTCTTAAAACATCATTTATGACAGGAGCAATAACCACCCCAAAATACTGGTCATAAACCTTAAGAGGTACAAGTATGTAAGGGGCACCTGGCTGGCTCAGCTGGTGTCTCTTGGTCTTGGGGTCATGAGTTTGAGCCCCATGTTGGGTGTGGAGATTACTTAAATAAACTTATTAGAAAAAGTATAGTTATTTAAGATTAAGAGTTATGTGTATCATTATTTGCCTACTTGAACGAGGAAAATGGGAAAATAAGGGTGATGTGCTAGGCTGACAAGGAACAGTAAAACTGTTGTCCTTATACATTGTTGGTGGCTTTGTAAAATGGTTAATCCTTTTAGAAAAACACTTTTTAAGTAAGTATGAGAACTATCTGAACATCTATACTGTCTGACTCAGTGTTAAAATTTTTAGAGTCTGATGAAGTTGTCCAAAATAAGGAACTAGCTATATATAGAAAGATATTAATTGCAGAATTATCTATACAATTGAAGAATATTATGGTGTTAAATCTTGAGTAAGTTATCTCTCTGCCTCAGTTTCCTTATCAGTAAAATAGAGGTAATAATAGTATCTTCCTCATGTTGTTGTGAGGAATAAATGAAATTATACGTGTATATAGCTTAGAGTAGTAGCTGGTCCGTATAAAGCACTCAAATTTGGCTGCTACTGCTGTCTGTGTTTTATTGTTATGGATGCGGAGGTCTCTCATTTCCCAGAGACTTTTACGTAATATGTGCCAGGCATTTTGTTAGGTATAATGGGAGATAAGTAAATAAAAGTTGTGGTTCTTGTTTCAAGGGACTGAAAATTCATTTGATGGTGACTGTAATACTTATTAATAAATATAAATAATTACAGATCAGTATGTGGTAAGTGATGCAAGAAAGTTACAAAATACTACGAGAGCTCTAACATAGGGAAGATCAAAGATTACTTTGGGTTTGTGGAGGTAGAAACGTGACATTTTAACTGAGCTTTGAAGGATAAATAGAATTTTGAAAGGTAGAACTAGGAGAGATGCTATTTCCTGGGGCACATGAGCAAAGACACAGAGGTTGGAACATAGAGCATATATATAGTGGAATAGAATTATAGGAAGATAAGGCTGAAAAGGGAGGAGGAGTCCCCATGTTGAAATGATTTGAATGCCAAGCTGAGGAATTTTTATTTGATTTATATAACATTGGTAAGTGATGCCTTTTTTTTTAAAGATTTTATTTATTTATTTGAGAGAGAGAGCATAAGCAGGGGGAGTGACAGAGGGAGAGGGAGAAGCAGGCTCCCTGCTGAGCAGGGAGCCCTATGCAGGGCTCGATCCCAGGACCCTGGGATCATGACCCGAGCTGAAGGCAGATGCTTAACTGACTGAGCCAACCAGGTGCCCCAGTGATGGCTTTTATGACCTGATAAGATCTGTGTTTGAGGAAGATTGAGTAACTGCAGAATGATTTGGTGGATGTAGGAGAGGTGGAAGTAGGGAAGTGGGAAGACTTTTCTTTTCCCATTCATTCAAAAAGTTGCTCACTTATTCTCTGCCATATTTTATGCTTTGTATTGAGGATAGTAAAGTATATCTTATTTACTTGAACTGTGAGTTTTAACTGGTATTTCAGAGCATAGATAATGAACACTGAACTAGTATGTGTCTGTGGGAATGAAAGGTAGATTGGATGTTGTGCATTACAGAGGTGGGACAACAGGCTTGATAATTTTCTGTATGGGATAAGGGAGAGGTAGAAGTTAAAAATGACTTTTAGATTAAAATTTTTTTTTTCCAAGATTTATTTGAGAGAGAGAGCAAGTGCATGCAGGGGGACAGGCAGAGAGGGAGGGGGAGAGAGGATCCTTAAGCAGACTCCCTTCAGAGTATGGAGCCCAGTGTGGGGCTCCACCCCAGGACCCCAAGATCGCTACCCAAGCTGAAATCATGAGGTGGGCACCCAATGGACTGAGCCACCCAGGCACCCTGACTTTTAGGTTTTAAACCCGAATGACTTATGGACTTACTGAAGTTATTATTCGTAATGTACATTGGGAGATAATGAGGGTGAGCTAGTATATGTGGACAAATGATATGTTTTTACTTGATTTATTTTGTTTGAGTTGTCAGTGAAACAATGAGTTGGTACTCTTTAGGAGGCAATTGGCAATGGGGAGTTGGAATTTGGGGGAGTAGGGACTTAGGGGTGGCTAGAGATGTTAAAATATAGATTTGTAAGTCATATCTATAGATGTGGTAGATGAAGCCTAAAGTAAATTAAGTTGTCATGGGAGAATGTGTGGGTGTATGTGCTGTTAGTGGGGGTGGGTGGGGAGCTGAACTTTTTTTATTTTAAAAGAATCACTTTATTAAAAAAAGTTACAAATTGCTGGGTCGTAGGGTCGCTCTAATATACCTTCTGCTCCTCTCTCTCTTTGTTCTTCTTCTGGGATCCCAATTATTCTAATATTGTTTCGTCTTACGGTATCACTCATCTCTCGAATTCTGCCCTCGTGATCCAGTAGTTGTTTATCTCAAACAGTGAATCATGGAACACTACATCAAAAACTAATGATGTAATGTACGGTGATTAACATAACATAATAAAATAAAATTAAAAAAAAAGTTACATATGCCCATTATAAAAAAAAATCTGGTGGAACAGAGGGTATATCCAAAATCTCACTACCCAGAAAAATCTTACTACCCAGATATAACTGTCATTAATATTCAGGAAGATCATTCTAGATTTCTTTTTATACATATTTGTAGATAGTTAGCAACTGTTTGTTTATGATATTCTGAGTTCCTCAAATGCTAGTCCTGGATAGGCCTAGGAGGAGATACTCACTCTTAGGGTCTGGGAAGTACAGATAAGTGCTTAACGCTGAGAGTGATGCCTCCTAAAATTTTAAACCCTCGGTACCTTGGCTTGCTCACCTAGCCCTGGTCCTGCCTGTAAAACAATTAAATAATAAAAATTCTTTTACAATTAATTTGTATTTTTATTAATCAAATCATGAACATCATTTAAAAAATCCATATGCCATGGGACTTTTAAAGAAAAATAATTTCCTGACCCTGTCTCATCCCATCCAACTTAACCCCATCTGGCTTCCATTTCCTGGTCTATAGGGGAAACCATTGTCAACTCTTTTGACTTTTTTCTCCCCTGTGTTTACTACTGTATTTCTAAGTATTATGCTTTTACTGGTAGTACTTGATTTTTCATATTTAGACATTATCTAAATTCATTTAGACATCATTAAATATTTTCTTATTTTATCTTTTTCTAGAAAGGCAGTGCCTTGGATTTAGTTCGTTACAGGGCTTTTTGTTGTTGAATAATTCCGCCAAAATTACTGTGCTCTGACTTTGAAGGGATTCTTTGTAAGAGCTTGTTACATAGACTATTTTTGCTAAATCCTGCAGTATATCCAGTTTATTTTCCAATTTATAGTATCAGAATTGACTATCTTAATGTGTTCCGCAGATTGCATTTTTCTTGCAAAAGAAAATCTAATGAAGTATTAATGAAGTGTAAGTTACTGTGCATCTATGTCCTGTATTAAAATAAAAATTTTTTTTCTGATGTTCATCAAATATGTAATTTATGTACCAGATACCCACTTATGCTTTTTGTATATATAATTTCTCTTATGCTTCATAACTCATAGGTGCCAGTATCTTCATCTTTTTTTTTTTAAAGATTTTATTTATTTATTTGAAAGAGAGAGATAGCGAGAGCAGGAACACAAGCGGGGAGTGGGAGAGGGAGAAGCAGGCTTTCTGTGGAGCAGGGAGCCCGATGCGGGGCTTGATCCCAGGACCCTGGGATCATGACCTGAGCTGAAGGCAGATGCCTAACGACTGAGCCACCCGGGCGCCCGCCAGTATCTTTGTTTTATGGGTGAGGAAATAAAGAGTTAGAGAACTTAAATAATTTGCCTAAAGCTGCAGTTGTGGTAAATAGTGGAGCCAGAATTCAGACTCGGGAATGTCTAACTCTTAAATCTATATCCTTAACTGCTGACTTGAGCTATACATTGTGTTCTCTTTTGGTTTCCCAGATTTCTCCAGGAACATGGCTTTTTACTTCCTCTGCTGAAATGTTGCTTTTAAGTATAGTCTTCAAAATTTACATAAAATTTGCTTTTGCAGACTTAAGACATTTTTTCAGTTTTTATTAAAGGTAGGAAAGATTTACTGCAGTGGTTTCTTATGATTATGATGACTAAAAAACATAAAAGAAAATACAAATCTCATGCTCAAGCATTTGGGGCTGGGGAGAGGGAGAGAAGAAATTAATATAACCAAGCAGATTATTTGTATCTTGTTTGATTCACAAATATTTAATGCTTATTTAAGGTCCTGTGTTGTATCTCAAGAAATTCAGAGATAAATCAAATCATGTAGACTATGTCCTTATGAATGATCAACTATAAGTATACCTATAGGCAGTAAAAGTATGCTGTAAGAAGGGTAAATTAGGTACTATGGGGATTTGTTGAAGATATAAGGAAAACTTGTAGAAAAGGAAATGACTTGAGATGGGCCTGCTAAAGGATGGATAGGACAATTATGGAATGGTCATTTCAGTAGAAATTTACAGAGGCAGGAAATTTTGGGGGCATGTTGTGGAATAACAACTAGTTGGTTTGATTAGGGTTTTCTTTCCCAAGTTCACATAGCTAGTAATATTTGAATTGGATATAGAATCCCAGGCATTCTGACTCCAGAATATGCAGTAGTAGCTATTGTGCTAAATTGCTGCACACTCACTTGGAAATTTGCTTAGTAACCCCTTAGGTCAGAGTAGGCGTGTGTTCTGTGGAGAGGTTGAGAATGTAGGGAAGTTATTCATAAGAGAACAAGTTCCTGAGGATCACTTGAAAAGAGATGAGGAGGTAGTCAGCAGAGTGGGGGATAGGTTAATGAAGAGGAGCACTAACAAGAGTGGGATTCACTTTGGGGGCAGTGATGAAGAGATGGCAGCGATGCGACACATGATGGAATTAATTTGCCTCAGGGTTCCAAATAGAGCTTGGTTTGGTGGGTTAAAGATGATTGCACATTCTTTGCCACTTTTTAAAGGAGGTATTTAAGTTATACTGAGAAAAACTTTCTTCTGTCCTAGCATTAAAAAAAGTTATTTCTGATAGCACTTGGTGAATTTAAGTGGTATATCAAGGTTAGGTTACATTATTAATATTATAAAGTTATTTAGCATTATAAAAAACTAGATCACTATTATTACAGTTCTTGTCTTTAAACTGGTGTTGCCTAACTGTATTTTCAAGAACGTGTTGTTCATACATGGAAAAATAGAGAACATAAAATTAGATCTGGAGATAAATATTTCACAAATTTAATGGTGTCCAATTATGTCTACTTGTATCATGCTATTAAATGTTCCTTTCTTAGTAGGGAAGAGTTTGATTTGTTGACTAGCCATCATTAGCTATAAATGGGGGAAATGCACTTACAGTTCAGAAATTAAATAACTTGGATTAAGCATTTGATGGGTTTTGGCTATCTGAAGGTCAAATTTTAAGATAGGAATCATTGCTCAACAAGTGTAGTTGGCAAGTAGGACCCACAACTTTAAAAACTTATATTTTTGGAGGGGGGGAAAGATGGCGGAGGAGTAGGGGACCCTATTCCAAGCAGTCCCCGGAATTGAACTGGATATCTATCAGACCACTCTGAACACCCATGAAATCAGCCTGAGATGTAAGAAGATAGATCTGGATTTCTACAAACAGAGTATCACAGGCGTTTGGTTTCTAGGTACAAAGTGGGGAGCCGTGATTCCGCAGGCAGATATTGGAGAATAAATGGAAGGGGGAGGGAGTTGTCAGGATCCTGTACCACCGGTGAGCGATAACCTCCCGCGTTGGGGATCGGGCACAGACTCGCAGACCGATAGCGATGGGGAAAGGACTTTAGGGCAGCCCCCTGGATGGAAACCTGGAGTGGCGGGGCCTGTGCGTGTCAACTGGGGGCGGCTGGTGGTTTTACAAGCATAAAGGGCAGAAACATGCCCCGACCTGGAGGCGAGGATTGGGAGCGCTGCTGAGGGGCGCACAACCCAGGACACTGCATTTTATAGCAGCACAGAAACAGAGATAGCATGGCCTGGAGAGCTCACTGAAGAACAGATTGCAATCTCTCTGCTCTGAGGCACAGGGTTGGAAATGATGTCTTCTGCTCTGACTCTCAGAAGAGATGTAGAAAGCTGCCAGGGAAAGTCACCACGGAACAAAAGCCCCAAAAAACCGGTTTCCACTGAGCCATCCCCTGCCACAGGGGGCAGGGCAACTCTGAGTAACAGCAAGGCAGGCCCCTCCCCCAGAAGACAGGCTGGGAAAACAAGAGGCCAGCAACCCTAATGTCCCTGTAAAACAGGTGCCTCTTGCTTGGGTTGTGGTCAATAATTTGGACTCTATACATTCCCTCAGCCACCCCTCAACAGAATGACTAGGAGGAGGAACCCCCAAAATAGGAAAGACTCAGAGATTATGACTTATGCCATGGATTTACAAATGGATTCAGAAATAACCAAGAAGTCAGAGATGGAATTCACAGTTGCAGTTGTGAATATGATAGCTAGAATGGAGAAATTGATTAATGGCAACATAGAGTAGGGGCAGAAATGAAAGGTGGATTGGCAGAATTTAATGCTGTCGATGAGATCCAGTCTAAGCTAGATAATCTAAAAGCTAGGGTAAGCGAGGCAGAAGACGAATTAGTGATTTAGAAGACCAATTAATAGACAAGGAGGGAAACGAGGAAGCCAGGGAAAAACAACTCAGAATCCTTGAAAATAGGATCAGAGAAATAAGTGACACCATGAAACGTTCCAATGTCAATTATTGGGATCCCTGAGGGTGTTGGAGAGAGAGAGGACTAGAAGATATATTTGAGCAAATCATGGCTGAGAACTTCCCTAATCTGGGGAATGAAACAAACATTTGTGTCCTAGAGGCAGAGAGGACCCCTCCCAAGATCAAGGAAAACAGGCCAACACCCCGGCATATAATAGTAAAACTCTCAAATCTTAGAGCCAAGGAAACCATCTTAAGGGCAGTTAGGGGGAAGAGATTCCTTACATACAGAGGGAGGAACATCAGAATAACATCAGACCTATCCACAGAGACCTGGCAAGCCAGAAAGGGCTGGCAAGACATATTCAGGGTACTAAATGAGAAGAACATGCAGCCAAGAATACTTTATCTGGCAAGGCTGTCATTTAGAGTGGATGGAGAGATGCAGAGTTTCCAGGATCAGCAGAAACTGAAAGAATATGTGACCACTAAGCCGGCCCTGCAAGAAATATTAGGGGGGGTTCTATAAAAGGAGAAAGACCCCAAGAGTGATATACAACAGAAATTTACAGGGACAATCTATAAAAACAGGGTCTTGACAGGCAACATAATGACAATAAATTCATATCTTTCAATAATTACTCTCAACGTGAATGGCCTAAATGCTCCCATAAAACAGCACAGGGTTGCAGATTGGATAAAAAGACAGGACCCATCCATATGCTGTCTACAAGAGACTCCTTTTGAACCGAAAGATACATCCAGACTGAAGGTGAAGGGATGGAGATCCATCTTCCATGCTAACAGACCTCAAAAGAAAGCTGGGGTAGCAATTCTCATATCAGACAAATTAGATTATAAACTAAAGACTATAGTTAGAGGCACAGAGGACACTATATCATTCTTAAAGGGTGTATCCAACAAGAAGATCTAACAGTTATAAATACCAGTGCCCCCAATGTGCGAGCAACCATCCACATAAGCCAACTGTTAACCAAAATAGTCATATTGATAACAATATGTTAATTGTAGGAGACCTCAATACTCCACTCTCAGTAATAGATCATCTAAGCAGAAAATCAACAAAGAAACAAGAACTTTGAATGACACACTGTATCAGATGAACCTCATAGATATTTACAGAACATTCCACCCTAAAACAACAGAATACTTATTCAAGCACACATGGAACTTTCTCCAGAATAGACCACATACTGGGACACAAATCAGGTCTCAGCCGATACCAAAAGATTGAGATTATTCCCTGCATATTCTCAGACCATAATGCTTTAAAACTGGAACTCAATCACAAGAAAAAATTTGGAAGAAATTCAAACACTTGGAAGCTAAAGGCCACTCTGCTCAGGAATGTTTGGGTCAACCAGGAAATCAAAGAAGAACTTAAACAATTCATGGAAACCAATGAGAACGAAAACACATCAGTCCAAAACCTATGGGATACTGCAAAGGCAGCCCTAAGGGGGAAATACATAGCCATCCAAGCCTCACTCAAAAAAATAGAAAAATCTCGAATTCACCAGCTAACTTCACACCTTAAAGAACTAGAGAAAAAGTAACGAACAATGCCTAAGCCATGCATTAGAAGAGAAATAAGATTAGAGCAGAGATCAATGAATTAGAAAGCAGAAACACACTAGATTAGATCAAAGAAACTAGAAGCTGGTTCTTTGAAAGAATAAGATCGATAGACCATTGGTCAGACTTATCCAAAAGAAAAGAGAAAGGACCCAAATTAATAAAATAATGAATGAAAGGAGAGAGATCACGACTAACCAAGGAAATAGAAACAATTATTAGAAATTATTATCAACAACTTTATGGCCAATAAATTGCACAACCTGGATGAAATGGATGCCTTCCTGGAAGCTTATAAACTCCCAAGACTGAAATAGGAAGAAATTGATGACCCGAATAGGCCAATAACCAGTAACGAAATTGAAGCAGTGATCAAAAACCTCCCAAAAAACAAGAGTCCAGGGCCTGATGGATTCCCTGGGGCATCCTACCAAACATTTAAAAAAGAAATAATACCTATTCTCCTGAAACTGTTTAAAAAAATAGAAACAGAAGGAAAGCTTCCAGACTCATTCTATGAGACCAACATTACCTTAATCCCCAAACCAGGCAAAGACCCCATCAAAAAGGAGAATTTCAGACCGATATCCCTTATGAACATGGATTCCAAAATCCTCAACAAAATCCTGGCTAGAATAGGATTAGAATAGAATCCAACGATACATTAAAAGGATCATTCACCATGACCAAGTGGGATGCAAGGGTGATTCAATATTTGCAAATCAATCAATGTGACAACACATTAATTAGAGGAGAGAGAAGAACCATATGGTCCTCTCAATTGATGCAGAAAAAGCATTTGACAAAATACAGCATCCTTTCCTGATTAAAACTCTTCAGAGTACAGGGATAGAGGGAACATTCCTCAAGTTCATAAAATCCATCTATGAAAAACCCACAGCGAATATCATCCTCAGTGGGCAAAAGCTGAGAGCCTTTCTCTTAAGATCAGGAACACGACAAGGATGCCCACTCTCGCCACTCTTGTTGAATAGGATATCTAGTACTACAACATAGTACTAGAAGTTCTAGCAACAGGAATCAGACAACGAAAAGGAATAAAAGGTATTCAGATTGGCAAAGAAGAAGTCAAACTCTCTCTCTTTGCAGATGACATGATACTTTATGTGGAAAATCCAAATGACTCCTCCCCCAAATTATTAGAACTCCTACAGCAATTCAGTAATGTGGCAGGATACAAAATCAGTGCACAGAAATCAGTTGCTTGCTTGTATACTAACAATGCAGCTGTATAAAGAGAAATCAGAGAATCGATTCCATTTACAATAGCACCAAAAACCATAAGATACTTTGTAATAATCCTAACCCAAGAGGTAAAGGATCTATACTCTAGGAACTACAGAACACTAATGAAAGAAATTGAAGAAGACACAAAAAGATGGAAAAACATTCCATGCTCATGGATTGGAAGAATAAACATTGTTAATGTGTCTATGCTACCCAGAGCAGTCTATACGTTCAGTACCATCTCGATCAAAATTCCAATGACATTTTTCAAAGTGCTGGAACAAACAATCCTAAAATTTGTATGGAATCAGAAAAGACCCCAAATTGCCAAGGAAATGTTGAAAAAGAAAAACAAAGCTGGGGGCATCATGTTGCCCGATTTCAAGCTATATTACAAAGCTGTGATCACCAAGACAGCATGGTACTGGCACAAAAACAGACATGTAGACCAGTGGAACCGAATAGAGAGCCCAGATATGGACCCTCAACTCTATGGTCAAATAATCTTCAACAAAGCAGGAAAAAATATCCAAGGGAAAAAAGACAGTCTCTTCAATAAATGGTGCTGGGAAAATTGGATAGGTTTATACAGAAGAATGAAACTTGACCATTCTCTAATACCCTACACAAAGATAAACTCAAAATGGATGGAAGTCCTCAATGTGAGGCAGGAATCCATCAAAATCCTAGAGGAGAACATAGGCAGTAACCTCTTTGACATCGGCCACAGCAACTTCTTTCAAGATTCATTTCCAAAGGCTAGGGAAACAAAAGCAAAAATGAACTTTTGGGACTTAATCAAGATAAAAAGGTTCTGCACAGCAAAGGAAACAAAACAAAGAGGCAACCCACAGAATGGAAGAAGATATTTGCAAATGACACTACAGACAAAGGTCCTCTATAAAGGGGCAGTCCTAGGTAGTCTCCATTCCCTTTCACAGGCTAAAAGCATTTGTCACTACCCCACAAATATACCTTTTAAGAACATTGTCTTTCCCACTAGAATGTAAAATCTAAGAGAGTAGGATTCTGTTTTCTGAAGTATTCCCACTAGCTAGAACATAATAAATGGCCAGTAAATACTTGTTTAATGGATGAATGATTTATAAACAAAAGGAGATTTATATTTCTTTAAATCTGAGATATGCTGTTGTCATCAATATTTACTTATTTTCATCTTTGTACTGGAATAGGATAATGAAAATAGAAATGTTTAAGAATAGGAACAGCTAGGGAACTACAGAATTATAATTTGATATCCAAGTAGCTTTTGCTTAAAATAGTTTCTTGTGCTACCTGTAAGTTAATCTTTTCTATGATATTGTCTATGTTAAACTTGAGGGCTGGCAAAAATTGTTTGATTCTTTTTTTTTTAAAGATTTTTTATTTATTTTTTGATAGCGAGAGAGGGAACACAAGCAGGGGGAGTGGGAGAGGGAGAAGCGGGGAGCCCGGTGTGGGGCTCGATCCCAGGACCCTGGGATTGTGACCGGAGCCGAAGGCAGACGCTTAACAACTGAGCCACCCAGGTGCCCCAAAAATTGTTTGATTCCTACAAATTTATTTATTCTTTGATTTTATAACCTTCATTTTTTAGGTCTTATGGTATCTATTTAGAAGATTTCAGTCTTAAGCAGATTTTAGCTCTAGACCAAGTTCTGTTCAAGATCTCAGTTCCAAATATCAAAGAACTATATTGAACTTAAATGACTGAGTGAAAAACATAACAGCAAATACCAGAATGATCTTTAGTGTCATTGGTAACCCCAGCATGCCTTGTGCATTAAACAAGGATCTTAGATTTGTTTTAAATTTGAGTTCTTCCTTACCAGTATTGTGATTTTGGACAAGTTATATAAGCTTTCTTGAGTCTGTTTTTCTATGAGTAAAATGGGTGTAGTATTACCTAACTACCATACAGGGTTGATGTATGAATTAAATAAGAAGATACTGTATAATATAGTTGGTACATAATAAATGGTAATATTATATCCTAATTTTATGTGCATGGACTGCTGAATATATATGTTTTTGTATTTTGATGGTTTTGATATATTTCTAATTTTCCAAAGGTATTTGACAATATTAGCTGACATGTTTTAAATCTGTCCAATTTTTATACAATCCAGTCCATTTGTTTTACATTTTTTATTTTAAAAAGCAAATAACATTTTGAATTAATGAATTATTTAAACCAGTATTAGAAATTATTAATATGAGAAAGTGACATGACTTCTGCTTCTAAAGATTAAAAGTTTTTTAAGATCTATGTGATGAGCACAGGGTGATGTATGGAGGTGTTGAATTACTATATCGTATACATGAAACTAATATAACACTGTATGTTAACTAACTGGAATTAAAAAACTTAAAAGAATTTTCAGATGTGTATTTTTTAAACTTTGTAATTGCATTTTAAAATTATTCTATGGATGTGCTCAGTCATCTCATTGATGTTAGTGTAAGCCAAGTGCACAATATGGCTCAGTAATAAAATTACATATTGAAGTTTTCAAGATTGCAGTTATCAACTTTATTAGGTAATCTTTTTATGTTTCTGCAAGCTATTTATGGTTAACATTTTGTGGTGTGGCTTTACTCCTTAGATGCTTTTATGGTCTTGCCTCTCTCAGGTGAGATAACTAGCTTCATTCTATGAAGTATAGACTTTAATGAACCAAGAGGCAACAATAAGAAAAACATGATTTCTCCTGTGTCCTCTGTGTATGAATTAAGAAGGCAATAAGATGTACATAATGGGCTTATAAAAACAACACTGCAGTAATGACTGATACAAAACATATTCGGTTCTTTACCACTTATTTTATGTAGCACTTAGTACAGTTCCGGTCATTACCTATAGAAAATACTTAGAAAGTTCCTTTGACTCTTTCTTGATATCCTACCCCCTTTTCCTCTCTAACTGTGTAGAGAAATGTAGAAATTTATGGTTAAGCAGAGTCAGTGGGCGAGAAAATGGGAGAGATCTTTAGGAAATGACTTAAGGAGCAGTTAACTTGAAAGTTGCCTTAAAATAAGCTTGAAGGTGCTGTGTAGGAATTTTGCAGATTGTCGTTAAGATCTGTGCAAATGTAAATGCAAATACTGGGTCCTTCTGATCGTTTGCTCTTTTGAGCACTGCGCACGGGGGTATATTGCTGGAGGCTGCTGCACAAAAGTACCCTTTGAGACATTGTGTTGTACCAAAAGTTAGATTACTGCAAAGGAGTAGCGGGGAAAGCAGTCTAATGAGTAACAGCCTGTGTTTGCTTAGAGGAGGTTATTTGGTAAAACCTGACTAAAAGAAAGCGATCGCAACTGCAGCCTGCTTGCAGAACGTGTGTTTCATCTGTGTGAAAATGATTTTTCATTCTTTTCTTTGGTTTCTGTATATACAAATATGAAGGTGGTTGGTCACCGTTAACTGTTTTTAAGGCATCAAGAGTAGGGACCTTGTGTTCTTAGTCTACAGTGCAAGTTCAGCATTGTGTATAAAGAAGTGTGCTACACTGAAGAAGCCGTCAGCAGTACTGGAGAGATGGCAGAATGAAAGGCATGGTCTTTTTTTTTTTTTATGTTCTGTTAATCACCATACATTACATCATTAGTTTTTGATGTAGTGTTCCATGATTCATTGTTTGTGCATAACACCCAGTGCTCCATGCAGAATGTGCCCTCTGAAAGGCATGGTCTTTAAAGGAATTCTGAGGTAAGAAGCAAGGAGAACTTACTCTATCAGAATAGCAAAAAGTTATTTTATTTCTTCAGTTTTGCATTAATACTCTGCTGAATATTACATATACTGTACTGTCAAGTAAGTACATGTGTCTACACCATTTAGTGGTGGTCCAAACAGCAAGGACCTAACAAGAACTGAAATCCAAAATAAGGAATATTTTGAAATACACTAGGCATTTTAGTTGATCTGTTCTAACTGCTTTCGAATTAAATGCAAATTTCTGGAAAAAAAAGAATAGGGACTTTGTAACTAGAATCCTGCTTTCTTATTTGTACATTTTTACTAATCTAGAATAAAATCTGCTGATTGTAGGCTAGTCACAAACTTTCTACCGAGGTACACATAATGTTAGATGTGTGGGGCCAAGTAGCTCTAAATGTCTTTGAAATTTCATACTTATTTTAAAATCCATATGACTTTTTGTGATGCACACACCATAATATGTTGAAATTTATATAACAGTGTTTAAAATTGACCCCCTAGGAAGATGTGACCTTTTAACTTTTTGTATTCCTTGGCACTTGCTATAGTACTTCCATTTTGAAAAGTAATGTGAAGATGGTCAGTTTTGGCTTAATTATCTGGTTTAAAATTTAATAGTTTGAAGGGCACCTGGGTGGCTCAGTCTGTTGTGTCCAACTCTTGATTTAGGTTTTCTGGATTTTAGATTCCACGTTGTGAAATCAAGCCCTGGGTCAGGCTCCCTGTTGGGCGTGGAACCTGCTTAAGATTCTCTCTGTCCCTCTCCCTCTGCCCCACCCCACCCCCCTCTCTTCCTCTCTTAAAAAAAATTAATAGTTTGAGATGCCGCGCACTAGGAAGCCCAGCCAGCATTTCACTTTTGAAGTATGTGGTTGGGTGTACAAAAGAAATGACAGGTCATTTAAGATATAAATACTCTGTTACTAATACATAAGGGGAAGAACCCCCCACAATTCTTCTCAAAAACCAAATAAAGCCAATTATTTTTCCAGTTAAAAATGTGAACTCTCTTACTAGAGAATCAGAAGATAGACATGAATTGATACTGGTTGTTGGGACAGTTTTGGTAATAATCTAAATCTTTTTCAAGCAGAAAGAGAGGCTAATAAAAATAAGTCAATCTAATTTATGTATAGGTGAGAAATAATAGCATTTTAAATGTGAAAGGAGTTCATTTTAACTCACTTGGTGAAACCTAATGTAAAATTCTTAAAAAGCTAAGAAACTTAGAAGATCTGTCAGAACCACTGAATAGTGCACTCTTTCTCTGTAGACAATATTTTCATTATCCAGGTTGTGAGTGTATAAAACTAGGATGATAAGAACAACTACCTTGGAGTATTTTCTCTGGAAAAATACCAGTACTCTTCAGAATGTATTTGTTTTGCATTATAGTCTTATTTAAAAAAATATGGAATTTATTTTTTGAATGATACATTCAGATATTCAGAAGAAATTGAGAATTTACAATATATTTTTTAAAGATTTTATTTATTTATTTGACAGAGAGAGACATAGCGAGAGAGGGAACACAAGCAGGGGGAGTGGGAGAGGGAGAAGCAGGCCTCCCGCGGAGCAGGGAGCCCGATATGGGCCCGATCCCAGGAGCCCAGGATCATGACCTGAGCCGAAGGCAGACGCCTAACAACTAAGCCACCCAGGCGCCCCGAGAATTTACAATATTGACTCCTTCCATATCCTAGATATTTTGAGTATAGTTATTATATGTACATATTTTTTCTCCTTTAAACAGAAGTTGTAGCAATGTTATATGTATATTTCTGTACCTTGAAAAAAAATTTTTTTACATGATATGTAATTCTGTATCATTATGTAAAGTATCTTCTTGATCTTTCTTTTTTTAGGACTGCCTGATATTCCCTTGAATGGCTGTATCCCAGTTTTTTTAACCAGTGCCTGTTATAGGTTGTTGCATTATTGTCCTGACTCCAGAAATACTTCAGTGTTGAAAGTCATTTGGGCGCCTGGGTGGCTCAGTTGGTTAAGCGACTGCCTTCGGCTCAGGTCATGATCCTGGAGTCCCGGGATTGAGTCCCACATCGGGCTCCCTGCTCAGCGGGGAGTCTGCTTCTCCCTCTGACCCTCCCCCCTCTCGTGTTCTCTCTCTCATTCTTTCTCTCTCTCAAATAAATAAATAAAAAAAAAATCTTTAAAGAAAGTCATTTGTCTCTTACTTCCTGGTGGAAATATTGTACAGATGTGAAAAGAGTAAAGAAGAATGTTGGCAGCGAGGCTGGGAGGGTAGTCTTTAGCCAGTGTATTATTGCTAGAGGTAAAGAGTTCATTTAAAGATTCTTTTTTTTTCTATTTAAAATTATGTAATTTCTTAATCTTCTTTCATGTTTGCACATAAGTGATAGCATTCTCCAGAAAGGACTTTCAAAAAACTTGAACTGTCCTGGGTAGCATTCTGGCCATCTACTGAGAGAAACCTTGTGTCATGAGATCTGGGTTTGTGTTCCCATTGAACTGGAATGTGGGCAAGCCTAAAATTCTGAACTGATTGTATCTTTTTCACTTCACTGTCGTTTTATTGTTTTTGTAATTAAAAAAGAAAAAACCAGTTGTAAACATTTTAACCAGTGGTTCCTATGTACATTATTCTCCTGTTTTCCTTTTAATACAGTTTGTTGCATCTATGTATTTCTAAAAATATTTTATTTAAAAAAACTCATTGATTCAAATTTTTTAAAAAGATTATCATGCTCTAATCTTTGGGATTTCTTCCACTTAATATTACATTGCTAAAATTTATTCATATTTTTACTTGTCAGTAAAGTTTATTCATATTGTATGTGTGTTTCATTCTATGACTATTAACCAGAATTTATTTATCGGGTCTTCTGTTTATGGACATTTTCGATGTGTCCCAGTTTTTGTTTTATCTGTGAACAGTGCCTCTGAGAATATTCTTATACTTGTTTCTATTGTACGTTGCAAAAATGTCTCTTAGGAAAATGAGCTGTTAGATCAGAGTGTATGTGAATGTCCCACTTCAGGAAACAATGCCACTGTGTTTACCAAAGTGCTTGTACTGCAGCAAACAAGTTCCTGAATACAGACAGGACTCCTGTTCTTATGGGAATTACATTCTAGTTAAGTAAATAAAACAAGATACTTTCAGAAAAATTGCAGTGCTATGCAAAGAATAGCAGGAGTATTAGGAGCTGGGTTATGGGTGGTCTTTAGCCAGTTTCTATTTATTAGAGGTAAGAGTGGAAATTATTGTGAGGGTTGTTTTAGTGTGGTTATGGAAGGCCTCAGGAAGGATATCTAAGGTGAGACCTGGATGAAGAAGCAGCTTGGTCACAATCTGGGACTCTAAGGGTAGTAGCACAGAGGTGCTGGGGAAGGGACGAGCAGGGTCTGTAGCAGCAACAAAAAAGCCCTTGTCGTTGGAAAGCAGTGGACCAAGAGGAGAGTGAGAGGTGGGCAGGGCTGGAGCTGACAGTGCAGTGAAGAGACATTAGAAACTTAAGTAGGTGAGTGATGGGATTGTGTTTAGATTTTAAAAATATCACTCTTGCTACCATTTTGGTGTTGATTACCAGACCAGGAAGGGCAGGAATGGAAACAGGGAGATGGATTAGAAGCAACAGTTAGTCTAAGTGAAAGATAGTGATGATGGCTTACACTAAGGTCGTCGCGGAGAGGAGAGAAAGAGTGAGATTCAGGGTATGCGTTATAGATAAAGCAACAGGATTTGCTTATAAATTATTTTGGATTTTTAAGGAGAGAGAAGCTTTTAATTTCCAAAATGTGCTTCAATGGTGAAAAAAGGGGTATGTGAAAGCTGGTTTCTGGGTCTCTGTCCCAGAGTCGTCTCCTCTACACTTTGTACTACTGCTCCTTGATCTGTGGCCATAAACCTGGTTCTGGCACTTTCATCTTGCAGCCCCTTTTCTGGCCTTATGTCTTTGGAAAAATCTATTCAGGTCCTCTGCCCATTTTTAAAATTGGATGGTTGGTTCTTTTGGTGTTAGGTTGTATAAGTTCTCTCTTTATATTTGGATATTAACTCCTTATCGGATGTATCATTTGCAGATATCTTCTCTCCATCGATAGGTTGCCTTTTTGTTTTGTGGGTGGTTTCCTTTGCTGTGTAGTCCTCAAAATTTACTTTTGCTTTTCTTTCCCTTGCCTGGGTAGACATATTCATAAATATGTTGCTAAAGTCGATGTCCAAGAGATTGCTGCCTATGTTTCCTTTTAGGAGTTTTATGGTTTCAGGTCTCACATTTAGGTATTTAATCCATTTTAACTTTATTTATGAGTATGGTATGAGAAATTGGTTCAGTTTCACTCTTTTGCATGTAGCTGTCCAGTTTTCCCAGCATTATTTATGAAGAGACTGTCTTTTCCCCATATGAAGGGATTTTTGCAGATGTAATTGAAGTCTCAAGTCAGTTGTCCTTAAGATACAGACATTATCTGGATGGACCCTATCTAATGACACAGGCCCTTTAAGAGAGAGTTTTCTCAGGCTGGTGGCAGAAGAGAAGTCAGAGATTCAAAGCGTGAGAAGGATTAGGTGTGTCCCTAAAGGCTCAGAGATAAAAGTGGGGGGACATGTGGTGGGGAATGCTGCCAGCAAGGAAACAGGAACCTCAGTCCTACAACTGCAAGGAACTGAATTTGGCCAACAACCTGAAGGAGCGTAGAAGAAAAATCTTCCCAGAGCTGAAAGATGGGAGCAAGCCTGGCTGACACCTTGATTTTGGCCTTATAAGACCATTTATTAAGATATTCATTAATCTCATCAGAAAAGCTGTCAGGCTCACGATGTCAGATACAGATTTTCCAAAAATCTGACTACAGGAAAGTTCAAATTTTATCATTTGCCACAAATACTGACAGTTGTTTTCCTTGAAGTGACAGACTTACTTCATTTTTGAGAAAATATCTGCCGGATAACGTAGTTTGAGGTAACTGCAGTTTGTCTCCTGTTCTTTCAAATAAAAATGGTGTTCAGTTAAAAATGGGGCTAGTTCATCTTGTATCTTAATCACTAAAGTGATTTCCTCAAGACAATCGTCTGTCTAAAGTGCTTTATGCATACTTCCCATTTCATCACACAGAATATTAAAGAGATACATGGATTCAAGGGTCAAGATTGAATAAAATTAGTAATTTTTATTCTTCTTTAAGAATTTTAAGTGATGGGGCACCTGGGTGGCTCCGTCGTTGAGCGTCTGCCTTTGGCTCAGGTTATGATCCCAGGGTCCTGGGATTGAGCCCCGCGTCCGGCTCCCTGCTCCACGGGAAGCCTGCTTCTCTCTCTCCCACACCCCCTGCTTGTGTTCCCTCTTTCGCTGTGTCTTTCTCTGTCAAATAAATAAAATCTTAAAAAAAAAAAAAAGAATTTTAAGTGAAAGTAGATTTTGCTTTTTGAAATTGTGAGTGCTTGTTGGTGAAGAATATAATGACTTACTACTACAGTTGATTACACTGCCTTTGTTCATGGTTGTACCACCATTTTTACCCATGATGGTAACACGGTGAAGAGGTAATAAGTTGTTATTAAAATTGTCTTATTTTGGCAGACCCCTGAAAGAATCTTGGGGATCCTTGGCTATACTTTGAGAACTGCTGTCCTACATCTTTACCAGCATTTGCATTGTCAGTTTTTCTAGTTTTAACCATCTGGTGGGTGTATCTCATTGTGGTTTTTCTTGTCATTTTCTGATGGCTAATGAGAATTGAGCACCTTTTTATATGCTTATGGGCCATTAGGATATCTTCTCTGTAATGGGCCTGTGTAAGTGCCTCTTGGTGGAAGTAGACAGCCTTAGAAGGCCCAGTTTTGGACCCACATATTTACTGGACATCTGTAAGTCAATTAGGAAAAAATGTCATTTACTGTATAGCAATTTCCTTTGTTTTTGAAACTGTTTATTGAAGTGTAACATCAGTTTAGTGAGGTGCTTTGTACTTTTATTAACTTTTTGGTTTTTTAAAATTTACCAATTTTTTACTGTTTCATTTATATTTATTATTTCTTTATTTCAACTTACTTTGAATTTAATTCTCCTGTCCTTGTTCTAGGTTATGGGTCGACATTAGATGATTGATTTCAAGTCGTTTTCCTTTCTAATTTAAACATTTAAAGTTCTAAATTCCCCTCTAAACACTACTTTGACTGCATCCTAGAAATTTTGATATAGTGTATTTTAATATCATTTATTATGAAATATTTTCTAATTTCTTTTAAATTTTTCTTCTTTGACTCATTTGCTATTTATATGGTGCTTAATTTCTAAATGTTTGGGTCTTTTCTAGGTTTGTTACTGATTGTGTGTTGATTTAATAATACTATTCAAATTTCCATATCCTTAATTTTTTTGTCCAGGATTTTCTAGAGAGGAAGAGAGTTGTTAAATTTTCTAGTTATTATATGGTTTTCCATTTTCCCCCTCATTTCTATTGGTATTTACCTCATTGTATTTTGAAGTTATGTGCAACATATACATCCATGATAGTTATATTTTCCTGATGAATTGACTTTTTTATTATTTTCAAATGTCCCATTTTACCTTTGGTAATACTTTTTTTTCTTAGAGTCTGTTTTATCTTATAGTGACTATCGTAATAATAGTCAAGCCAGTTTTTCTTTGGCTTGCTATATTGTTTATCTTTTTCTATGCTTTTACTCTCAACCTATCTTTGTGTTAGTTTGCAACCCTCTTGGGAGCTTCCCACAGGAAATCTGAAACCTGTCCCCTTAGGTAGAGAGCAGGCAGAGACCCAGGAAAGGCAGGCCACTCCAGGTTGGTAGGTGACAGTTTTAATAAGCAAAGGGAGCTTACATACGAGGTTTGTATTGGGTGGCAGCAGAATGAATGGATCCTGGCCCCTGCCTGTCAAATCTTAAAAGTTAAAAGTTTATAAAGAAGCCTTTACTGGGTTTAGTCACATAAACTGTGCAGGTGTTCTCAACACATCGCTATCTCAAGGCTGTGTCCTTGGAGCAGCCTCAGGGAGTGGGAAAGGCAAGCAGAACACACATTGCAAGGATGGGAGGGGTAAGGAGCATCTCACAGTCCAGCTCACCAGTCAGTGGTCATGTCTTTTTGATGACGTTTTCCAACACTTTGTCTTTATTTTTAAGGTGTATTGCTTGTCAACAACACTTAGTTGGGTCTTGCTTTTTTATCCAGTCAGGCATCCTATGCATTTTATTTTATTTTTTTAAAAGATTTTTATTTATTTATTTGACAGAGAGAGACACAGCGAGAGAGGGAACACAAGCAGGGGGAGTGGGAGAGGGAGAAGCAGGCTTCCCGTGGAGCAGGGAGCCAGATACAGGGCTCAATCCCAGCCCTGGGATCATGACCTGAGCCGAAGGCAGACGCTTAACGACTGAGCCACCCAGGCGCCCCTCCATCCTCTGCATTTTAATTAGAGTGTTTGGTCTATTTATATTTAAACTACCTGCTAATTCCAATATCTGGGTCATTGCATGGCTTTTTCTATTGACAGCTTTTTCTCTTTACTATGACTTAGTCTTTTTTTTGTTGTATACTGATCATTATGGATGAAGCATCACAGAGATGCTTGTCTTCTGTTACCTTTTTCGAAATATTAATTTTGCTTCTAGTAGGTATTTAAATGAGTGGCTGATCACACCAAACATTGAGAACATTGGTTTGACACTACACCAGCATGGACTGGTTTTGCTAGCCCAGGGGACTTCTCTAATCCTCAGACATTGTCTTTACTCTTAAGCTATGCAGTGTAAAGCCAGCAGTTAACTTGGCTTGGCTCAAATAAAAAATTCTGTTTTTCCTGTGGTGGGCAGCAGCTGAGATATCTTACTCATCCTCTTTCAGCCTTCTAACTTTTCTTGCACATGTGAGTTAAAGAGTCAGCCAAGAATTTGAATTGAATTGATTTTTAGAATATAGGTTTCCTCCGTAGTCCTCTTTTTTTCTGGGATTTCCACCCTCCAATTTACACTTACTTTGGTGACCCCAAACTCTGTCACTTAATACCTCTAACAAATAAGATTGTGACTTTCTGCTTGCTCTAGGCACTCCTGTATCGTGGGAATTGGGATGTGCTCCCACGGGAAAAGCTCATCTATGTGGATCTCACCTGTGAGTATGGTTGTTTTTTAAATGGTTGAATCCCTGCTAGTTTTGCTGACCTTCAGTTACTACTGCAGGCTGGCTTCCTTTGGGAAGCAAATATGGGACAGAGATTAATGTGAAGGAAGTTTATTAGGATATTATTGGTATCGACACCTGTGAAAGGGAAGGAAGTAATGGGTGGAGGGAGAAGTTAGGCTGTGATGCAACTTTAAAAAGGCTTGGGCTGGGGCGCTGGGGGGCTCCGTCGTTAAGCATCTGCCTTAGGCTCAAGTCATGATCCCAGGGTCCTGGGATCGAGCCCTGCATCGGGCTCCCTGCTCCGCAGGAAGCCTGCTACTCCTTCTTCCACTCCTCCTGCTTGTGTTCTCTCTCACTGTGTCTCTCTCTGTCAAACAAATAAATAAAATCTTAAAAAAAAAAAGGCTTGAGTTGACCCCATAGGGTGTTCTTCAGTGTTGTCTTTAGTTGGAGTGATGGGGCCAAACCTATTCATCCCTTCATTAGATGTACTTCCGTAGTCCCTCTCTGACTTTTTTGAAGTACTTGTATTTTGTCCACTCTTGGTGGTTCTTAACCTGTTGGAGATACACAACTTGGAGAAATACAGGCTACTCCATCACTATCAGAACCAAGACTTTCTAAGTTTTTTAAATAAATAATAAATAAATAAAGTGTGTATATATATTATATATATTTATATATATATTTGGTTTGTTGGTAGTATATCACACTCATTTCACCATGTGAAGACATGTCAGGAATTTGGCATTTACTTTGAACTACTTGCCTGTTAGTGTATGTAACAAAAAAGTGCTTCTCTACTAAGGTTTCATCTGTAATCAGAAACCATAATTGTTAGCTACATGTTTAATAGCTGTCAAAAATAGGGGAGGATTTCCTAACATAAAAGAACATCAACACAAGAGAGTAAATATTTGCATAAGAACCATAAAGCATTTATATGATATGTAACTATGAAAAATTATTTCAGTTTTGAATACTATATTAAATTCTAAGCTCTTATTTAATGGATTTTTACAATTTACAAATTAGCTAATCATTGATTTGATATGTAGTATATGATAGTTTCTATTGAAATCATTTAGTTCAAAGATATTTTAACCTTATTTTTCAAAAGGTTTTACTCTCAGACACACACTTGTGAAATATTTTTAAAAGTATATTCTGGTTTAATTTGATGTCACAAATTTAGCGTGGGGAGGACAGAAATGCCTAAATTAAACAGTTGTTTGCTCTCCTGCCATAGCCCAACAAAAATGCTTTTCCTTAAGATGTTTTGTTAAAACATAAAGTAAATTTGTGTAGTAAATAAAGTAAATTACGTAAAAGAAAGTAAATAGAACAATCAGTAAATGCATTATGGAATACAGTTTTATTATTCATTGTATGTTTTACTTTGCATTCTAATTGTAAACTGAAATGAGAAAGATTAGGGAGAGGAAGAGGAAAGCTCCCTGACATATATCCAGGTCCAAAAGCAATTATTTTTTTCAGTAGCATTTGAAGCATTTCCTCAAAAATAAAGATTGGGAAAAAATTAAGTACTTTCTTTTTACGTATATTTAATGCAGTGATCTCGATGGGCCAACCAACCAGTAATGTTAAACCTAAATTTAGTTTGTGTTTTCAGCCTTTGTATTGCAGTAATTATTTCTTTTACAAGAGTGCCACCTGATGTTCCAATTCTTTAGTAGCATCTGGCTGCATATTTCATTTAGCAGCTTAAAAATATTTTTGTCCCGTTGCTTGTTATCTGGTCACATTAATGTTACATGTAATGTGTCTCTTAATATGCAGACTGTATTCTAGTACAGGTAATAAAAATTAAAATCCTTAAGTAGTTTCATTTTTAGAAACTGAGTTATTTTGTATTTTAAGGGATTCAGATATATGATTTTTTTTCTTTTGGCCCCAAACCTTGCTGATAGCCTTTCCCTGACACTATCTTTTGTGTCATTGCTGTATCTCTGCAGACCATCAACTCTCGATTTGCAGTTAATGGAGTCATTGGGGTTGCTTGGTGGGGTGCTGATGGAGGTGATGGAGACAAATTTTATAACACGGTGTAAAAACAGTATTAATTAGCTCTTTGGTAATTCAGAATGCTTGATAATTGAGCCAACAGTGTAAGGATTAATTAGGAACAAAGTGTTCTTAAAAGATTTGTGAATCAAAATACTATAAACATGATTTCAGAAAAATTATTTAAAGTAAGAGTGATATTCTTTTCCCAAATATCCATTTACATGTGACTGATGCCTTAATTAATATGCATCTCTTCATTTATACTGATTTCTCTAAGGCCTTCTATCAGGACACACTTTTTCTAAGTATAAGAAGTTAGTAAGTTAATGACTGTTTTTGCAGTAATGTCCAATTTAAGTCGAAAGAACATTATAATTAAAAGCTTATATTTGGGGCACCTGGGTGGCTCAGTCATTTAAGTGTCTGGCTCTTGGTTTCAGTTCAGGTCATAATCTTAGGGTCCTGGGATTGAGCCCTGCATCAGCTGTGCGTTCAGCTTGGCGTCTGCTTGAGATTCTCTCCCCCTCTTTCTCTGTTTCTGTCCCCACTTGTGTGCACACGTGTGTGCACTTTCTCTCTCTCCACCAAATAGATAAAATCGTAAAAAATAAAAGCTTATATTTGACAAAAGTAAGAAATTAATACAATTGTATTTTTAAAAAAATACTTCAGATTTCAGATTTTCATAAATCTAAAAACTGGTTCAGGCAGTGCAGCATTATGTAAAGAACACATGTCAAATTTGACTTTTTTCTGTTTCCTGGTTCTTTGTCTCAGGGTAAATGATGTAATAATTAAACAACCTACCTTTATTTTTGTGTGAATTGGGCATAGCCAGATGTACCTTCATGGGTGGTTTTGACTTTTAAATAAAATTACATGTATTACTTAATGGTTTATGGCCAATAGTAACTTAAGGTTTATCAAATTGTTGGTCATTTTAGAGGATAACTTCTGGTTTTGTTAGTTTTTCTCTGTTGTTTTCCTCCTATTTCATTTTTTCCTGCTCTGGTATCTAAGACTATTTCTGTCTGCTTGCTTTGGGTTTAGTTTGTTCTTTCACTAGTTTTTTAAGGTAGGTGGCTAGGTTATTGATTTGGGATTTTTCTACTTTTTAGAATACAGGCATAGACGGCTGTAAATTTCCTTTGATCACTATTTTCACTGCATCCCATTGGTTTTGGTTATTGTATTTTCATTCTTGCTTATCCCCATATATTTTCTAATTTCCCTTATAAATTCTTCTTTAACCTGCTTGTCATTTAGGTTGTGTTAATTTTTACTTATATGTGAGTTTCTCACATTTCTTTCAGTTATTTATTTCTAGTTTGATTCCATTGGGTTTAAATAATCAAGAGTTGTTTAATGACCTAACATATGGTTTATCCTGGAGAATGTTCCTGTGCTCTTGAGAAGAATGTGTATTCCGATGGTGTTGGTGAAATATCATAGAGGTAGGTGTCTGTTAGGTCACGTCGGTTTATGTTGTTCAAGCCTTCTGTTCCTTGTTGATCTTCTAAGTGTTTTATCGCTTACAGGGCGGTATTGAAGTCTCCACGGTTACTGTGGCACTCCCCATTTCTCGTTAGTTCTGTCATGTTTTGCTTCATGAATTTTGCATGCATGTCTGTTTATAATTATTTCATCTTGTTGACAGATGGACCCTTTTATCATTATAAAATGTTCTTTGTCTCCAGTAACCATTTTTTTGTCTTGAAATCTTAATTTGTTAGTATAGCTGTTTTTCAATATTTCATAAAATATTCTTTTCCATCCTTTCACCTTATGTTTATTTATGTATTTATTTATTTTTTAAGATTTTACTTATTTTTTTGTCAGGGAGAGAGAGAGAGAGCACAAAGCAGGGGGGAGCAGCAGAGAGAGAGAGAAGCAGGCTCTCTGCTGAGCAGGGGGCCTGATGTGGACTCGATCCCAGGACCCTGAGATCATGACCTGAGCTGAAGGCAGACGCTCAACCGACTGAGCCACCCAGGCATCCCGTTTCACTTTATATTTAAAGTGTGTCTCTTGTAGAAAGCATACAGTTGGATCATGTTTTTTGAGAAACCATTCTGCCAATGGAATGTTTAGTTGAAGTTTTTAATTTATGTACATTTAACATATTTACTAAGATTTTACATCTGCCATTTTGCTACTTATTTTCTGTGTCTTATGTCTTTTCCTTTCTTTCTCTGTTATGACATTCTTTTGTTAGCTATTTTCTAGTGCACCATTTAAATTTACTTTTTTTTTTATAGTATTTAAAAATTTTTTTTTATCTATTTAAGTAATCTCTACACCCAAGGTGGGGCTCAAACTCAAGACCTAGAGAATCAAAAGTCACATGTTCTTCTGACTGAGCTAGCCAGGTGCCCCTATTTTACAGTATTTTTTGAGTTATTTTGTTAGTGGTTGCCTTGGGGATTATAATTAACAATATTTTAATGTATAACAATCTAGTTTGAATTAATACCAACTTAATTTCAGTAAGCAAAATCTTTGCTTCTGTATAGCTTCTTTTTCTCCTCTTTGTGCTGTTATTTCATACAAATTACTCTTTATACATTGTGTGCCTATCAACACACTTATAATTATTACAAATAGAAAAAAGTTATATCATTATTAACTTTTAAATATTGAATACTAGTTGAATTGGTAATGATTTGGAAAATTAGATTAAGTACAATATATTATGAATATTAGTTTTACCTATTTTGAATTATTTCTATAGGACAAGACAGCATTGCGCTAGACCTTTGCTAATCAAGGGGGATACATCAGTATTCCCTTGGTTTTCATTAGAAATACAGAATCTCCCCACTCCAGCCCTATTGAATCAGAATCTGCATTTTAATATTTATTTATTTTCCAGAATCTACATTTTAACAAAATCCCCAGGTGATTTGTTTGCATAGTAAATTTTGCAAAGAAGCACTAAGCTACTAGATTGTTAAAGGATGAATAGATTCACAGAGGAGTGCAGGCAGCCTCCTAGCTTCTGGAACTCAGCTTGGGGCTGGGGTTTGTTCCCCTCATCTCTGCTGCTTATGACTTTTATCTTAAGAACAAACACACAGACAATAACGATAATCACAAAACTTATTTATTTTGGTTTTAGTAGGGTTTTAGGAGGGAGCAAAGTTAAAATGTGTGTCTTTAAATTTGTTCTTGTTCACTAATAGATAGAAGTTTATGATATATTATTGACATTAAAATCATGCTCTCTTCAGTTAAGAATATATATGATGATTTTCTCTTGAAAGCCTTTTAAAAACTGTTCTCAGCCAGAAGTTTTTGATTCCTTAAAATGATAGAGGTTTTGCATAGGCCTTCTTTTGGTATGCAGTATAATTTATTTATATGTAAATTTTATTTATATGAGATTGGGGAAAGTATGTGTTTGAAACATCAGTGTCTTCAGTTATTTTATGTATACCTTTTTCCCCCTAGTTAGAATGTATCACGTAATTTGAGTCAGTGGTTTTTAAATGTGACCTCACAACAGAATCACATGAGAGGCTCTTAATAAATACTGGTGCTCTCACCCTATCCGTAGAGAATCTGATTTAGTTGGTGGGTCTCAGGCATTGAGAGCTCCTAGATAATTCTAATGTGTAGTTAGGTTTGAGAACTGTTGTACTGTTTGGTTCAGTTTTGTGTGTTAAATAGTTGTAGGCATGAATAAATATAACTTGGGCCCAATATATTACTGTACAAATTCTGCACAGAAACAATGATCAGACTTTAATCTGTAAAGGAATCACCTAGAAGTTAACAATGCGGAGTTTTGAGTCTTACTCCATTTAAGAGTTGTAGGATTGATCCTAGAAACCACCATTTTTAGAGGACTTGCAGATGATTGTGATGCAAGTGGTTCATGATCCATTGCCTTAACCCAAACTGGATTCTGATTAGAGGATATGTGTTTAATGGGGAATTTACATCTTCTCATGTTGAGAAAACTTGACTCTGGCAAGATAAAATACATATTCTTTAAATATATATTCTCCTCTCCTCTAGCCTTTTCAGTGTTGGACAGTTTTTTGGTCTAGGTTGACCCTTGAACATCGTAAGGGGTTAGGGACATCAACCCCATGCAGTCAAAAATCACATACAACTTTTAATTCCACAAAAACTTAACTACTATTAGCCTACTGTTGACCAGATGCCTTACAGTAGCATACATAGTCAAAACACATGTTTTGTATGTTATATGTTTTGTATACAGTGTTCTTACAATAAAGTAAACTAGAGAAAGGAAAATCTTGTTAAGAAAATTATAAGGAAGAGAAAATACGTTTACAGTATTGTACTGCATTTATTGAAAAAAAAAATCCACATGTAAGTGGACCCATGCAATTCAAACCTGTGTTGTTCAAGGATCAACTATATATTGATTATTAAAAAATGTCTAGCTATTGGAGACATTTGATAACATTTGTTCTATTTGCATTAAGAACAAAATAGTTGGGTATGAATGTCTTTGGGAGGGGTTAATTATTGACCACAGTTCACAATTTCATTTTAATTGATACCTGCAGGAGGCTTGTTTGGATTAGGGAATAACTTCACTGAAGCTTTTCTCTCATACCTACTCCTGTCTTTCTGTGCTGCTTTTGAAATGGACCCTCCAGAATTCTACCCTAACACAGTTTAACCACTTACAGGGCATAAGATACATTGCTCTTAAGCAAAAAATATAAAAAGTGCCATTTGGATGTTTTTATTCGGCGAGCTGTGTATATTTTTGAGTCAATAGCCCCCTGATAAAAGTGGCGTTTTTGTTTTTCTCTAAAAGAGAAAGGTAACCTTTTGTTTTCTTTGTATTGTTGCACCAAGGCTAAAATAACTTTTTTCCTTTCTCTCTCGCTTCCAGAGCTTCGTTTATCTTTATTGATAGTCTCACTCACGGTTCTCTTATACTCCTAACCCATGCCTTTCTCTTGCCCTAAAATTCATCTTCAGGGGCTCTTGGGTGGTTCAGTCGGTTAAGCATCTGCCTTCAGCTTAGGTCATGATCCCAGGGTCCTGGGATCAAGCCCCATGTTGGGCTCCCTGCTCAATGGGAGGCCTGCTTCTCCCTCTCCCTCTGCTTGCTGCTCCCCCTACTTGTACTCTCTCTGTCAAATAAATCTTTAAAAAAATTCATCTTCAGCATTTTTATCTTTTTTCTTTGTTTTGTCCACCCTCTGCTCTCCTGCACACTCCAGATGGTGAATAAATATGTTAAAGGGGTTTAGGTCACATTATCCAGTTAATGATACTCTGGTTTTTAAAAAGGTAATTTATTCTAGAGAATGTTCCAGTTAAAGGAAAAGCATATTTGCCATTAAGTCATATGCTCTGCCTGATCTAGTTTTCTTAAGCAATCTATGCAAGTGCTATAGCTTCAAAAACCTCATTTGTCCAGAGTTTAATTCCTTTTCACTGTTTGTCCATGAGCTTTAGGATGAAGAGATGTATTTGGAAATGGGATTGCCAGGATTTGTTTTTTTCATGACAAAGTGGTTATGTATCCCTGTGTTTGCAGCAGACTAAATTATGTGGGATTCAGAATGAGCAGTGTGTGTGTGTGGATGGGTAGTTAAGGTGAATATTAATAACCTCTGGATTTTAAGTATTTTTAATTGTAAGTAGGAGCATATCTCTTATCTTCCTTTTCCTCTGTGGAAGATAGAATATTAGTAGTTACGTGGCAGAAAAATAAAGTTCTAGTCTGACCTGAGAAAGTTTGAGGCAAGTCTTAGTAATTTACAAATGATATGTTAATGTTATTGAAATTATCTATCAAAATATTACAGAGGTTTGAAAATTACTGGAGAAATTACATTTCTGGACCGGAATAACAGAGATTTTGGCTGGTTAGTCTGAGAAATTGCCTAAGAACATGATCTCTGCTATTGAGTGAGACTTTAATTCTCTACTCTTTTGTGCTTCCTAAGTAGAGCTTAAATTACATAACAGACTTCAGAAACATGTAGCTGGAAAATAGGTTTAAACTTTCTTATTTATCATTTGGAGGACAGGAATACTAGAAAAGTTTCTGAAAGGGTGCCCCCACCTGAACTCAATAAAACGGTAAGACTAGAAGGAAAAGATAGGCTTTGTTTGTAAATCTTTAACCATTTTTATATTTGATAATTAATAACAACTACCTAAACACTGTGGGTAAAGTATGATGAAACAATTTTTTATAAGTAGTGTTTTATACATAAAACTGAGATTTCTATTTATTTCTGGTAGGAAAAGATACAGCTTTCAAAATAAATCATTTCTATTTGAAATAATGCCCAAGATAAAAGGTGAAAAGAATTTTTAAAATCCAGTTACCAAATTCTCAAGAGCATAATCTGGGTTTGAAATTTAGTAGGTGTGTGTTTCTGAATTCAGTACCTCTTACCAGTGTGACCAAAAGACTGGTTGATACAGGGTATAAAGAGCTGTCCTGTTTGCCCTTACTCTGTTCTGAAGAGCCACAATAGTGCTCCCCAGGGGTTGGCTGTGCCTTTCATTAGGTCTGCAGTGAAAGTCAGCTCTCCCTTTTTATTTTTATTTTTTAAAAAGATTATTTCAGAGAGTGTGTGCACGAGCAGGAGGGGTAGGAGGGTTGGAAAGGGAGAGGGAGAGAGAATCTGAAGCAGACTCTGCACTTAGACTGTGCACTGCACCCAGGTGGGGCTTGATCTTAGGACCTCAAGATCAGGAACTGAACCAAAACCAAGAGTTGGTTGCTTTACTGACTGAGGCACCCAGGTGCCCCACCCTCTTCCCTCTTAAGGCTCATTCTCCTTGCTACAGATGTTGATTCCACTAGCACTTTCCAGTGAACATTCTAGATGCCAAATGTGTCAGAGTCTGCTTCCTGGTGCAAAATCCACCTTGCGTTATTACTAGATCTTACCTTTAAATTGGCTAGGAATTGTAATCCTGAATAGTTTTTATTATTTGGCATTAGGTGAGGGACTCCTCCTGTGCCTCAGATGCGTGCCTTTAGAAATTTTCCTTGAGCCCTTTCTCCCTCACCCTGTCTTTACTTTGGTATGTATTTTTCCTTCCATTTTCTATCTTACCTCTCTTGCCTCCTTATATAGTTCTTTTATTACCATTTATGTTTATATAAATTTATACCTGAAGAGGTCAGGAAAGGCTTCTTTTTTTATTGACACTTTTTAAAAAAGATTTATTTATTAGAGAGAATGGGGTGGGGTAGGGGCAGAGAGAGAGGGAGAGAGAGAACCCAAGCAGACTCCCCGCTGAGTGTAGAGTCCGACATGGGGCTCGATCTCACAACCCTGAGATGGTGACCTGAGCCAAAATCAAAAGTCAGACGCTTAACCCATTGAGCCACCCAGGCGTCCCGGGGAGGGCTTCTTAAAGGAGGTGACGTTTGAGTTAATTTAGAACAAATAGAATTTTGCCAGGTGTGTAGAGATGTGTGTGTAAGTGGAGATGGAGGATGGAGCACGTTAAAGGTACAGGGAACCACCTCTGTAAAGAACTTGAAACAGCATGATAAGTAGGGGGGAACTATAGATAGTTGCTGTGGCTAATGGACGGATGTGATGCTGGACAGATACATAAAGACCAGGTCATATATACTATATAAAGAAGTTTGCACTTCATTCTGTAGCAGTGGGACACCATCGATAAGTGGGTCTATATTTTCAGTATCAGATTTATAATAAGTAGATATTATTTAACATATTTAATTCTTCACAGTGTGTTTAATGTAATATTATGAATTTGAAATGACATACAGTTAAGACTTCATAAATGTCAGCAGACTTTAAAAGTAGATGTAAGTCAAGGTTAGTCTTGATATTTTACTTGAGAGTTTACACAACAGTTTATAAACACTGTAGTAGGTACATTGCCAAGTCAATTGCGTATATGTCATATTAAATTCTCCCAGTGTCTTTCTCAAGAAACCCTCAAGAAATCCCCCAAAATAGAAATAATTGACCAGTATTCTCTGATCACACTGCAGTAAAAGTAGAAGTTAATAATTAAAAACATGTAAAACACAAAAAAACATTATCACCTATAAATTACAGCTCTAAATAATTTTTGGATCAAAGAGGAAGTAAAAAAATGTAGAAAAGGACAATGGAAACAAAATATATTAGAACCAGTGGGGTCTAGCTAAAACTGCATATATAGGAGGATTATTTATCTTAAATATCCATATTAATAAACAGGAAAGAATTAGAGTAAATGCATTACCCATCTAACTCCAGGAGAGAAAAAAACCAAAATATATCCAAAGAGAGCAAAGGAAGGAATTAACAAAGACTGAATAATGGCCTTTCAGGTATGCCCTGTGACTGTGTTACTTTACATGGTATATTAGTTTACTGTGGCGGCTGCAGCAAGTTACCACAAACTCGGTAACGTAACAGAAATTTATTCTCTCATGGTTTTAGACACCAGATAGCAGAAATCAAGGTGTTGGCAGAGCCCTGCTCCCTCCGAAGGCTCTGGGGGTGGATTGGTTCCTCACCCTTTCTGGCTTCTGGTGGCTGCCAGCATCCTGCGCTTATGGCTGGTTCCCTCCAGTCTCTCTGCCTCTGTCTTCAGGTCACTTTCTCCTCTTCTGTGTTTCTCATCTCTCTTTGTCTCTTAAAAGCATACTTGTGATGGCATTTAGGGACCACCTAGATAATGCAGGGTTATTTTCTTATTTCAAAAATCTTAATCATAATCGGCAAAGATCCTCTTTTTCAAGTAAAATAACATTCACAAATTCTAGGGACTAGGACATGGATATGTCTTTGGGACCCATATCAGATTACTACATGCAGCAAAAAGGACTTTGCTGATGTGATTAAGTTAAGGATCTTAACATGGGGAGATTATCCTGGATATCTGGGTGGGCCCAAGGTATCCTCAGGGGTTCTTACAAGAGAGAAGCAAGAGAATCAGTGACTAGTAGATGTGATGATGGATTTAGGAGGTTAGAGTGATGTGTTGAAAGGCCATGAGCAGAGGACTACAGCTGGCCTCTAGAAGTTTATGTAAGAGGCAAGAAACAGATTCTCTCCCTCTTCTCGGGAGACCGGCCCTGTGAACATCTTGACTTTAGGTCAGTGAGACTGGTTTTGGACTTCTGACCTCCAGAACTATCAGATAAATATGTGTTGTTCTAAGCCACTAAGTTTGGAGTGACTTGTTACAGTAGCAATTGGAAGCTAATTCAGAGATCAAAGCAGAAATTGATAGAGTGCACTGAGTGCTAGCATGTGTTCTAAGCACTTATGTACTTATTTATGTTCTCACAATAACCTTATGAAATAGGAACTGTGATTGCTAAACGAAGGCACTGAGAAGTTAGGTAACATTTTCAGTAGGTGGTGGATCTAATTAGAGAAATTGAAGAGCTGTTTTATTTTAGAAACAATGAAATAACTAATCTGTTAAGTTTCATTAGGAAAGGAGCATGGATACATAAAGAATTTATTATTTTTTTTGGAGAGGAGGGAGGGGCAGACAGAGAGGAAGAGAGAGAATCTCAAGCAGGCTCCACACCCAGCACAAAGCCGGACACAGGCCCGATCCCACAGCCCCGAGATCAGGATCTGAGCCGAAATCAAGACTGAACCACCTAGGCGCCCCAGGCACATAAAAAATTTAAAGAACTGTAAGATTTGTTCAGCTCTGATGAAAGAAATACGAGAAACTGAATGAATTGGATAATATTTCTAGGAAGGTGGTTGTAATTACCTAGAAGACTGACCCTAGAAGAGAGAGAAAATGGAAACAGAGCAATTATAGAAGAAATAGAAAAACTTGTTAAAGAGCAACAACCCTTCTTGCCACACCAATCCATCAGACTTGGATGATATTGGAGAGGAAGTCTACCATGTCTTTATGAAAGGGGTAATACCAGCGCCATTTAAATAGAATGGTACAGAGAGTAGAAAAAGAAGGAGCAGTTTCAAAATTTTTAAAAGATGCTAGCAAAACTTTGCAAAGATTGCACAAAGGATTGATTAGTCTCACAAATAGATATCAGTGTAAACATCCTTTATTTTTATTTTTTTATTTTTGATTTTCTTACTGCCCCCTAAATATCCTTTAAATATTAGTAGAACACAAAGCTCATTAAAGAATAATATACCACCATCAAGATGTGATTATTTCCTCCCCTCCTTGAAAGCAGAGATAATTCCTTATATAAATCACCATATAAATAAATCAAATGAAAAATCTTATTTTGAAAAGCCATTTGTTAAAATTCAACATCCAGTCTTGATAGAAGAAATAAGTGACGGTTTGTTTTAACCTGATAAAGTGTGTGTGTGTGTGTGTGTGTTGTCTGTCTGTCTGTTTCCAAAAGCCAGCACCATGATTACTGAGCAAACGAAACATTATCATTAACCAGAATAAAACAATGATAATCACTGGGAAGAAGAACTTCAGACAGGAAAGTGTTGCCTAAGTTGAGTCTTAAAAGATGAGTCCTTGTTTACCAAGCTAATAGGTGAAAGGCTGTTCAAAAGAGAGGGGCTAAGTATTATAAACAGGCATAGCAATGTGAAAAAAAATTGGTGAGTTCAGGGAAGTAATTTATAGATAGGACTTGAGAGGAATTCATAAAGGCAGGCAATTTTTTTAAAAATTTTTTTATTGTTATGTTAATCACCATATATTACATCATTAGTTTTTGGTGCAGTGTTCCATGATTCATTGTTTGTTCATAACACCCAGTGTGCCATGCAGAACGTGCCCTCCTCAATACCCATCACCAGGCTAACCCATCCCCCTACCCCCTCCCCTCTAGAACCCTCAGTTTGTTTTTCAGAGTCCATCATCTCTCATGGTTCGTCTCCCCCTCTGACATACTCCCCTTTTCTTCCTCTCCTGTTACCTTCTTTTTCTTTTTTCTTAAAATATGTTGCGTTATTTGTATCAGAAGTACAGATCTGTGATTCAACAGTCTTGCACAATTCACAGCACTCACCGTAGCACATACCCTCCCCAATGTCTGTCACCCAGCCACCCCATCCCTCCCACCCCCAACCACTCCAGTAATACTTAGTTTGTTTCCTGAGATTAAGAATTCCTCATATCAGTGAGGTCATGTGATACATGTCTTTCTCTGATTGACTTATTTCACTCAGCATAACACCCTCCAGTTCCATCCACGTCGTTGCAAATGGCAAGATCTCATTCCTTTTGATGGCTGCATAATATTCCATTGTGTATATATACCACCTCTTCTTTATCCATTCATCTGTCGATGGGCATCTTGGCTCTTTCCACAGTTTGGCTATTGTGGACATTGCAAGGCAGGCAATTTTTAAAAAAGATTTCATATTGACTTTTAGAATCAATATATATTCTTGATGAGAAGAACTATTATTTAATTGATTGGACTTAAGCAGAGTTACAATTGGGTTTATAAACTCTGAGAATATATTCTTTGAAAACCTTTTCTTGCTTCAGTATCCATGAGCTGCAGTTAATCCATGGGTTAGTTTTGAAGTCAGTGCCCAAGGAAAGTAACACTTAGTTAAAAGTATCCCTGAAAACCCTTTAAATTTACTATAAAGAACAGAATAAAAGCATACTATCTTCCCAAAATTCATCATAGCTTTTTTCCATCAATGAAATAGATTTGCTGTTTTTTCATTTGAGTACCAGGTGATGTACATTGAGTTTAGATTTTTTGGAAGCTCTGTTTTATTAAAAATGCATGTCTTTAAACCATTTGAAATCCTGCCCAGTGCTGAGTAGGTCTTGTTGAGTTTGCACGAATTCATTGCATATTAAACTATGCTACTTACTCTGTAGCTATTGTACAGAGAGATAGTAGTAGATACTTGTTGTCCTTTCTCAAGTTTTTATTTTAAAAAGTTTATTATTTTTTTACAGTAGGATTCTGATTTTTTTGGGAATCCTTACCTCAGTCTTAGTTACTTAGGGATCAAGGGGGTTTTTCACCTTCCTGTTGCAAGGATAACGTCCAGGACTCAAGCCCTGACTAGACAGCACAGTATGGTCTTTTAGACACAGTGAGCGGTTCAGAAGTAGGTAAATAGTCTTAAGATGGCCCAATTAAACTGAATCTGTGGTGGCTACCAGAAGTGGAAAGGGTACAGGACAGGGGCCACCATGTGATTCGAAGGACTGCAGCTTGTGCATTGTGAAGTGGTTGAAGGAGGCTGGTCATTAATTGGTTGAAAAGTATACTGCATGTGGATAGATGTGGCTCATCCTCCTGGTGAGGTGTGTTTTCTGTGTTCCTAGATGACTTGTTTCTGCTGGGTACAGGTTCTGCATTCACCTAACCTGAACCCTGGTTGACAAGCCAAGGAAACCCTTGCTTGTTGTGGTAAATAAAGTTTTATTGAAGACATCCATGTCCTTTCCTTTTACTGTTGTCTGTGGCTGCTTTTCTTCTACAAAGGCAGAGTTGTGACAGAGAACGTAGGGTTCACAAAGCTTAAAGTATTATCTAGTCCTTTACAGAAAAAGTTTGCTAATTCCTGACCTAGTTCTTTTCAGCAGATGAAATCAGGCATGAACAAATGCAAAATTCATGCTGTGTTCCAATTGTTCCTTAATATATCATTCACTTTGGAATACATTTGTATTTTCAAAACAAATGGTTTAGTAAAACGGTATCTGAAACCTAAGATTATATATATATACACATACATACATATATATATATTTATGTATTTATTTTAGAGGGAACGTGGGAAGGGGGAGGAGCACAGGAGAGGGAGAAGGGAGAGGAGGAAATTCCCGGCTGAGTGGGGAGCCCCACACCACACAGGGCCTGATCCCAGGACCCTGAGATCATGACTTAAGCCGAAACCAGGAGTCAGATGCTAAACTGACTGAGCCACCCGGGCGCCTCTGAAACCTAAGGTTATAGCCAGCATCTGGACAGCAGGACAAAATCAACAAGTGAAGACACTTTCCTGAAAAAATCTGAACCTTCTGAATCTTTCTGTGCTTGAAGTGAGACCAGTCCTTGCGTATTTTGTTATATGAACCAATAAATTTCTTTTGTTTAGTCCAGTTTGAGTTATGTTTTCTATCACTTGCAACAGAATTCTTAAAAAAAACTTTTTTAGAATAGTTTTAGATTTACCAAAAAGTTACACATAGTATAGAGTTCCCATTGACCCCATATCCAGTTTTCCCTTTTGTTAATATCTTACACTTAATGGTACATTTGTTACATGTAATGAGCTAATATTGATGCATAATTGTTATCTGTGGCTCATACTTTATTTGAATCTTTAGTTTCTACCTAATGTTTTTTTTTTTTTTTTTTTTTTTCTGTTCCAGGATACCAGATTACCCTTAGTCATCATTTCTCCTTGGGCTCTTCTTGGTTGTGACAGTTTCTCAGACTTCCCATGATTTTGGTGACCTTGACAGTTTTGATTAGTACTGGTAGGTTATTTTGTAGAATGTCCCTCAATTTGAGTTTGTCTGAACTTTTTCTCATGGTTACACTGGGGTTAATGGTTTTAGGGAAGAGTACTACTGCAGTTTTCTTTTAAAAATTGCTTCTTGAGCAACAGGCATGGACAAGATGAGATAAATGAGATAGATTGTTTTCATCTTCAAGATTTTTTTGATTTTTATTTTAAAAAGTCACGTTAACACACCTCCCCCCACTCCCAAACTAGAGTATATAGTCTCATTCCCTGTCTCTTCCTGCCCTCGTTTACCACCTCAGTTTATCATCCCTCTAGTGTCCTTATGTAAGCTTTGATATTTTGGCTGTTACAGAGCACAGTGTCTAATTGAAATAAATCTGTTTTTAAGTGGCTTATGTAGCATTATGAAAATGTTATATTAGTAAAAAATGTTATCTACAACACAAAAATGTTATTCAAGATAAAGGAACCTGTTACGTTTTCAGGAGATTTTAGTCTAATATTTATGTTTTCATAATGCAGCATTCACTTAATGCAGCTGAGATGGGGCACATTATTTTTGACGTGTCCTGCAATGCATTATTTAGTTAGGGTTATAAGTGTGCTGTGATGACATCTTGGACTCTTGCATCATTTGCTTTTCTCCATTGTTACAGCATCTGCCAATTGCAAGACATTTCAGTGTATTATTCGATACTGTCATTTGCCTTTGGCAAGTAGTTCTGACAAATGAAAGATTAAAATTGAGCTGCAATAGGTGGTAAACCACATTCTTTGTGTCAGATGAAATACCTCCTGGGGTATTTTTCTGGTTTAAGTGAAGCAGTGATTTTGTCCATTTTCAGTGAAAATATGAATTTCATTGAACATAGCAGCATGTTAGTGCCTGAGGGGCATCTCTTGATTACCCTGTATCTCAATTTATGTCATTTAAATTTCAAATAGCAGAACTATCAAGTGAGTCAAAACATTTGAGGCTTAGACAAATGAAAATTCATGGATTCTTTAAGTGTACTATATTTTATTTGAAATGTACTGTTATGAAATATAAACCTTTGATAGGGCTTGGAGAATAAAATAAGGCATTATATATATATTTTGGGGGACAACTAGGTAAAGGCTAAATAAAAATACAATTTGAGCTCCAAGTTAATCATGTCTGGTAGTCCAAAGGTTTCTTTATATCTAAAATTGGCAGTTTTTTAGCCCCCAAATTAAACCTTTGTTGCCTTCTTTTTTTTAAAAGATTTTATTTATTTATTTGAGAGAGTGATTGAGAGAGAGAGTATGCCCGAGTGCACACAAGAGTGAGCATGAGGTGGGGTGAGGGGTAGAGGGAGAGGGAGAAGCAGGCTCCCCACTGAGCAGGAAGCCCGAAGTGGGCTCTATCCCAGGACTCTGGGATCATGACCTGCACTGAAGGCAGACACTCAACAGACTGAGCCACCCACAGGCCCCGCTTTTTTGCCTTCTTGTAAGTATTGTGGATCACAGATATATAAGAACATAAATTTAAGTATATAACATGAAATGAACTTTCCTAGAGCATTTTGTACAAGCATACCTTGCTCTAATTGTCATCTAGAGTGTTTACGTGATACTATGTTATGTACTATAGTAGGTGTAACATACCAATTGTGGCAGATTCATGCAAGCATTTAAATAAGAAATGTTAATGGAAAAATAAGTATAAATTAAGGTGAGTTAAGTGGTATGGTTAGTAATAGTGTAAATGTTATTGGTACAGCTTTATTGTGAATAATTTGCCCCAGTAGACTCAAGAATTTCAAAATAAAGAAGTCAGGTGGTGACTGTCTTGCAGATTGCTGGAGCTCTGAGCCAAGAAAATAAAACTTGCTACGTGTGTGTATATGTTATAAACCCCATGATCTTGCTTCCATTTCCCACAATGAGGGCCTTATTTGCTAAGGAGGCAACCAGTGAGAGGGTGTAGTTGATGATTACATTGCCAGTACCATTCATTCAGCCTCTTAGTAATCACAAGTAATGAACAGCCCTTCCATTTTGAATTGATCAATTTGAATTAATTCTAAGTTATAGGGTTAAAAATGGCTATTTATACAATTTTAATACTCTTCATTTAGGAATGCTATTTCTTTTGCTTGAATTACTGATCATTTCAGAAAGTAAAAGCATATCATTTTGGAGGTGTGTAATTTTTGTGCTTGTTTCTTTCTTATGTAAATACCTGATCATTAAGCAACTGGGCTGTCAGATAAGTAGAATCAACTGAAGAATTTCAAATGCAGATTCTAGGATCTGGTCTCTGGAAATCCAGTGAGTCTCTGTGGGGTTGAGAAACCTGTATTTTTTTTTTTAGCTACTCCTGTGATTCTGATGTCCAGTCAAGTTTAGGAACCAGCCATAGTTTGTGTAATTCTCTTACATACATTCTGAGGCTGGCTTTTGGCTTACACCGAAGATGTTGAGATGTTGTGTTAGATGTTCAGTATTTTTGATGGCAGCAATTTTATTCTGTAGTAAGACTTGAAAGATCTGACTGGCCCTAGAGGGGTATATAGTAAATAATGATACTGGTCTTAGAACATTTTTATACAATTTTTGCTATAATGTGATGTATGTGTTTCTGAAAAATCTTGTGGTTTTACAAATCATGTACTAAAAAGGTCTAGTAAAAATAGAGCTGTACATATCACTCAAAATCTATACAGGTTTGTATCCAGAGCACTAATAAAAGCAACAACAGTCCTAATAACAGTGCAGTTAAAAAGATAATGTCAAATTGCTAGTAAGTACAGAAATACTACAGTAAATATAGGATTTTATCTATAAAATCCCTACCAGACACAGTGTGGGACTAAGTTGAGGCTAGCATCAGAATGGTCTGAATGGCATTATGCACAGTACGATGAGCCCCTGCATTTTATTGCATCCACCATATGGTCGTGAACTTCCTGTTATACTGGATGTACCTGACTGAAAACTAATGTGTGGGAAAAAATTATTACATATAACCTGAATATGATCTAATTCATGTTACAGAAATGTGTTATAGCAGAAGAGATCATATTTAGTGATCATTTTGGGGAACAGTGTAGTGATCATCTCTGGAGTCTGACTCCCAGCTCCACCCTTGTGTCCTGGGGCAAATCACTTATCCTTTTTATGCCTATTTCTTTTGAATTTTTAAAAGTATTATGAAAGTGTTTTTGAAAATATTGTAGGACAGCAGAAAGGAGAATGCTTTGGGCTGGGGAATAATTTGAAAATTTTTTAGTGGAGAGACATTTTAGCTCTTCCTTCACAAATAACCTAAGAGTTAAATACCACTTATAAATTATGTGACCTTGGGCAAGCCTCAGTTCCCTTATATGTAACACAGGGGACAGTGTTGTTTTCTTGGTAACATCACTAGGATTTTGTAGGTATCAGAATTAAAGTGAGATACTTTGTAAAAATTTACCATACAATTAATTGTAAGGTAGGAAAAGGAAACATGACTTTTTTTTTTTTTAAGATTTTATTTATTTGTCAGAGAGCACAAGCAGGCGGAGTGGCAGGGAGAGGGAGAGGGGAGAAGCAGACTCCCCGCTGAGTAGGAGTGATGCGGGGGACTAGATCCTGAAACCCTGGGATCATGACCTGAGTTGAAGGCAGTTGCTTAAATGACAGCCACCCAGGCGTCCCGGAAACATGAATTTCTAAAGTTGAATTTACTAGCTGACTTCAGATGGAGGTGGTCTTTAAGATTTCATCTAACTTTGAAAGTAGTTGAATTTCTGACATTTTTATAAGTGCTCATCGTTTCAAGTTCTGTGCGTTCTCTGGCACAGATAGTTCTCTGGTCTTTCATTCTTTTCAGCATTAAGTAGCCATTGGCCAAATTCTTCTTTACTGTTATAGACATCTACGCCAAATATTCAGTTAGGCAAATATTCCTGATTTCAGAGATGATAGCCTAACAGGAATGTCAGTCAACCTAAGAATTACCCCCCATATTGATTCACAGCTGGGGTCTATGCAGTTGAGAATTCTGACACCTTCGTGTTATTTCCAGAATGTTTTGAATACTTTTCTGATATCCCCAGATAATCTGGTTAATGTTTTATGTCATCTGTGATTTTTTAAAAAAGATTTTATTTATTTATTTGAGAGAGTGAGCTCTCTCTCTCTCTCCCTTTCAAAGGGAGAGGGAGAAGCAGACTCACCACTGAGCAGGGAGCCTGGTGCAGGGCTTGATCCCAGCACCCTGGGATCATGACCTGAATCGAATGCAGATGCTTAACTGACTGAGCCACCCAGGCGCCCCCATCTGTGAACTTATAAGGGGTTACGTTTACTTTTTGCGCTCCTCCTTTTTACCCTCATATTTTGCCCATAGCTGACTAGAGACTCCATTTCATTTAGCTCTTCCTCCCTCCCCATCCCTGTTTAAAACTAACCTCTTTTGTGCTGCCAATTTCAATGAAATTAAGTACTAATTAAAGTAATTTTCAACTTACAGTTTGAATACTCAACAAGCTTGACACTCTCAAAGATAATTTGCTTTTAAATTGTTGTTAATCAAAATAAATCTCTAAATAGGTTATGAGTGAGTTTTATTAATGTGTGCATTTTTTTGAACTGTTTGGGGATAGAAAAAAGGATCGAAGATTTCTCTTTTAAAGCCACACTTGAAGGAACATCCTTAGTTTTTTTCCTTGGAAAACAATGCTGTGACCATATTTTCTTGTTGCCTACTCATTTCGTGGAATGTGTTACACCTGTGTTTATTTTTAAGCTTTTAATATTAGACTGTGTAGTTATGGGGAAATTATAGTGAATTCAATTCTCAGTGCTTCTTCTTTTAAAAGTTTAGTTCCCTAAAATCTGTGTTTTAGATGTAAGATTCCCACCCTTCCCTTGGCTTAATTTCTCTTTGTCATTTGCTTTGAAATATGTCAGAGTGCTTTAAAAGTAGTAAATTGCTGTACTAGTCTAAGGTGATATTTTTATTGTGCTGTTATCTGTTTTGTATTTTATATTTGAAAAATGACAGAGTGTTTGGTAATCATTGGCTGGTGGTTTGATGCTGGCAGACAAACCAGTGCATGATGAATTGTCTTTTCCATTTGTTCACTTAAGAACTCCTAGTTAGTTTGTGGATATAGTTGGTAATTATAGAATCTTTTCCTGTTTTAACTGCTCTTTGGCTTGTAGATTCTGATACACTGGCCAAATAGGAACAGTGTTTTCTCGGGGTGGCTGGAGAGGAGATGGTCTAATTCTGGGCAAACTCTGTTACTTGGTACTAACATATTGGATTTCCAAGCTCATGAAGATGTTTATTGTTTATTCCTCTTATATACTGTATGTGAATCGGTGTTTTCTAAGATATACAGGCTGTTATACAGTAAATCTTTGACCTCTTGATTCCTACTAATCATTTAATTTCAAATGTTTAAGAGTTGGTGATACAAGTTTAGTGTACTAGGTTTCGGGGTATTTCTGTATTTCAACTTTATTCATCTAGTTGATAGTTTATTCCAGGATATCATTTGTTTCTAATTCCTGCCCAAATAGGAGCCATGATAATGTTTCTGTCCTTTCTTTTAAGGATATTCCATAGTTCATACAGCTTTTATGTTGCCCTTCTAAAATGATAGGGACTGACTAGTGGCAGACATACTGGGTTGAGTTTTAGTATTAGTCATAGATTGTTCAGATGTGTGCAGATATTGCCAATGAACTTCGTAGATCATGTAGGAGGATATAGTAATGTCATAAATGGCAGTAGAGGATGCAAGAGCCCATTTAGAAGTCAAAACAACACTTGAGACCTCTTAATGTACATTACCTCATATAGCTGCCCCACTCATACCTGTTTAAGTCATTGCAAGAATATATTATCTATGGCCCTTTGGTTACTTCTGTTTTTGTATTTTCTAATATTTTACCATGTTGTTTGTTCATTTGATTAATATTTACTTTAGAAGGCTGGTAGATGAGGCAGAAAATATCAAACTAAAGCGTTCCATATAGCTTTTAAGAATTAATGCCTGTAGGGGCGCCTGGTAGCTCAGTGGGTTAAGCATCTGCCTTTGGCTCAGGTCATGATCTCAGGGTCCCGGGAATGGAGCCTCCACATTGGGCTCCCTGCTCAGCAGGGAGTCTGCTTCTCCCTCTCCTTCTGCCCCTCTTCCTGCTTGTGCGCCTACCCGTGCTCCCTTTCTCTCTCTCAAATAAATAAAATCTTAAAAAAAAAAAAGAATAAATGCCTGTAAAGGAAATATGAGAGCTAGAGGAGCCTATAGAACCAGACTGTTGTCATATAATCAGCAAAATCCTGAGTGTTAGAGAATATACAGGATTTGGTTTCTTCAACAAATATATGACAAAAATAAAGGAGAGGAAACCTTGAAATCACAAGGGACTTAAGAGACCTATTAACTATAATACCACCATGTGTGGACTTTGTGATTCAAACAAACCCAACTGTTAAAAAAGTTCATGACAATTGGAAAGCCTGGTACATTGACTACATATTTATGATATTAAGGGATTATTGGCTAATTACTTTAGGTGAGATAATAATATTTTAGTAATTTAAAAGAGTCCTTATCTCATGAAAATTTTTGTTCTTCTAAAGAAGTTCAACATTTTTTAGTAGATCTGAAACGTAGATTCATGAAACGTCTTTCTTTTATTACACCTTCTGTTTTTTTAGCACTTATTTACAAATGTTGTGGTACGTAGATACTTTATATATCTTGTTTCGTCTGATCACCTCAATTGGAATATAATTGGGCATGGTTATTCTGATCAGATGAGGAAATTGAACTTAAGAGATCACAAGTAAATTGCCTGAGTTTACATAGGTAATAAGTGGCACAGAGGAATTTGAGTCATCTTCATTAAATTAAAAAAAAATCCAACATTATTTCCTAAATGGAAACTGTGGATACTCAGAAATAGTACTGTTGTTTTCAAATTGCTTTGTATATTTAACTTGAATACTACTTATAATAGTAAAACAGTAGCTTAATAAATTACAGATCAGTAAGTAACAAGTTAGTTCAGTTTCTAAACATCCTTAATTTACCACAAGGGCATAGTGATATAATTTGAAGATTCTGAATTGACACTTAAGAAACAGCTTTATTATTTTGAAGTAATTTTTTGAGATCCTATAAAATATACTTTGCATTTACTACATCTTTTGAAAAATCCCATGAAGAGCACCACAGATAATAATAATAATGTCTGGTTCTAGCCAAATCAGAAGAAATAGGCAGATGCTCAATCCCTAATTAGTGCGTCATTCAAACTTAAATATAAATCTGTGTATCTTTTAAAGACTATCTACATTTACTTCTTTTTACTTCTCTGCTATAGTTTACTCATCTAAAGATTTACGTTATTATTATTTTTGTAATTGATAAAATTTATCAGAACAGATTTCTGTAACAATGGATAATGGGAAAAAAAAGCCTGTTTCCTGAAATAAAGCTAAATGAGCAGGTAAGAACTTAATTCTCCTTTCTAAGAAAATAAAATTGAAGAATTACTGATACCAGGAGTAGAATTTTAAGATACATCAGAATACTATGCCTCAGATTCACGTTTACAAGTATGGGTTTAGCTTCTTTTATTTGAGGAGAGGATGATTGTGCTTTGATAAAAGTGCTTATAATTTTATAAGTAGTTGAATGTTCTCTAAAACATGAAAGAACTTGCTATTGTTGACTCCCATTGTGACTCTTGCCACCCTTGCCAGCCGATAACAAGGGAGCAGGTGGAATAAGATAAGTAGCAGGCTGCCAGAATTACTTGGGTCTCAAATCAGCATGCATTAGAGCGGGCTATCCAGGTAAGGACACCAGTAGGTAAAAGCATTTGATTTATTGGCATTTTTTTCTAGTATTTTGTGGGAGAGACTCTAACAAAGTATATTATGCAATCCTGCACCAGCAGGGGGAGGGGCAGAGAGAGAGGGAGAGAGAGAATCCCAAGCAGACTCTGTACTGATCATGGATCCTGATGCGGCCTTGATCCCACGACCCCAAGATCACAACCTGAGCCTAAATCAAGAGTTGGGCCTTTAAGCAACTGAGCCACCCAGGCATCCTACCCTGAGCTTTTTGCTTAGCCCTAATTTAATTTTTTTCCCCTAGTGATTTCATCCTAGTCTCTCCCAGACCTTCCACCAAGATAGAGTTTAGTTGAATCATTTGCTTTCTTCCCTGATTATTACTCATTAAATTTACATTTAGCATTTTTCTTTGCAATATCATTAATATTAGGAAGCGGTCCGGTTATAGGAATTACCAGAAGTACTGTACATAAATTTCAGTTTTTGCCAAGACTACAGTTTTCTAAGGCCCTAAACTTGTAAAAGTAATGTAAGCCTTTTTGTTCTGTACCTCACTGATTATGATATATTCAATGAGAATTCTAGCTCAGGAAATAATTTCTTTAATTCAACATTATATTAAAGAATACTGAATCTTTATTGTCTTTATAAGGCCTCTTACCAGATCAGTTGCAGCATAATTAATTCTTAATTTTTGCCATTGTGCTTTTATTTATTACTTTTTAGCAGTGTTTTCATTTAACCATTTACATGTAGATGTTGTATTTTAGTGGCCTTAAATTCATTGCTAGAAGACTTATAACTTGTTTCAGAGTTTAATTTTATCTGTAGATTAAAACACTATTGTGGGTAGTCTCTCAGACCAGTGAGGATATCTTGAGATCTCTAGATTGTGATGAAGCAAGTGTTTTTGTTTTGTTATTTATTGAGTCTACTAATGGATTGCTTACGCTAAGACAGTTTGCCTGTTCTGTGTGCCCATGGCTTGGTAGTTGTATGAATTGTTCTCTTTGGTCTCTGACTCATTTCATTTGGAAGAATATGTTAATGCTGATACCATGTTCTTTTTCCCTTGTGCAAGAGCACCTTGAGCTCTTGAGTTTTGGAACAAAGTATTCTTGGGTTGGATTTTATGAACTTTTGAAAGGGAAACAGTGAAACAAGGTGATGTGGTATATGAATTTGACAGTAAGTAGATGCAGTGTTTGCACTTAAAGAGTAGAGGCATTAGATTTCTTTATTAATGAGGTGCAAATTCCACAGATTTTGGTTCTTCTTTGAGGAGGGATTAAATTCATGCTGTAGAGGAGGAATTAAATTTATATTAATTCTTATTACAGATTTATTTCATGATTCTGAGATCTAACCAAAGAGGCAAAGGATCTGTACTCAGAAAACTGATATATAAAGAATTTCTAAGTTTCCTTAGTTATTTAGTCCATGTATTTGTTTTTGCTTTTCTCCTTTGCTATTTTACTTGTTTTTAGTCATCATTTTAGATTTGCCTTGGTCTGTACAAGAATATTGTCTTATTTATGCACACTGACTTATTTATTTTTGAATTTATATTCCTTAAGCTTGGGACTTAAATTTTTCTGTTCACTTGTGTGTATTTATTCAGTAAGCATTTATTGTTGCTATCTATGGTATAGGAGATGGCAGAAATTAGCACTCAACTATTCAAGAGAAAAAACTATGGAATGGATCTTTTACGAATTAACTTGTTTAAAACCAAAAAATTAAATAGCTAACACATTTTTATGTTAGAAATTAAAAACATTGTAGATAAATTAAGGAAGAAAGTAAAAATTACTCAGTGTTTTTGTTATATGATCTAAGTTTTATAAATATATACATTATAAGACTATTTTTCTTATAATAATGGAATCTATATAGTGTTTCTAATTTCTTTTTTTTTTTTTTTGCACTTACTGACACCAAACAGAATATAGCACTGTGGTTAAAAATTGTGTTGAAGAAGTCTGATTAAGTAGATTGTCAGTATTTTTCTTCAGTCAGTATTTACATGAGATGAAGATTCTAGAATGTGTAACAATTGATGGTAGTTACTGATCCAGTGAAAACATAGCCTGAGATTATATATTTGTTGAAGGCAGTGTTCTACATTATAATAAATATTGCACATTTTAAAACTTGAATACCAGAAGATATGCTTTTAATCTTTGCTTGGTTGACTAAGGATACAGAATTGAAAAGCAATAAATGATTTTGGTTAAATGTTGGGAGAGCTTATGCATATACTCAGGAAATTTCCACTTAAAATCACTTATTAAGGAGATTGGAAATGTCATGCTGAACTGTCTTATGATCTAATTTTATATGTACTTTGTAATCCTTGTATTAATATGATGAGGGGAGTATATGAGTTTTTGGTACTAATTTTTGATTCTCCATCCACATTCATGAAAGGGATTCAAATAAGTAGAAAATTATCTCTTAGTTGAGACTTGCTTCCTTTTATTTATTAGATTACTACTCTCTTTTAAATAATGGTAAAAATTACAAAGTGATATAACTAAAGAAAGCCAAGTATTTACATATTAAATATCTTATTTCTCAGTTTTTATATAATTACAACAATAAAAACATTCCATGGCATCAGTGGTGATGAGTGGCATGGCTGTCATTTATAGAGGATCTTATCTTTACTGTGCAATATGATAGTTTCATTACATGCATTATTTCTGATCCACACATTAACCTTACAAGGTTATTATTATTCCTCTTTTAGAGATTACCAAACTGAGACTCAATTTAAGCTACTTAACTCAAACCACACTATCTATAAATGACATAGTTGAGATTTGAACCAATGTCTGTCTGATTTCAAAATATTTCCATTTCTATTGAAATTTTTTTCCAGTGTCATTAAATAGCTTTTTGAAATACAACATTTTTTAAAAATACATATATTGTTGTGATAGGAGTGGATACATTGTTAAAATATTCATTTTTTGAAATTTTATTTGGCTTTTTTGAAGAGTTTAGAGTTAGATCTCGCTTTGAATATGTATTTCTAAAGAGGCAAATCTGCTCTAACATGGTATGTTCCATTTGCTAGCCAAATAGACTTTTTCTGTTGTGTTCAAACTGATCTATAGAGGATCATGTTAAATTAATTGTATATTTAAAAGGTATTTTAATGAAATAAATTTATTTTTAAATAAACAAATATATTTATTTTACTTAAATAAATTTTAATGAAATGAAGTATGCATAATTGTTTGCCCTTTAGATATATTTGTAAACTGAAGCAGATGTCTGTGTATGATGATCCAGAATACAGGAGTATTCTGTAGTAAAAAAGAAAATAGTTATTCTTTTGAAGTTAGTTACTGCAATGTAAGAAACCTACAAACCACCTACAGTTGGTTGGAAAAACAATTAAAAATTTTTTTAAAGATTGTATTTATTTATTTATTTATTTAGAGAGTGTGCACAAGTTGGGGGGAAGGGCAAAGGGAGAGGGAGAGAGAGGATCTCTGAACATGGAGCCCAACTCTGGGCTTGATCCCATGACCCTGAGAACATGAGCTGAGCTGAAATCAGGAGTCAGCTGCTCAACTGACTGAGCCCCCCAGGTACCCCAGTTAGAAGAACAGTTTAAAGATATAAGTAATCTGGAATTTAGAATGAATATATAGTATAAGCATGATTAATGATGGATGACATTGGTACATTATATATGGTGCTTTTTACGTTGGAAGAAAATCTTATTGTGAATATTTTAGGAATTGTGCTTAACTTTTCTTTCTAATACAATTATTATATATACGTAAAGTACACCTAGACACATGCTATTCACATTGAGAATACATAACTTTATGCAAAGTCTGTTTGGTGTATCTGTATTTAAAGGTTTTTTTTTTTTTAAGCTTTTATTTATTTATTTGACAGAGTACAAGCAAGGGGAGCAGGGAGAGGGAGAAGCAGGCTCCCACTGAGCAGAGAGCCCAATGTGGGGCTCGATCCCAGGACCCTGGGATCATGGCCTGAGCCGAAGACAGATGCTTAACTGACTGAGCCACCCAGACGCCCTGGTATATCTGTCTTTAAAGTCAGAATTGTGAAGCATTCTGTGGACAAAGCTTGCTGCCCAGTTCAGGAGATATTTATTGACCTTTTTGCTACGTTTTGAACGAATTGATAAAAACAATTCTAATTTAAAGTGTGGGAAAATGAACACTGAAATGGGAGTATCAGGACCTCGGTTCTCTTCCTGCTCTGCTGCTATTTTGTTTTGTGATCACTACGTGCACCCTTTTTTTGTAGTCAGCCCAAACGTGTGGGGGATGCTGTGTAGAAATGAGTGCAGGTCATCAGTATACAACAAAATTACGAGATCAGAGCGGGTCAGGCTAATGAGCTATAAATGTAGATCAAATTGAAAGCCATATATTTTCCCCATAGAAATAATATTTTACGTGGTGGTTAGATTTTAGGTAGATTTTTAAAAAATATTTTTAATACAGACTTATAAAGTGAGTAACCCTGGACAAATTATTACACTAAGCTTCAATTTCTGTACCTGTAATATGAGGATTATAATAGCTCCTAAGTGTGAGAATTACATAATAAATTATAATCAATTTTGTAAGGCCCACAATGTTTGGCAATTAAATCAGTACTCAGTGTATGTTTACTGTTATTATTACTACTTTACTGCTGCTAGAAAAATAAGCCACTTTAAAAATATTTTTCTTGAAAAAGATGCGTTCTAATTTCAGATTCTTAAACTTACCGCAAAAATTTCTTTTCCTCTTGCTGCCGTGGGGTTAGGAACTTCCCTATCTCTTGTCTTCCTTACCTCTTGGTGAGTAGATGAAGACTCATTTAGTTCTAAACTAGTGATGATGACTCCTGTGGTTTAGGTCAGAGACTTGGTTCCTACAAAAGTTTGTTGTGGAAGTGAAGTCTGGTCAGGTTTCAGGCCAGTCGGGGGAAAAAGGAGTTAAAGCAGTGGTGGTCTTCAGGAATATGGAGTCCTCTCAATTTTTGGTAGCTCCCATGATTGACTCCACTGTGCCTTATGTGCCCCCTGCTATTCACTACCTTACGTTTCTGCTAGATTTTCCTTCGCTACTGAAGAAGGGAACAGAACGCATGTTGATTTTGAAGTTAAAAACTTTTTTTGAACTGATAGCAGAGTCAAAACTGTGAGACCTGTGGAAGGTCTTCCTTGGTGCAAAGGTCAGGTTGGTGGGCTCGAAGGCTCTCACTGCAGCGGGGCTGTCTGGGGACGTATGGTTCTGCAGTGGCCCCAGGACTAGAAAAGGAGATTTCCTGAGTGAGCTTATGTTGGTCAGACTGTCCTCAGGATTCTCTGTAAAAGTACTGCTTACAGTTCACATTTTCGTGTTTGAAAGGATTTGAGGAAATCAATGACAGTAATGAAGGAGCAAAAGAAATGATTAAAAGGAAAGGTGATGGATTCATGAAACACATTAAAGGAGTTAGATTTGTTTAGGAGAAAAAAAGACCTAAATACTTAAAATAACATTTAAAAATCTGATTCTTTGCTGGGGGCATATAAAAGACTATTAAAATTAGTTATTATTTTGCGAGGGTGATATGTGCGTAATACAGTGAAAACCTGTCTCCCTCTCGTTGGTCTTGGCTAGCTATGTTTTTCCCTTGGAGACAGCAACTGTCACTGGTGCTGTCCTTCTGTGCATATTCTGCGTGTGTACTCCCGTGTGTTTCTCCTTCCTCTTCTTCGAAAATGTGAATGGGAGCATTTCATATATACTGTTGTCCACCTCTTTACCTCTTTCTTCTTTGCCTTAGTAGTGTGCCTTAGATTTTGTGTCATATCATGACCAGTAGGGCTGCCTTGTGTTTCTCATTTACCCAACTGTATAGCATTCCATTCTATGGAGATTCCATAATTTGATTATCCAGTTTTCTGTTAAACGAGCAAGTTAGGTGGTTTTTCCTCTTCTATTTTGCTGTTATAAAGTTTACTGCCATGAATATTTCTGTTCATTTCTTATTTCCACCTGTGAAAATAACGTAATTTCCTAGAAAGGGAATTGGTGGGCCAAAAGATGAATATCTGACATGTCAGTGGTTGGTACCAACGTGGCTGTTTTCTGAGGAACAGTTATGTTGTTGCCAGTGTTATAGATGCTATACTTTTCCCTCATTTCCCAGCAGGTCGTTTTATTGCTGCCATGGGCGTCTGCAGTTTAAGTGATGTGTAAAAATGTTCCATGGTTTTGTTTGATCTAATTGTTAAGGTCTTTTAACCTTACAGTATTTATTTTTTTTCTTTAAAAGGCCATGGGCAAGCCTGGAGGCTGTTATGTCCCATTTTGGATACCTGAGCAAGGTGTATCTGGCAGTTATTACTGCGGGGAAGGGAAGATGGGTGTAATATTAGAAGGCATGAAGTTGGGCAGGTCCCTACAGCATGCTTGTTTTCTCTCTGAATTGTGATCCTCCTTAACTGTGAAGTCTGTAACTGTGCCTCTCATTGTGGTTGGCCCAGAAGACTTTTACATATAGTGTTAGCCTTTCTGGCTTTCTGTTGACCTTTCTTAATTCTGAAATCGTGAAATAAGAAAATCCTGCACTTTGAAAAGTTATTTTCTCCACTTATTAACTGGAGACTCGAGTAGAGAAAAATAGTTATTAAATCAATAATTAGTGAACAATCACCTTCATTTGGGTTCTGAGTTTGATTATGTAGGTCACAGAGCCTGAGGCAGTGGGAGGGGCCTGGGTGTCACTGGTGTAGAGCCGTCAGATGCAGTGAGTGTGCTGTATGTGATTTCCTGTCTTTACCCCGACTGTAATTAAAATAGCATGTAGTAGACCGTGGCCCGGCATGATCACATATCACTGTGTATCAGCCACACGCCTGGGTGTACATAAGTAGAGCTGAACACCTTGAACATTGGTGGTGTTCTTTATTCCATGCCTTGAGGTTTAACTTTTTTGAATACAAGATGGAGACTGAAAGTGAGAGTAGCCCTTCAAGAGATGATAGTGTCTTTTGGTTGGATTTTGAAGTTTTAACCGAGATGACTGGCAGTGAAGAGGGAGAGAGGGAAGACAACTTCAGGTAATTATGTAATTCACAGTTCTCTCTCTCACCTTTGTTCCTCTGTCCACTCCCTCCACCCCTGCACCTGTTTCCGATCCTTTCTGTTTTAATCTCTTTTCTGGTAAGACTGTCTTTTCTCAGGGGGAAGGTTTGGAGCTGAAAAGAACAGGTTTCTAGTTGTATATAGCACTCTTCATTCCACAACATGCCCTGAGCTTATAAAATGCATTTTGAATGACTTGTTAGAACACCAGGAAGAGAAGGTGTTAGACAGGTTTTGTAGTAGCATTTCAGGAATTTCAAGTACAGACTCATAATGAATAAACTACCTACCACTCCTTCCTGTGTCTGATTTGCACCTGATAGATTTGATCTGAATTTGAATGTAATAGGTTTTTCTTCCTCTTTTTTTTTTTTTTTTTTTTTTACTCGAATGCCCTCATGTATGTGCCCTCATGTGCATGGATGTTTTTGTTGCCTTATTCATGCGTATGAAACATTTTGACTATAAGTACAAATTAATTATTTCATGGCTCTGACCCCTACTCTTGTCTCTGACCTTATATCTCACTCTTCCTCACCTCTTGCGAATCTTTCTTGGTATTGAATTTCTACTTGTAAATTGATAACTGAAGTGTTTAGGGAATGCCTCCTGACTAAGCAGATCGCAAAGTTTGGTAGCACTAGTGAAGAAAGAGGTCTTATCCAGCTTGTGGAAACAGTGCCATTGGTTTATTAATTGTTACAAATTTTAGAAGGTTTTTTTTCCAAATAGCGTTGGCAGATTCATTATTTTGGAGTTATTAAATCATTTCTTGAAGAAGTTTGTTCTACGTATTATCAGTGCCACCCACATGAGCAATTAAACATCTTTATAATTTTACCTATGAGTACTTGGGTAGGTGAACATACCATTATTTACATCAGATCTTGTCTTTATGTTTAATGTTCAAAAAGAGTCTCTGTCAAGTTAAAGAATTTGTTTATCCACAGATTCGATTTTTAAAGTCTAGGATAGGGGTGCCTGGATGGCTCAGTCGGTTGAGCATGCCACTCTTGATTTCGGCTCTGCACTCAGCGGAGAGTCTGCTTGAGATTCTCTCTCTCAGTCTCCCTCTGTTCCTCCCCCTGCTTGTCCTCCCTCGTACTCTCTCTCTATAAAATAAGTAAATAAAGTCTAGGATAAATGGCAGAAAGGACTGATTATAAGGAAGTCTTGGTAACCCACATTAAATTTGCCACTCAGTGGTTAAAATGAATAAGTGTTTTAAATTTGTAGAAAAATTTAATGCAAAGTATGAAAATGAACTATTAGCATATGAAATTCTTTTTTTTTGTATCAGCTTTTTCATTCTTCCCATAGTTTTATTTGGCCTTTCTTATTTGAGTAAGCTTCTCTCCCAAGATATGCTGATGTTACATATATTCTTTATAATATGGTCAGTGTCTCATGGACAGTTAGAAAAAATAAAGTATTTATTTTGTCGGTATTAAAACTGTTTGACTTCGTGTTAAAATTATAAAAGTTCTTTTGGGGTATTAGTCAAAGGAAAAAACAGTCTGGACTTTGTTGTTGTAATAGATTTGGTACTGTTGTCCTTGATTTACTTGTTAGGCAACAGGAGCCTGTCTGGGATTTTCTTCTGACTGTTAAATTTAAAAACAAATCTGTACAAGATTGAGCTTTCTTTTCCTCAAGACTGTGTGATAGCATTTTCATCCTGAGAAACTGAACTCTAGTGTTTGCATTGTTTTAGGAAACCATGATACAACATAGGGCATTGATCCTTTTTATAGTGATATTTCATATCTGAATGTCATGATGGCTCTCCCAGACCAAATATGTCTTGGAGATTTGATCTTACTTTATTTGAAAGTTCAAGAAAGAGATCTGAGTGAGGCCATATTTCATGTAGTGTTTCTCACCTATTCAGCAGTAAGACATGAGGAAATGCGGCCGCACAGTGCTTTTACCACATTAACAGCAGTGTTCCAGCTAAAATGCCTAACAGAAAAAATGTGTGTGTGGGTGTCGAAGGTGAAGGGTTGGATGGTAGGAGTTGCAGTTGTAACCTTGGGAGAACCAAATAGTAGACTCCGTGTTATGTATGAAAATTGTTTTAGTAAAAGGAGTTTAGTAATTAAGAAAATATACAGAAAAGCCTTAATGTGTTTCTTTAAAATCTGTGCTAATATACATTAAATCAAACTGTCATTGTTTACGTTCTAGTTAATTTCCATTTACACACACACACACACACACACAGAGCGAGGGCAAAAGATTGTGTACTGTTCTTTTTTTCTGAATGGTTTCTAATCTAGGTTTTAAATTCATTCTTAGAAAAATAGCACTGCGTCATTTGAGACACCATGACTGATGAAGTCATACCATACCTACAGTGTAGGTTCGTGGTGCTTCCAGCTATCATCTGCTTTAGGAGGAAGCACTCACAGATGGGCATTCATCTCTGTCCAGTAGCTTTTGGGCATTCATCTCTGTCCAGTAGCTTTTGGAATGGCATTTATTTTTAGACTTGGTCGGAAGAAAGGATATTTTTTCTAACATTCTAGCACTGTGGGGAGTTGCCCAATCTCCTTCATAGCAATAGTTCAAACTTGTCTACCACTGACTCACAAATCTCTCATTTTCTGATTTCTAATTTGTAGAGTGAAGTTGTTACCTACCATTAGCACTATGTTAAAATAGTTCTTTGACTGGAACATTTAGAGATTGTCATAGTCCTTAGAATAGAATAGTCCTTAAGGATCATGAGAAGAGCCCTTCTGTAAATAAGAAGGACTATGAGGCAGAAAAGGAAAAGCAGAGATGTTTTAATTATTTTAAGAGGGTGCCCAGGTGGCTCAGTCGGTTATGCGGCTGCCTTCAGCTCAGGTCATGATCCCAGGATCCTGGTTTCGAGTCCCGCATTGGGCTCCTGCTTCTCAGGGAGTCTGCTTCTCCCTTTGCCTCTCTCACTCTCATGAATAAATAAATAAAATCTTTAAAAAAATTATTTTAAGAAAGAAAAATTTAATTTTGGAGTTGTTATATGCAGTGTATTAAGCCAAATATGTTATATACAGTATGTCACTTATCAATCCTATAGAGTAGGTAATATTTTTCCCATTTTCCAGATGAGATTGTCACTCAGAAAGTCACACATAGACCACGTTGTAGGTATATGGTAGAGCAAAATTTTGAACCCAGGTGTAATTGAATTTGAAAGTGAAAGAGTTCAGTGAAATATTTAGCAGCTAAATGTTATTCTCTGGTAAGTAATAACTTAAGAGACTTCTAAGTTGACATCTTAGTTCCTGAAATTCCTTCTTATGAAGGGATTTTGAGCAATGGTGATGTATATACAATGAACACAAAAATGAACTAATGAATACAATAAATGTGATCTTTTAGAGATATGACCTCTAGGACACCTAGCAATTATTACTAACACTTGGTCATGAAAGGTCCTGGTTCTTTGGCATTTAAGATTAGAAATGTTTATCATATAATCTAGTTTAGTCTTTTCTGGAATTACTGACAGATACATAGACTGGCAAGTATGACATATATAGTTCAAAACACAGAGATGATATAGTGCATAAGTGAACGACATCTTTAAAACTGTACTTTTATTTTAATTAATTAATTAATTTAGAGCATGAGCAGGGAGAGGGGCAGAGAGAAAGGGAGAGTGAAAATTCCAAGCAGAGTCTGCAATGAGCATGGAGCCCAAAGTTGGGCTTGATCCTACAACCCGGAGATCATGACCTGAGCCAAAACTAAGAGTCTTGCTCAACGGACTGAGCCACCCAGGTGCCCCATAGAACTGTGTACTTTTAAAATCAGTCTGTAGATGCCCAGATCTCTCAATCAGATGTTTGCTTGTATCTTCATAATAATGTGATTTTAAGTGAGAAACTTCTAACTTTAAACTAGATGATTTGGTGAACATATTTTAATTTTTTGCAATGTCTTTATTGGTTTGTAGCATCATAAGACTAATAATAGTTCATATACTTGATTGGTTGGTTGGTTGCTTTATTAATTTTCTGCCTTATTTAAAATGATACTGTGAGTTAGAAGATACTGCAGAAATCCAAATAGGTAACAAAGGCTTGGAATATGGTATTATATTTCCTCTAGGTTCTTGCTTTTTTCTTTTAAATCTAGAATGATTTATTTTGATGGGCTATATTTTTCTGGAAGCCTGTAAAGTTGTTCCACAGTTCCCTGCTTTTAATACCATGACTGTTTTTTTTGTTGTCTGCAGAAATTACTGCTTTTGGGATCCCCGGTTAGTGTTTTTTTTTTTTTTTTTTTTTTTAAAGTAGGCTTCATGCCCAGTGTGGAGCCCAACACAGAACTGAACTCACTACCCTGAGATCAAGACCTGAGCTGGAGAGATCAAGAGTTGGATACTTCACTGACTGAGCCACCCAGGCGCCCCTCCACCATCCCAGTCAGTTTTTATGAGCCTGGAAGGATAGAGAGGTAGCATTAACAATTACCCAAAGACATATATTACCAGTATCACAACCCAGGTCTATTTTATAGTATGTGACTTCTCGTAGGCATTTTACCCTTTAATAATCTGCTATATCTGATACCAAAAAAAGATGTGTATATTTAAAAAAATGATTCTGTAACATTGGATTTATGATCTGGAATATAGATTAGCCCTTAAAATATTCTTTCAACATAAAATACAATTTTCCCCAAGCATAATCTTATCAGTGTCACAAAGATAATAAATTTAATTGTGATCCACAAAGTCTGATGTGAACATCACTTAATCTCAGAAAATTTTATGCAGTATTGGAGTCTAGCCTTTAGGCCGTCTTTATAATCTGTGAAATAAATCTGTCTTAACCATGAGGCATGTTAGTACAAGGCTTTCTTGGTATTTCAGTAATTAAACTCTTTGGGATGGAATCCAAGGTGAACCTTTATTATATCTATCTGTATGAGTTTTTTGATGTTTAAGAAGGGCCTTAGAGTACAGAAACTATATAAAACTATATGAAAGTTCCTGGCTATCAGGTTATTTATTTAAACATTTAAAAACCAATTTTTCCTTCACCTTTGTATTTAACTTAAACATTAAAACTCCCTTAAGCAGTCATTTGCATGTTCAGACTTAGTAAATGAAGATTTCTGAAACATATAAAGCTCTGTTTATAAATGTGATATAGTCAGTTCCCTTAAAAAAAAAAATCAAGTGACAGCCTAGCAAGACTAAAATCAGAACAAGCAAAACCTTTCTAGATACTTAATTTTAGAAGATCTGATACACTTTTACTTACCATTAATGATTAGCTTCCCTTTCCATGCTTATATTGAAATATGCATTTTCTTTATTATTTGAAAATCAAAGAATTTCTTCCATTTAGGTGTGCTGTTTTTTTCTACCATGGTTCTCTTTTTTTCTCTACCTCCCCTTCTCTTAAGATCTTAAGACTACTGTTCCGTCTTCTTTCTCTCATTCCCCTTTGGATACTCCTAAATTTACCATGATTTTACGCTACCAGAAACCCTAGTTTTTTGCTAATATGTTTTAATGTTTTTGGTCATTTATTCATATTTAATTATATGTATCATTGCTTAGTGCTTACTGTTGTTTCCTTCTTATCATCTTCCATCTTAACGTGTCTCTTCTGGTTCATTTGTTTCCTGGTGGATATTTTCTTGAGTATTTTGTTGGCATAAGTTCTGTGAGCGACGTATTCTGACTTTTTGCATTGCTCATGCCATTTCCCCCCCTTTTCTTTCATAGGTAACTTGTACTTTCTGTCTGAATGCTTGTAACCTTTTTTTTTAATCCTTAGTTTGCATGTATTTTATCATCAGTTCTTCAGCTTGGAGCTCAGTGACTTTCAATCCATAGATTCAGACCTTCATGTTAGGACAGATTTTTTATTGTTACCTATTATTTATTTAATTGTTGCCTCTCTATCTGCAGTAATTGTCTCCTTGTGAAACTTATTTCTTGCATATCAAGTCTCCTTAATCTGTCCTTTACTCATGGTATATTTCTCTTTACATTTTTATTTTTTGATTTGATGTATTTCTTGTACTTGTTCTTTAGGCCACTAATAAAATCTTTAATCTTCCAAATTCAATCTGAGTAGGAACATAATTTTAAATTGTTTTTCATATATAGATATAGCATATACACTGGCACATGTAAATAATACATTTATGCTATTGTGTTTTTCAGCTTTGTGACTTTATTCATTCTGTACATGTGCTGTTTTTTCTGACTGAACAGAATTTATGCTTTTTTTTTTTTAAAGATTTATTTATTTATTTTGAGAGAGTGAGAATGAGAGAGAGAGAGAGTACATGAGAGCGGGGAGGGTTAGAGGGAGAAGCAGGCCCCTCGCCAAGCAGGGAGCCTGATGTGGGACTCAATCCCGGGACTCCAGGATCATGACCTGAGCCGAAGGCAGTTGCTTAACGAACTGAGCCACCCAGGTGCCCCGAATTTATGCTTTCAACTACTAAGCTAGATATCTGCCCTTCTTTGCCTCCAACTGTTCTTTTTAGTAGTCCCATGATGCATATAGCTTCTCGTAGGTGCAAACACCCACATTAGGAGCCCTAGTTCTTCTAATTGATGGTTTAATTTCTTTACAGAGTAATTTTACAGTTTTTATTAATTCCTTGGGGGCAGATACCTCTTTTGTTGTGGCGAGAAGTGGGAGTGTAGCCTCCTTCAGCCTCTCTGTTTCTCGTTTGGTTTACCAGTCAGTAAGATCCCACTTGATTTTTGTCTTCCAGAAGTTTATCAAGATCTCTGGTCTGCTGATTCCACCCATATCATTCTGCTGAAGATTTATTTCCTGTTATTTAGCTTTCAGAGACTTTTCAGAGACTTAGGGTCGGTTTCTTAACAAATATGTGCATTCTTGAATTGGAAGTCTACTGGTACTTTTTTCCATGACTTTTGAGAGGAAACCTCTGAAGAGAGCATTCAGTGAGGCAGAATCTTGGTGTCTGTTACCCAGTCTGATGGGTCCCTAGAGACGTGAATGGCTTGTTTCATTGTCTTCTGCAGGATATAAATTGGAAACTTCCAGGAGAAAACAGTCTGCCAGATCTGGAGTGACTGAGATGTGTTAATGCATTTCAATGTTCCTATCTGCAGAACAGCGCTATTAATAGTGCATCAGATAGTAACTAGTTAGAAGATGTAATAGATGAAAAGGTGCCAATTTTAAGAACAAAAAAATAAAACACCGAAATAAATTTAATAAGGAACTAAGACATATTTGAAGAAAATATAAAGCATTACTGAAGGACATAAAAGAAGTTTGGAAGAAATGAAAAGATACACCTTGTTCATAGCTGGGAATATTCAGTATCATCGAGATGTCAGTTTATTATAAATTCATGTGATAATAAGAATGCTTTTTTAAAAACTTAGACAAATTGATCTTGAAATAAGTTGATCTTGGTTTAATAACTTTGCCAGGGAACTTTGGGAAGACCAAAAGAAGCAAGGACTAATGGAACCAGATATTGTACTATAAAGTCTCTATAATTAAAACCTTGTGGTGCTGATAACTGAACAGAAGGCATAATGGGATAGAATGGAAAGCCTAGAAATACACTCAAACACATAGGAAGACTTAGATATGATGAAGATGGCGTCTCAAAAACTGATAGGGACAACGTGTGCTATTCAGTAAGTTCTTTGAGGGAAACTGGATACACATCAGTGGAAAATAAAAAAATCGAAGTTCTACCTCATAGCAAGGATAAATTCCAAAATGATCAAAGATATAAGTGTATTAAATGAAATCATAAAAATTTTAAAAGAACACATGGTAAAATTAAAAAAAATAATTTGGGGATGGGAAGGCTTTTAGAGCTATAATTTAAGATGCAAAACCCATAAAGGAAAGAGTTATGAAATTTAACTACATGAAATATAAAACATCTGTATTATAAAAAATAAGCAAGGACAAATGACAGCCTGGGAAAAATACTTGGAACTCATATTACAGATGAGGGACTAATATCTTTAATATATAAAGAACTAAAAATAGATAGGAAAGGACCAACCCAATAGAAACATGGGCTAATGTATCAAAAGGATTTTTTTCATTGTGGAGAATTTGTTCTTCAGATATACTTGCACATATGTAGAAACAACATATTTACAAACTTACTGTAGCATTGTTTGTAATTCCAAAAGATTGGAAATAATTCAAGAATCCATCGGTAGGGGACTGGTTAAATTATGGAATATATGCACAGTGGAATATTGTACAGTTGTGAAAACAGCAAAGAAGCTCTTTATATACTCATGGAAATTAGAATACTCCAGGAAATATTAGAAAACTACTCAGTGGTGGATAAATATACTTTTCAGCAAAAAGTGGGTTGATAGTGGAGGAATAAAACTGTTCTTCCATTTTTTTTTACACAAAGAGCAGCATATTTACACATTGCTTTTGTATTTGTTATGGATATATTCTTAATACATGTGAAAAATTATATATGAATATATATATTCATAAAGTCTGGAAGAATATATAAGGTAGGGAGCTTGATGGGTAGGAATTGAGCAGGATTTTTGTCTGATAAAATTATAATACCTATTAAGAATTACAGCATATCTGGCATTTTCAGTTGGAAATGACTACAACTCAATTCCACTGGCTTGAGCAAACTTCTGTTCTATTTTCACCACCAAAACAGCTGACCCCATTAGTGTTACAAGTTCAGTTTCTTTATTTTCTGGGAATTCTGGGAATATTGGATTTATGTAAGCATTTAATAGTGTATATAAAGTAACCAGAATAGAGTTCCTATATTTTAAGTGGCTTTATAATCTAATTTATTAATATTCTCTGAAGGTAGGAAAATATGTTACTCCTATGATGACAGTTAATGACTATTAGTTACAGACATAACTAACACCTTGCATCTTCAGTTTTACAACTTCAGCCATGGGTAAAATAAACAGAACCCAAACTCACTACCTACAGAAAGAGCTCTTCTTTGTAGTGAAACTGAGTCATATTTTTTCACAGACAGATATAAATTGAGTAACAAACCCAATTCTCTCTTGTCTGTGATAGAGTGTAGATGCCTATCTCTTATTTGTAAAATATCACCACATGCTCAGACCATAAAATGACTTCCTAATCATTTCCCATACCATTGGGGAACAGCTTATTGGCCATAAGTGTCACAGAACCAGAACCAAACTTAGCAAAGAACCAACAATAAACAAAAACAAAGATTAAGGGAATACAAGGAGAAAGGTAAAATTCTGTTATTGCTAGGAGTTTACTCCAGGGATCAAGAAAAGATACGCCTGAGTGTAAGCAGTACCTTAGGTAGCACTTCTCAGGCAATGTGTCACTTGGACTTCTCTGTGGAATTTAACACTGTCAAATACAATTTTTCATAAGCTATGAACAAGATTCGTACAAAGATAAAGTGAATATGTTTCAGAGGTTTAAATACTTTTTAAATGAGGGAGATGGTAAGACTGGTTCACACAATTTGAGGAAAGTTTTATTTTCTCCTTTTTCCTTTTGCTTGAAAATATGCAGGTTCAAATCTGATGTTTTACAGAAAACTCTTGTAAATAAAGCATTAGATTCTTTAGGTTTTATGGTTGGTAATCTTAACACTCTGTCTTTTCTGTTAGATTTGAAACTATAATTAATCACTAAGGGTAAGATTGCCCATAATTTAAGAAGCATGGAACAAAAGGATCAATTAAATAAATAGATAATAAGTTTTTATGGAATTGATTCAGTGTTATATGACACAAAATGTATATAATATAATTTATAAACCTTTTAAAATGTGTAGTATTTACTGATAAACTTTTTATTTTATACTTTCATTAAGGTATAACTTACATATAATAAAATCCACAAATCATGAGTGTATAGCTTGAAGAATTTATATAAATGTATATATCCATGTAAACACAACCCAATTAAGATATAAATTAACTTTAGCATGCCACAAGATCCTTGCCCCTCCTAGTCAATACCTGTCCCAAAGGTAACTATTATTTTGACTTCTGTCACAGTAGATTTGTTTTGCCTGTCCTTGAACTTCATGTAAATAAAATTATTACAACATGTACTCTTTCCCCCTCCAGCTTTATAGAGCTATAATTGTCATATAATATTGCTTAAGATGTTCAACATGATGAATTGATAACACTTACTTATTGAGATTAGCATATACTTTTGTCTGGCTTGTGTTTCTCAACACTTAGGGGATTTATCCATTTCTTACAAATGGCAGCAATAATTCTTTTTCATTTCTGTGTAGTTTTATATGGAAAATAGTGCAGATTACTTACCTGTTACATTTGGCTTACCCCCATTATTAAATGTATGATAACAGTATGTATAAATATTGGATTTTTGCATTTGACCTTACTTCCTGTGGTTTTGCTGAATATCTTAACACATTGTGTCATCTTCAAGTGATGACAGTTCTATTTTTCCCTTCTTATTTATTTATTTATTTATTTATTTATTTATTTATTTATTTATTTATTTTTAAGTTAGGCTCCATGCCCAGAGCAGGGTTTCAACTCACAACCCTGAGATCAAGACCAAAGGTGACATCGAGTTGGATGCTTAACTGATGAGCCACTCAGGCCCCTTTCCTTCTAATTTTTATACCTTTTATTTCTTTTTTTTTAAAAAAAACAAATACATCAAGTATAATGTTGTATAGAAGACATTCTTATCTTGTTCTAACCTTATTGACCATACTTGTCATTAGGAAAGCATCAGTATTTCACCATTAACTATGATGTTATCTCTCTGTGTGTTTTAATAACTTTCATGTATCTATATTCAGATAAATTATGACTAGGTATTAAATTTTACCTATTAAAATGACATAATGTTTTTATTCCTTTATTTTAATCATATGGTCAGTTATAGCAATTGATTTTAGAATGTTAAAACAGTTTGCATTTTGGACTAAAACTTACTTGGACATGGTGTGTATATATATATATCCTTTTTGTAAACCAGTGGGTTTGATTTGTTACTACTTTGTTTAGAAGTTCTGTAGCTATGTTAATGATATTGACCTATAGTTTTCTTTTCTATTAATGTCTTTATCAGCTTTTGTTATGAAGACTGTCCTACCTCATGGAACAGGTTGAAAAGGGGTCTTCCTTTTATTTTTTTACTCTGGGGGAGTATAATATTGCTATAATTTATTCCTTGAATGTTGGAAAGAATTCACCAATGAATCCATTTGGGCCTGGAGTTTTCTCACAGATTCAGCTTTTTTAAAGCTATAGGACTTTTCAAAATTATTTGGTTTCTTGTTTCAGTTTTGGTAAGTTGTGTTCTTCAGGGAATTTGTCCATTTCAATGAAATTCACAAATATATTGGGATAAAGTTGTTTGTAATGTCCTCAGAATCTTTTTGTCTATAGGCTTTTTAGTTATAAGTTTCTTTTCATTGTTTACATTTTGTGTTCTGTTTTTTTTTCTTGATGAAACTTCCTAGGTGTTATCTGTTTTATTAATCTTTCAAAGAGTCGGCTTTCTATTTCACTGATTTTTTATTTAAACATTTTTTTTCCTTCTTTCTACTTTCTTGGAATAATGTGCTATTCTTTTTCTAGCTTTTGTAATAGAAGCTTAGAACATTTGTTTTCAACTTGCCTTATTTCCAGTAACATGCATTTAGAGGTCTGAAATTTGCTGTTTTAGTTGTATACCATACGTTTTAACCTGTTGTATTTTTATTATCATTCAGATAAAAATATTTTCTCATTTTCATTGTGGTTTCATGTATTCAATTCATGAATTACTCAGAATTGTGTTTTGTTATTTCCTACATTTGGGAGAATTTCTAGTTATCTTCCAGTAATTGATTTTTAGTGTAATTCTGTACTGGTCACAAAACACTTCATTCATGTTAAATTCTTTATATTTGTTGAGACCTACTTCATTGTCTAGATTATGTTCTCTTGGTAAATGTTTAATATACTGTTGAAAAGAATATATATTCTGCAGTTGTTAGGTTTAATGTTCTAGTTCAGGTTGAAAAGGTGGGTTCAGATCTCCTATATACTTATGATTTTTTTTTTTTGTCTTCTTATTCTGTCACTCATTGAGAAATATCTGTTAAAATCTGCAACTGTAATTGTGGATTTATTTATTTTCTTTTTTGTTCTTTTAGGTTTTGCTTTATGTATTGTGAAGCTGAGTTATTTGTTGCATATAGATTTTTGTTTATTATATCATGCTTACTTAACACTTCCTTTAAAAAGATTTTTAATTATTCACTTCAGAGAGAGTGAGCATGAGCAGGGGAGAGGGCTAGAGGGAGAGGGAGAAGCAGATTCCCTGCTAACTAAGGATCCCTACGTGGGGCTCTATCTGAGGACCCTGGGACCATGACCTGAGCTGAAGGCAGACGCTTAACCAATCGAGCCACCCAGATGCCCTGCTTACTTAACATTTTTATCATGAAATGTCCCCCTTTAAGTATTTTAATTGGAATTTTTAGTCCATTTAATTTTTTATTAATATATAATTTACATACTATAAGATTCACTCTCTTATTAAAGTATACAGTTAAGTGGTTTTTATATATTCATGAAGTTGCACAACCATCACCACTATCTAATCCTTGAATATTTCAGAAAGAAATTTCTTACTCATTAGTTCCGACATACTTCAGAGATATGGGTTTGGTTCTAGACCACCACAATAAAGTGAATATCACAGTAAAGTGAATCAAATGAATTTTTTTGTTTCTTAGTGCATATAAAGTTTATGTTTACACTATACTGTAGTTTAAGTGAACAATAGCATTATCTCTAAAAAAACATACATACCTTAGTTATGAAATATTTTATTGCTAAATAATGCTACTCATCATCTGAGGTTTTAGCAGGTTGTAATCTTTTTGCTGATGGAATGTCTTGCCTTAGTGTTGATGGCAGCTGACTGATCAGGGTGGTGGTTGCTAAATGTTGAGGTGGCTGTAGCAACTTTTTAACATAAGACAATGTTGAAGTTGGCTTCATCGATTCAGTCTTCCTTTCATGAGTGGTTTCTTTGTTGCATGTGATCCTATTTGATAGCATTTTAACCACAGTAGAACTTCTTTCAGAATTGAAGTTAGTCCTCTCAAATCCTGCCACTGCTTTATCAACTAAGCGTATGTGATATTCAAAATCTTCTGTTGTCATTTCAACAGTGTTAACAGAATGTTCACCAGGAGTATATCCCATCTCAAGAAACCACTTTCTTTGCTCATCCATGAAAGCAACTCCTTATCCATTCAAGTTTTATAATGAGATTGCAGCAGTTCAGTCCCATCTTTAGGTTCTAGTTCTAATTCTAGTTTTCTTGTTCTTTCCACCACATTTGTAGTTACTTACTCCAAGTCTTGAACCCCTCAGAGTCATCCATGAGGGTTAGAATAAACTTCTTCCAGTGTCCTGTTTATGTTGATATTTTGGCCTCTTCCAGTCAATCAGATGAATGTTCTTAATGGCATCTAGAATGTTGAATCCTTTCCAGAAGATTTTCAGTTTACTTTGCCCATATCCATCAGAGGAATCACTGCCTATGGCAGCTATAGCCTTATGAAGTGTATTTTTTAAATAATAAGACTTGAAAGTTGAAAATAACTCCTTAATCCAAGGGCTGCAGAATGGATATTGTATTAACAGGAATGAAAACAACATTAATTTCATTGTACATCTCCATCGAACCTCTTGGGTGACTAGATGCATTGTCAGTGAGCAGTAATGTTTTGAAAGGAATCTGAACAGTAGGTCTCAACAGTGGGCTTAAAATATTCAGTAAATCATGTTGTAAACAGATGTGCTGTCATCCAGGCTTTGTTGTTTCATTTACAGAGCTCAGGCAGAGTAGATTTAGTATAATTCCTAAGGGTCTTAGCATTTACAGAATGGTAAATGAGCACTGGCTTCAACTTAAAGTTACTAGCTGCATTAGCTCCTAACAAGAGAGCCAGCCTGTCTTTTAAATCTTTGAAGCCAGGTGTTGACCTCTGTTGAAATTCTAGATGGCATCTTCTAATTTAAGGCTGTTTTGTCTATATTGAAAATCTATTGTTTAGGGTAGCTACCTTCATTAATTATCCTAGCTAAATCTACTGGATAACTTGCTACAGCTTCTGCATCAGCACTTGCTCCTTCACTTTGCACTGTTACAGAGATGGCTGGCTGCTTTTCTTAAACTTCATGAATTAACTTCTGCTAGTTTCAACCTCTTCTGTAGCTTCCTCATCTCTCTCAGCCTTCACAGAATGGAAGAGAGTTAGAGCCTTGCTCTGGATTAGGCTTTGACTTTAAGGGAATGTTGTGGCTGGTTCAGTCTTCTCTCCAGACCACTAAAATTTTCTCCCTATGAGTGATAAGGCTGTTTTGCTTTTTTATCATCTGTGTGTTTGCTTGAGTAGGAAATGCAAGAATTTATTTGGCATAAGAGACCTAGCTTTTGGCTTATCTTGGCTTTTGACACAACTTCTCCACTAAACTTAATAATTTCTAGCTTTTGATATAAAGTGAGAGGCATTTGGGGAAAAAAAGGGGTGCTTGGGTGGCTCAGACGGTTAAGTATCTGACTCTTGATTTCGGCTCAGTTCATGATCTCAGGCTTGTGAGATTGAGTCCCGCATCCGGTTCTGTGCTGGGTACGGAGCCTGCTTAAGATTCTCTCTCTCCCTTTCCCTCTGACCATCCCCTTACTCTCCTTCTCTAAAAAAAAAAAAAAATTATAAAAATAAAGTGAGAGACATTTGACTCTTCTTTCACTTGAATACTTAGAGACTATTTTAGAGTTATTAATTGGCCTAATATCTATATTGTTTTGTTTCAGAATAGGGAGGTATGAGGAGAGGGAGAGAGGTGGGGGAATGGCTGGTTGGTGGAGCAGTCAGAACACAATGGCCAGTTGGTAGGGGGGACTCAGAAAAATGCATTTATTAGGTTTGGTATCTTATGTAGCCATAGTTAGTGGCACCCTAAAACAATTATAATGATAAAATCAGAGATAACAGATTACAGATTGCCATAACAAATACAATAGCAATGAAAAAGTTTGAAATACTGGGAATTACTAAAATGTAACAAAGACATGAAGTGAGCAAGTGCTGTTGGAAAAATGGTGCTGATAGACTTTCTCAACACGGGGTTACAACAAACCTTCAATTTGTAAAAAAATGCAGTATCTGTGAAGTATAATAAAGTGAAGAGCAATGAAATGAGGTATGCCTGTGATAATTTTCCATGTCTTCCTCTTCCCAACCCCTGGCAACCACCAAATATACTTTTTGTCCCCCTATGAATTTGACTCTTTTTGGACATTTTGTATATATGCAGTAATAAAATAAATGGTCTTTTGTGTCTGACTTCTTTCATGTAGCATGTTTTAACTATTCATTCTTGTGGTAGGATGAATCAGCATTTCATTCTTTTTGTTTTTATGGTTGAATTATTGTGTAGATTTGGTACATTTTGTTTGTCCATTCTTCAGGTGATAAGCATTTTGGTTGTTTCTACTTTTTGGATATTATAACTAATACTGGTATGAATATTCATGTATAAATTCATGGTGGACATATGTTTTTATTTTTCTTGGTTAAATATTTAGGAATGGAACTGCTGAATTATATGGTATTTCTCTATTTAATATTTTGAGAAACTGCCAAACTATTTTCTACCATTGGCTGTACCATTTAAATTCCTACCTGCAATGAATGAAGGTTCCAGTTGCTCCACATGTTTGCTAACTAGTCTGGTCCTTTTTTATAATTATTAATAATATATTTGAATTAAATTCTGCCACCTTCATACTTATTTTTAAATTTGTCTTGTTCTTTCTTTGTACCTTTATTCTTCCTTTCTCTGCTTTCTTCTGGGTTAATCAAACATGTTTTATTTTAAAAGATTTTCTCCTCTATCTGCTTTTTAGTTATACAGTTATTTAGTTTTATTCTAGTAGTTACTATAAAATTGCAACATATATCTGACTTACTGTATTCTTTTCGAAAATAGTGCTTATTTCATTTCCCAGCCAATAGACAACCACTACATTAATTGACTGCATATGTTGGTCCTACTCTTTGTGCTTTTTTATGTCTATTATAAAACTTATAGGATATTATTTTTATTTTTATGTCAGTTTTTAAACCATTATTTACTTATATTTTCTCACTTTTTCCTTCAGTGTGGTTTTCATGAATTTCTGTAGTTTTGGGATCAGTTTTCTTCAGTCAAAAGAACTCTACTATTTCTTTTATTGTAGGTCTCTTGGTGGCAAATTTTTTCAGCTTTTGTTTGAAAATAACTTATTTTCCCTACTTTTTTTTTTTTTTTTTTTAATTAAGTAGGCTCCATGCCAAGTGTGTGGAGCCCAGTGCGGGACCTGAACTCCTGACCCCAAGATCAAGACCTGAGCTGATATCAAGAGTCAGACACTTAACCAGCTGAGCCACCCAGACACCCCATTTTCCCTGCCTTTTTAATGGATGACTTTTTTTAAAAAAAGATTTAATTATTTATTTGACACAGAGAGACACAGCGAGAGAGAGAACACAAGCAGGGGGAGTGGGAGAGGGAGAAGCAGGCTTCCTGCTGAGCAGGGAGCCCAATGCAGGGCTTGATCCCAGAATCCAGGGATCATGACCTGAGCTGAAGGCAGATGCTTAACGACTGAGCCACCCAAGTGCCCCTAATGGATGACTTTTAATGAATAATTTTAGAAGATTCTAGGTTGGCAGTATTTTTTCTTCTTACTATGCTGAAGGTTTACTCCATTATCTTTTCATTTCCATTGAAAGGTCCTCCTACATTGTTATTGTTGTGTCTTTGAAGTCAACTTGTTTTTTATTCTCTGGCTGCTTGTAAGAATTTCAATCAGTGTTTTGTTTTTTAAGTAAATTTTGAGTATTTTAGTAAGTTATGAGTAAGATACACCTAATTTTTTTTTTCCTGCTTGATGTATGTGGGACTTCTTGAATCTCTATTTTGATGACTTCTAGAAGTTCTGGAAACTTTTTACCAATTGTTTTTCAGATATTGCTGTTGTCTTGTTTTCTGTTTCATTATCTCCCTTGTCTCTGATTTACTAATTTAGACATATTTGAGACTGTCTTAACCAAGTGTCATGTTTGTGTATTTCTCTTTTTTCTTTGTGTGCTCCAGGGTGGATATTTTCTACTGAGCTATCTTCTAGTTCACTAATTCTTTCTTTAGCCATGTCACTTGTTCTGTTAAACCCATCCAATGAGTTATTAATTTCAGATGCTGCATTTTTCAATTTTAAGATGAGCATTTGATTGTTTTCCAGATTCCAGTTGTCTCTTAAAATTTTTAATCTTTTCATCTAGTTTTAAAAAATTTTTATCGAACATATTAGTCATAAATGTTTTTAGTGTTTGATTAAAAACTTGATAAAACTTGGTGAGAATTTAACTGATTTCTTTTTACCAGCTTGTCTCTCTTCTTTCCTGCTTTACTGTAAGCATTAATTCCTTTTGAACCATCTTATCGTGGAGATTCCTGTCTTTCTTTAGAGTTTAGACTATCTGGTTGCCTCAGTTTTCTGATGGATTCAAGGAAAGTTATGATTTCTTAGGCTGTCTTTATTTTTTCTTGTTCGGCTGGGAGTAGTGCTTTTTACAGCTTTCACTACATCATAAGCAGAAGGCAGAACTTCATAAGCATTTTAAAGTCCCTTTCTGATAATTTTAAAGTCTGAATCAAATGTGAGTCTCTGTTTTGACTTTTCCCCCAATTTTTGCTCATTTGTTTCTGTTTTATAAAATTTATTTTTAATTTTTTTTAAAGCATGCCTTGTAATGTTTATTGGATACTAGATTGGATAATATATTTGCAGAGGATCTGTAGAATATTATTTTCCTCTGAAGAGAGTTATTATTTTTTTCCTGGCACTTCTAATGCTATAAAATCTTGGTTTTAGGATTATTTAGAGTTCATGTATTGCTAGTTTTTCCTTACTCCTAAGGCATGGCTCTTCTGGAGTTTCAAGAGCCCAGGGTTTCTTTTCTTTCTTCAGTGTTCCTCCATCTTGACAGTGCTTGCTTGCCGACTTCTGTCTCTACAGCATGACTGGACTGCTAAAATATCCTGTTGGCTCTTTAGTTGCCTATCAACTGTTTTTGTATAGGTTTCTCAGCACCTTGTCCTACATACTTGTAGGCTTTGGAATTAGTTGATGGTTTCAGGGGGAATTTCCATGTTTATGGGTTCTTTGCTACATGTATTTTTAGGGGTCATTTTCCCCCCTGAAGCCTCATCTGCTTTGGCAACTGCAACTTCCAACCTCTGCCAGCTTAGTCCAGTAAGACTACAATATTATGCTTGGGCTTTATTTCCCATTATTGATTTAGAAAATCTCTAATACGAAAGTAATAATTAAATGTGGAATTTGCTTCATGGGATCTCAGAGAATGTAGCCCCAGAACTCCTACTTGTATTGATTGCTTTCCTGTGCCTTTAGACAAGATGTTTCATATGTTTTGTTTAGCATTCATTGTTGTTCTCAAGAGCGCTAGTTCAATACACTGCTACATAAATTGGTACCATATCCTGGAACTTTACTAATCCTGGAATTTTGCTAATGCTTAGCACAGTTCCATTAATATTGGTGGCTGTTGCAAATCTTTTCCAGGTTCCTACTGTGTTAAACAGATAAAATCAGTCTTATATAATAATTACCACAGACCATGAAGGTTACATAATAATTAACTTTACATTTATCTTTTGGAATCAAAGCGGGTGTTGGTTACATAAGGAAAGATCTCTGAAAGCCAGAGTACAAATGGGGAATCAATACTAACCACTAAAGCTCTTAATTAAACGTCAAATCTGACATAATTTTCTATTTTTAAATTACAGTCATTGGAAGGTTTTCATAGAATTGGGAGTTCTTACTATAGTCTCTCATGTTTTTATCTCTAGGAAGATGAAGTCCTCGGTACATTCTGAAGAGGATGATTTTGTTCCAGAATTACATAGAAATGTTCACCCTCGTGAGCGGCCTGATTGGGAAGAAACACTTAGCACAATGGTAAATCAGTTTTATGCATATGTATGTGTGTACATTTTACTTATATAAGAGAAGGAACTGATGAATCCTTATAAACTTTTTTTGTGTTGCTTTGTTAATTTATTCAGGGAGTATCTATTGAGCAAATAATCTAAGCAATGTTTTAAACTCTGTGGGCAGAGCCCTGAACAAAACACACCAATTTCTTGTCTTTGTGCAGCTTATATTTTAATGGGTTAGGAGGAGAAGGGGATAATTAAATATATAATATGTCAAATGATGGTAAATGCTATTGTAGAAAATTAATGCAGAGTAGTGGGGTTACAGAATGGTAGGATAGCGTGGAAAAGGCTGGTTGCTAGGTTTATAACAGAGGGGCCAAAGAAGGCCTCTGGGAGAAGGTGAAATTTGAGCAGAAGGATGTGAGGGAGTGAGTAGTATGCTTATCTGGAAACATTTTAGGCATTGGAAGAACAAGTTAAAGGCTGTGGCACAGGATTAAAAAGTAAGCTGAAAGAAACACAAGTAGGACATGTGGCTGAAATTGAACAAGCCAGGGGAAAAGTAGAAGGAGATGAGGTCAGAGAGTGGTTTGGGTGGATGGAGAGCAGATCATGTAGTTTTTTGTGGTCCATTATAAAGACTTGGTTTCTTATGCTGAGTGAGATGGGAAACCATTGGAGGATTTTTGGCTGAGAAGTGACATGATCTGGCTTAAAATTTTAAAGGAAGTGTCTGGTTTCTGTGAACAGGCTAAAAAGAGAGGCAAAAGAAGAAATAAGACCAGTCAGAAGGTTATTATAATAGATGAACAGTAATGGTAGCTTGAACTGGAGTGGTAGATATGGTGAAAAATGCTTAGATTCTGGAGAGAGTTCTACAGATAAAGCCTACTGTTTTTGCTGATGAATGGGATGTTACAGAGTGAGCTAAAGAGGTGTCAAAGATGAATTTTAGTTTGTTGGTGTGTTCAACCTGAAGAATGGAGTTAAATTTACCAAAATGCTGGGAAAGCAGTTTTTGTTGGGGGTTGGGTAGAAAAATCCTATGCGGTGTAGTTTTCCACATGATAGTTTGAGATACACATTTAATCCATTATAACTTTTTGCATTTCGGGTCTGTCAATAAGAACGGTGAAATTCCTTTTGTGAAGAATAAGATTTTACTTAATTGTAGTTAAGTTAGTGTTTCTTATCATCAAAATTGAATGCAAATATTCATGTCACTGTTGACCTATAATGAGATTTTACATATTTCATTTTTGAAAGTGCCTTTTCACTCAGGTGTTGCCAAATACGGACACCAGTTCATGAGCATGTGATTTTAATTGAGTCTATTTGTCTCTTGGAAGGCATTTATAGAATTCTATTAGATTCTTGATATTTACCTTTTAGCATAACATTATATTACAAATGTCCAATTAAAGGTGAGGTTGAAGCTTCTCAGTTGCAAAGTTAAATGGATTTTGCAGTGTGGAAATTTCCTTTGTACTGATGATCTGAAAAACCTTGCTGGAACTGTAGTTTGAGTTCAGAAAATATATTCACTGCAAATTTTTGTGCTAATGGAGATCTCCTTGTTTTAATGTTTGATAGCTTGGAAAATATGTATGACAGCTCATGATTGTGATTCTAACATTTCTCACAGTATGGTAAGCTATGTTTTGCTTTGCAATTTTAGGCTAAGTTCATTAAGAAATAGCATCAAATCTGCAGCAAAAACTAATTATGAAAGCCATTTAGCATTCAGTAACCGAGGTTAAAAATAAGTCCAACTGAACTTTTTCTGTTTCACCCCATATTTTTTACCAAAATTGGTATAAAGTATCTTAGTAGATTCCACTTCAGGTTGTACTGAATTAATGTTTGTTGAATTTATTTCAGAATATTGTCAGCTGTAGTTGTCCTAGGCAGACTATACATAGGGGCTAATTCTTCAGCCACTTTCAACTCAGCATTGCCTCCTCAGCAACGAAGCAGTATTGGTCACATTTGTTGACTCATCAAGAGTTAAGGAAAACCACTTGAAATCATTTGCCTTATTTTTAAATTGGCTCTTGATTTTGCTCTCAATGCCCTCAAGTCTTCAAGCCTGTTCTTGCCAAAAGACTATTAGGCTTAAATCAGTTTGTGTTCTCTGGATTTCTTTGCTATAGTCAAACACGATTTAATTGATTCACAGTTAGTCAGTGGCTTTCCTTGCTCTGCTAACAAATGATCTACTTGGGAATTTACTTTGGATGCAGTCTTGTTTTTATTTTTGTGAAGAAATTCTGTGTCATGGTTTACTCATTTACTCTGTTTTAGAGTTTTCTAACTTTTCAGATTGTTGTTTTCCTGTGAGTTGAGAATACTGTGATGAGTGCATAGTTTGGTAATGTTTGATGTATATTCTTTCTTTCAGCACAGCTGTAGTGTCAGCACATAATAAACACAGTATTTTGCCATCTTATTTGATAATGAAACCCACATTCTCCTGTGCCTTAAAAACATGACATTCATAGTCCACTCATCTCTTCTTGGCTTATTTTTTACATGTTGTGTACAAATTGGTAGTTTTAAGCACGTGGTATGGTGATACATGTGGAACTTGCAGTGCTGTCGACTTGTAACTCCATAGTGCAGTTTACGGTGTGCTGAACAGCAGTATGAATTGATGAGAGTGCCTCATAAGGTCTCTTTCATAGCTACTCAGCTCTGTCATTGTAAAGTGAAAGTAGCCATAGATAATACATAAATGAGCATGGCTGTGTTCCAGTGAAACTTTATTTATGGACACATATTTGAATTTTATGTAATTTTCACATGCTGTTAGATAATCATCCTTCTTTTGATATTATCCTGCCCAAACACTTAAAAATGTTAGCTTATGGGCTATACAAGAACAGGCATTAGACTGGGTTGGCCCGAGTTTTGGCCCCTGCCTTATATAGTTGTAACTTAAGATGTAAGGCTTTCTGAAACCTTTCAGATAGAAAAATAAAATAAAATAAGAATAAAAGTAGAACCAAATGGTTCTATTTTACTTATCATAATATGTTGTTCATATCTATGTCTTAATACTTATCTCATTCTAGTTAGTTATGGATGTATAACCTTTTACTATACTGTGAGTTTTTGAGAAAGGATAAAAATAATCTTGTATTCATTTTATTGAAAGATAAAGTTTAAAGAGGATATAATCATGACTCATACAAATATAAAACGAACATATGCCAAGGATATTTAGTTAACTCATTAATTAATGAAGGAACCAGTCAAGTGTTACAACTTGATTCAAAGGAGATTTGGTTCAAAGGGGAATTCAGAGTGCCTTACTGTTAGAGATTAATCATGCTAAAATAGATGCAAATGGATGCAAAAACTGGCAAAACTGTTTAGTTCCACTAGACACCATTTGCATTTCTGTGGTTGGGAATTATTTCTACTATTAGTTTTCTGCAAGTTAACTTCTCTGCAGAGATGGAAAATAGCCTCAGCAAAGACAAGCCCCACACCTCTATCAGATCAGTGAATCCCTGGAGGTGCTAGCATCCCATTGAAAAGATAGCAGGAAGGGAAGAATGAAGGGGGGGAAATCGGAGGGGAAGATGAACCATGAGAGACTATGGACTCTGAGAAACAAACTGAGGGTTCTAGCGGGGAGGGGGGTGGGGGGATGGGTTAGCCTGGTGATGGGTATTAAAGAGGGCACGTACTGCATGGAGCACTGGGTGTTAAACGCAAACAATGAATCATGGAACACTACATCAAAAACTAATGATGTAATGTATGGTGATTAACATAAATAATAAAAAAAAGATACTCAGTAATCTGGCTCGCTGTTAGCGTGTGGAAACGCAATTGTTTTAATGATTTTGTATTCTGAAACTTTACAGAATTTGTTTATTAGTTCTGACAGACTGTGTTTTGTTGGAGTCTTTAGGGTTTTGTATATAATATGTCATCTAGAAATAGTTACAGTTTTATTTCTTCCTTTCTGATTTGGAGGCCTTTTATTTCTTTTTCTTGCTTAATTGCTCCCGGTAGGATTTCCAGTACTATTTTGAACAGACACGATGAGAGTGGGCATCCCTGTCTTGTTCCTGATCTTAGAGGAAAAGCTTTTAGCTTTTCATCATTGAGAATGATATTAGCTGTGGGCTTTTCATATATGGCCCTTACATTGAGGTACATTCCCTGTATATCACCTAGATTGAGAATTTTTATCATAATCGATGTTGAATTTTGTCAGGTGCTTTTTCTGCATCTATTGAGATGCTCATATGATTTTTATCCTTCATTTTGTTAATGTGGTGTGTCATGTTGATTGATTTGTGGCTGTTGAACCATCCTCTGATCCCTGTATAAATCACACTTGACCATGGTGTATGATCCTTCTAATGTACAGTTGGATTCAGTTTGCTATATAGTGTTGAGGATTTTGCATCTGTATTCATCAGGGATGTTGTCCTATAACTTACTTTTTTAAAGATTTTATTTATTTATTTATTTATTTATTTAAGAGCGTGTTTGTGGGGGAGGGGCAAAGGGAGAAGGAGACAGAGAATCTCAAGTGGACTCCACTCTGAGTGAGGAGCCTGAGACAGGGCTCGATCTCACGACCCTGAGATCATGACCTGAGCTGAAAAGATGCTTAACCGACTGAGCCATCCAGATGCCCCTGTAATTTACTTTTCTTGTAGTGTCCTTGTCCGCTTTTGACATCAAGGTATTGCTGGCCTTGTATAATCAGTATGAGAGTGTTCCCTCTTATTTTTTGGAAGAGTTTAAGAAGGGTTGGTATTTGTTTTACTTTAAAAGTTTGGTAGAATGCAGTAGTCAAGCTGTCTGATCCTAGATTTTTATTTGTTGGGAGGCTTTTGATTACTGATTCACTCTCCTTACTAGTAATTGATCTGTTCTAAATAATTTTAAAATTAAAACAACAACAAACCCTACGGTAGCACCCTATCCTTTTGTGATTTATAGTTTACTTATTACTCTTCATAAATTTCTAACTAAATAGCTATAATATAAGCATTATAAAAAATCTAATAAAAAAACCATCGTTTTTCTTAATTATTAAGTGAAATACTTATTTACAACTATTTAGCAGTGAAATAATTTAGTGAAAAAAGTTAGGATCTTAAAAAGATAAGGTAAAAAACCTGAAGAGATAATCTTTAACCAGTTCTGAATATTTTAACTTAAAACCACCTTACATCATACTTCTTAGTGTTTTATTGTATATTTTATTTTTAGTATTGATTATATCAGTATTCTCAGAATGGATCCTGTTAATTCTCAAGGATTTTTTTGGGAACAGTTTCTCACCTGAGGTTTTTTTTTTTTTTTACCATTAAAATCAGCATGTTCAAGGCTAATGGCTAAAGCAGGTCATGTTGTATGTAGTAAAGAAGTTGTTACAAAATAAAATCGATGATCCTTGGTCAAAATGCTCATAGATGCTAACAACCAGAGCCCTGAAAATTAAAACAAGTTATAAATGATGATTTTCCAAAATATCAAAAATTTTACAAAGGAAGATAACAAGTTAATACTCAATGTTGTTAACATGTATGTGTGCCTCTGCACATGCCCTCCCCTTTTCCTTTCTCATAAACAGACACGTGTGTGTGTGGCTCGTGTGTGCACATGTGTGCTCTCTCCCACACATGCATACTTTCTCACACACACATAATCACATCCACAGTCACTCCTGAAGGGTTGGCTGGCTCTTTTCCTCTGCATTTCTTTTTCCCACCTGCTAAATGCAGGCATATACAGGGGGTCTGTATTTTGTTTCTTTATGCTTGTTTCTTCCCACTTCTTTACTGTTCCTGCAGATCGGACTGTCATCTCTATACAGATACAGATAACTTCCATGTCCATATCTCTAGCTCTGTAAGAATTCATTCCCCACTGGAAGATCCTATAGAAACTGTGACCTATGGAGGTTCACTAAATCTCAGCTTTCCTCCTCCCAGAAATGAGTTACTTCCTTTTAACTTGATGGTTTATGTTAATAATACTAACTTCATTCCAGTCACTCAGGTCAGAATCCTTGCATTTGTTATACATCATTTTGCTCCAGTTGTATGGCCTCCTCACTCTTTCTCAAATATGCCAAGTATTCTCCCACTTCAGGGCCTTTGTATTTGTGTTCTCTTCTGGAGAGTGCTTTCCCTACATGATCTGCACAGCTTGCTCTGCTCCTTCCTTCTCGTCTCTTCAAATGTTAGTTAAGTGCTGCCTTTACTCACTCTCTTAGAGTTAATAATAGCCCTGTCTTCCTCTCTGCCTTTTTTACGGGGCTTTAATTTTCTCCATAGTACTTGCAAATGTAATTTGTGTCATTATTATCTTTCTTTTCCATTAGATTATAAGCTCCTTGAATACAGGGACTTTGTCGCTTCTGTTTACTGTTTCATCCCCTGTGCCTGGCATAATAAATTCTTAGTAATGTATTTTTTAAATGAATGAAATTGTCATTCTCTGGACAAATAGAACCACTTGTTTTTCCTTGAAAATGCCCTGAATTTTCCTGCTTTATTATCCTATCTTTATTACCTGCTTTATTATTTATTAGATGTTAATGTGAATTTTCTTCTTTCTTTTCTATTTTCTCTTTCTCTTCTCTCCTTTTTTTAAGATAAAAGTGAGACCATTGGTACATTTTTCTTAGACTTTTCAAAAGTACCCTTTGTACTGGACCATTTTCCCCGTCTGTTGCCTACTTTCTAAAGAGGAATGAGGATTGATTAAAACAGCTGGATTATTTCCTCCTGAATAATCTTGAGGAAGAGGTAATTTTGGAGGAGGTGTGTATTTTGTTTATTGCTCCTTTATTAATAGTTGTCCACTCTGTTTGGTACTTAGACTGGTTCCTTTTACCCAGTTGAGCTACAAAAACCCTACAGTTTGAATAAAAGAAATAAGAAGTCTTTGGAAATGTTCTTTAAATGAATGTCTTTAGTTTTTTTATTACTGCATGATATTTAACAGTGCGTTTTTGACTTTTGGGTGAATTTTAGTTATAACTCAGAGAAACTGAAGATGTTTATCATATCACAGTCTTTAAAAACTGAATGTTTTGTTTAGTTTTCCTTTCTGAATAATCACAAATGCAACCATTGATTAATATGCAAAGCCCAGGTTTTGAATTCCTGCCAAATATATTCAGAACTCTTCAATAAACAACTCCAAGCCCACCCCATTCCATGGTGCATCCTTTTCTGGCTGAAGATTGTGGGAATTCTCTGGCATGAATCAAAGCGGCAATTATTATTGAAGATAATTAATGTACTGCTGAGAGTTCTGAGATATGTATTAGGTGAGCCATATGAAATTGTTAGTTTTATAGGTTAAACAAGCTCAAAATTGGCAGTTTTATAAGGTTAATACCAAAATCTTTTGTACTGTTGAACTGATCTCAAACCGAGTATTTTATTGTTAATTATTAAACTGAAAACTACGGTTGACCCTTGGACAACACGGGTTTGAACTGCGCAGATCCACTTCTGTGTGCATTTTCTTGGATAAATACCTGGTACTGTAAATATATTTTCTCTTCCCTATGATTTTCTTAATAATATTTTCCGCTAGCTTCCTTTATTGTAAGAATACAGTATATAATACATATAACATGCAAAATATTGACAATTTATGTTATCGTTAAGGCTTCTGGTCAGTAGTAGGCTATTAGTAGTTAAATTTTTGGGGAGTCAAAAGTTATACTGAATTTTTAATTGTGCAAGGGGTCAGCGTCCTTAATTCCTGTGTTGTTTAAGGGTCAGTTGTACATTCTAAATATTGTGCTACTTAAGGCATTTAGTGATCTGGATGTTACTTTTACTGAGAGAATTTGTTATATAGCTTTTCATAAAATTTTTTTAACTTAGGAAACATTCAGGGAGAAAGTACATAAAACGTGCTGTTGGAGGAGTTATGATTCTTATAGATCTCAACTGGAGTGTTATGGATAGTCTAGAATCTTGCTATTTCTTTCTTTAACAGAAGTTTCCCAATCAAGTGTCTCCCTCATTTGTGGTTCTTTCTTCCCTTCTACTATTCTTTTGTTCATACCTTTCCTTATTTTAGAAAGAACTTGTATTTTATGTTTTATAATATATATTTAAATATTACATGCACATTTTTATTAGTAGATCTGGTGTACACAATTCAAATGTAGAAACAGATCAGTATCATTTTCTAGCAGCACTGAAGACTAGCAATAATTTACCGGAAGAAAGTCTCTATAAAGGTAATAGTATATTGTTTTTAGATTTTCCTAAGAACCTTAATAGAAAATATCTGATAAATTTATTTACAACATTGGAACCCTGTATTTTCAGCAAATAAAATACTTGCTGAATAAGGAGGATTATCTTTAATGATTGGGACAGATGGGAGTGAGATGAAAGAAAGAATGAATCTCCATTATAGATAAGTATATATTTCAGAATATTTAACAGTTTTGCTAGTATGTCATTGTGTTAATTTTTATGTTGATTTACCAGATGTTGCCTGCTGGAGGATTTGTGATTATTATAGTAATGGCTCTTGCTAATAACTTTTCCTAAATTATTTTAAATGTTGCCCTGAATAATTTTTTTCTTGCTCTTAATTGGTTTTCTCTGAAGAGACATTATTTTGTAGTAGAATTGAACTTTAGGGCAACTTCTTCATTGTGAAGGAATTAATTTTATTATCACTTTTTAAAATCAGTTTTTTTTTTTTTGCTTTAGTAATCTCACCCAGTTGTTCCCTTTCAAAATAGAAAATTAAATAGGAATAATTATATAGTTTACTCCTGGGTCTTATCTGATGGTTATTTGTATGCTTTGGGAGTTATCCTTCTACTTAAATCTACCTGCCTCCTTTGGTTCCAAGGTGTTTTTAGCACTTGCACGTTAGAAGTTCAGTTCTGGATACTATGTTGGAGGAAATAAGTGAAGAAAATTATTTAATATTAAGGATATTTTGTTGTATCAAAATTCTTTTGAAAATATTCACACAGATAACTCAGTTAATTTAATTTCTTGGTAATATACTTACTCTTTAAGAATTGGGGCACCTCGGTGGCTCAGTTGGTTAAGCGTCCAACTCTTGATTTCGGCTCAGGTTGTGATCTCAGGGTTGTGAGATTGAGCCTCAACTCAGGCTCCACAAGCCTGCTTAAGATTTTCTCTCTCCCTCTCCACCTCCCTCCATTCTCTCCCTCTCTCAAAAAAAAAATCATTTTAGTGATATTGTTGTTCAACATAATATATGGTAGATTTAATAGTTTTAGCTTTTCCGTAGTATTGGGATAATTATTATTACATTTCCCCTTATTGTCTCTTGTTCCTTTGTAAGGGAACAATACTTAGACCAATTAAAATTTAATAGCTTCTATAAACATTTTTCATTTCAGAGATTTGTTTCATGTGTGTCCTGTGGTGAAACTGTGGTTGAATGGACACTGGTAGTCCCATTTGCTTTTCTTGACAGAATGGATTTCATATTAAAATCTTGGTTTTTCAGTTATGTAGATTGTAATACATATGTATATGTATAGATCTTCCTTGACTTATGATGGGGTCACGTCCTGATAAACCAATTGTACATTGAAAATACTGTAAGTTGAAAATGCATTTTTTTTGAAAATGCATTTGATACATCTAACCTACTGAACGTTATAGCTTAGCCTAGTCTATCTTATTTTTTTTTTTAAAGATTTTATTTATTTATTTGAGAGACAGAATGAGAGATAGAGAGCATGAAAGGGAAGAGGGTCAGAGGGAGAAGCAGACTCCCTGCTGAGCAGGGAGCCCGATATGGGACTCGATCCCAGGACCGTGGGATCATGACCTGAGCCGAAGGCAGTCGCTTAACCAACTGAGCCACCCAGGCGCCCAGCCTAGTCTATCTTAAATGTGCTCAGAATACTTAGAGTTGGGCAAAATTATTTAACACAAAGCCTGTTTTATAATAAAGTGTTGGATATCCCAATGGATTTATTGTATATTTTACTGAAAGTGAAAGCCAGAATGGTTGTATGGATACAGAACCATTGCTTACCCTCACGATCCTGTTGTTGACTAGGAGCTATGGCTCACTGCTGCTGCCCAGTATCAGTAGAAAGTATGGTACTATATATCGCTAGCCCAGGAAAAAGTCAAAATTCAAAACTTAAAGTATAGTTTCTACTGAATGTGCATTCCTTTTGTACCATTGTAAAGTCAAAAAGTCATAAGTAAAACCATTTTAAGTCGGGGACTATCTGTATATGCATGCAGTTCTATCAACATAGGGACAGTTCCTACGATTTTTTTTTTCCCATTTAAGAGGCCAAATATTTTTACCTTTACTACTGTATTTTAAGCAGAAGTGTTATTTTCATCATCATTTTGATGAAACGTTATTTATAACATTAGTCTAAAGCTGTTGTGCCTTCCCTCAAATTCTGAATACAAGTAATAAAAAGAATATAATAAATAAAATTTGAGTCTGCTAAAGGGAAAAAGTGGAGTGGCAGAAGGTTACCATTTTTTCCCCCGAATTATTTTTACATGCTTTTCCCCAGCCTGTACATAAAGAAGATTGTGATCTAGGCTTCCTTTCCCCTCACATATGTTGTTTTGGGATTTTTTGTTCTTTGAAGAAAAGGACATTCTGGGGCCATTTCGATAACAGTTTATTCTTACGCTGATTGCATTTTGATGTCCTTTGTGAATGCTTATTTGGTGATGTTGATTTTCTATAACAATTTCAGATCTACCTTTGTTGTTCTTAAGTATTAACTACTCATTTTGAATAGTTTGCCTTAATGCCCAGTAGAGATTTAGTATCACAATCTTGCTTATTCAGCTGATTAGGAATGTGCATGTATGTGTATGTACCTATGTGTTAATATTGGTGTTATTTGTCTACCTTGTGAAAGTGAGATTTTATATAAAATCATTCATACTACAAATTACTGGAATTATATATAAATACAATGATATCTTCATTATTTAGTAAGGAATATTATGAAGCTGGGTTTGGGATTTCCTGCCCTTCTGCTTTTTTCTCTATTATAGGAGGCAAATCCCTGCAAACTACATTTCCTAGGCTCTCTTACCAGCAGGCTTCTGGGTAGGTTTGGTCAGTTGGAGGCACTGGTAGAAGATTGGAGGGCAGGAAAAGGGGAGAAGACCAGTTATTTCTCCTTCTTTTTCTGCTTTGAGATGCATCTCACTGTCGTTCTAGCTCCTACTGCATTAACTCATGACTTAGCTCAGTGATCAAAAAATCCATTTTATTACTAGAACATGGGTGTATCTTATCATAAATACGTTTTTATTCTTGTTCTTTTCTAAATTGCCTGTTAATATGAATACCTAGTTTTGTCTATTGGAATTATATTGAATATCTAATCTCATTTAGTTATAATGGGTTGTTATGCATTTGCATATGGTTGCTATAAGGTAGATAACATGCAAAGGTGGAAGAAGGTGGCTAGCTTGCTTTCTCTTTTTCCCTCTCTTTCTCAGTAAAGCTTTCTTCCTTTATAAAAACAAAACATGTATATATAGAAAATGTGGAAATATGAGAAAAAAAAAGAGCGACTCACCCATAATTCCATTTCCCACACTGGTGAGATTATTTTGATATATTTCTTTTGTGTCTTCTTACAATGCAGAGAGTTTCTAATTTAACACCCATATAAACATGATTTTCTTCTACAAATTTCTCCAAATTGCTTCTTTCAAAGAATATTGCTTTGTTAATATATTCTCTTTTCCGCATTATGTCTGGGAATATAATTTTATACTTGTAAACAATATACAGTTTTGTATCTTTCTCTTCCCATTGAACATATGCATTCTGCCTTATTTAGGGGCTCCAGTGAAGGGAAAACTGGATATTCCCCATTGTACATTATGAAAAGTGTCATAGATAAAGGAGTTGGCTGGTTCACTGGAAGGAAGAGATCTGGCTGGTGGGCATAGTGTAGGCACACCTGTGAAAGGGGAATAAAAATATGCCATTGAGAAGGAAAGGAATTAAGTTTTCTTCTTTGTAGGGGAAATGAGTGATGGTCATTTTTTTAAAAAGATATTATTTATTAGAGAGAGAGTGCGTGCGAGCACAAGGGGGGGATAGAGACAGAGGGAGAGGGAGAAACAGATTCCCTTCTGAGCACGGAGCCTGACGCAGGGCTCAATCCCAGAGCCCTGAGATCATGACCTGAGCCCAGAACCGTGAGACCGTGACCTGAGCTGAAGGCAGGTGCTTAACTGACGGAGCCACTCAGGTGCCCCGAATGAGGGTCTTGAGAGCTGCAAAATGGGTATGGAACAGTTTGTGGCATGCACACTGAAGTATGGGTTGCAAGGGAGAAAGGAGTGATGGCTGTTACACTGAGTCAGATCTGTGTACCTCCCACTGGCTACCAACCTCATCTGCAGATAATTGCATTTTCTTCCAGGGCTTCGCTTCCCATGAGCAGCATACTCCTGTGAGCTTCAGCAGGAGTCTTGGGAGAGTACTGAAGTCAGTGCATTCAGTGGAGACTGGGAGTGCTGGAAAGCAAAAGCTCCTGGGGCTTTGCATCACAGTCCTGGGAAGAGAGAGGGAGAGTTTTATTTATTTATTTTAAAGATTTTATTTATCTATTTGAGACAGAGAGAGCATGCGAGCTGGGGGGAGGGACAGAGGGAGAGGGAAAAGCAGACTCCCTGCTGAGCAAGGAGCTCTCCTGTGGGGCTCAATCCCATGACCCTGAGATCATGACCTGAGCCAAAGGCAGTTGCTTAACTGACTGAGCCACCCAGGCGCCCCAAGAGAGAGAGTTTTAATTGCATGAGAGGTAAAGGAGCACTTAAAGCCTGGATCATTTAGGAATTTCTAGGGTCTTAAATATCCACATTATTAGTATTCATTTTCTATTGCTGTGTGAGAAATTATGACAAATGTTAGGACTTAAAACAATACTCATTTGTTGTCTTACAGTTCTGTAGGTCACAAGTTTGGGCAAGCTGAACTGGGTTTTCTGCTTAGGGTCTTGTAAGGCAGAAATCAAGGTGTTGGCTGGGTTGGGCTCTCATCTGAAGACTGAAGAATCTGCTTTCTACCTCATTCAGGTTATGGGCAGAATTGTTCTAGTTCCTAGGTCTAAGGTCCTAGTTTCCTTGTTGCCTGTCAGTGGGGGGGCTGTTTTCTACTATTAGAGGCTGCCTGAATTCCTTCTCGCTTGGACACTTCAGGCTTCAAAGCCAGCAGCAGCACCTCAAATCCTTATCATGCTTTAAATCTTCTTGGTTTTCCCTTTTGCTACCAGCTGGAGAAAACTGCTTTTGAAGTGCTTTTGTGATTAGATTAGGCCAGACAATTATTTTAAGATCAACTGACCTGGGAGTTGAATTACATCCAAAAATCTCTTCCCATCATGACTTAGCTTCCTGTTTGAATAACCAGGAGGTAGGAATCTTGGCAGGAGTTTGGGGGAAGGGTAGGGTCCTTATTTAGAATGTTGCTTACCACAGTGTTGCATAGTTTTTCTGTTATATATGCTTCATGATATAGTTAACTCCTGTGATAACCTTAGTTGGTGGAAATTACAAATATTCTAGGAGATTTAAAACCACTAATAATTTATAAAACTATACATTTTTTATGATTGCGTGGGAGAGATTTATGTATACCATATGTTGTAATTGGTATTAAATGAAAACTCTTAATATAAAAGAAATTTAAGGACTAAATAATACCCTATAATATAGAAGGTATTATTTGATGTTTCATTAATTATTAGGACCTTGAATTTGCTTTATATTTTTCACTTTGATGAATATCTTTATGATGAATTTTGTCTTTTCTTTTTACTATTGTCTTATGGGGAACTAACTTATCTAAAGAGTATGAAGATCCCACATTATCAGAAGTTTTGTTAATTCATATTCTAAGCAGTAATGTTTAGTATCTCTTGTGCCATATCTTTTCAGTCTTAAAAATTTTTAGTCTTTCATATTTCGATAGAAGAAAAGCTGCTCGTAATTTTTCATTTAAAAAATCAATTGTCTGAACCTTTTTTCTTCCATATGCCTATATTAAATGTAGCAGGTTTTGTAGTAAAGATTCAGTTTAAATACTGTGACTAGTGCACTATGGCATGTTGTTTCTTCTTTATTGGTTTCAGTTTCTTCTGCAGTGGAATGGCTGAATGAGATTTCTTTCAATGCTCTGATTGTATGTTAAACACCTTTTCATACCCTATTTTTTTTCCTTAGTTAAAAATCTGTAATACCTGTTAGCATTCTGCTGGTATCTGTTAAAATAGACTTTATAGACTTTGGGAGAAGATAGTCACACACATAGATTCAACAACATTGTGTTGGGGCTGACTTTAGAAGTAGCCAGCTTTATGGTTCTATATCAGAACACCGGGTGTTACACTACTGTTAAATCACTTCAGTTACCCAGTCATGGGAGGGCTTTACTTGGATTTGGGATCAGGGCAATAGCCATTTGGAAGATTCTTTGAAGATCTGTACCAGTGGCAGGAATGGTGGAATATTTTTCTGGGTTATGGAGAGGTAAAGCAGAGGATAAAACATTGCCAGTTCCTATTTTTGTATGTTTTCAGTATCAAATAATGTTTTCCTGGAATGGATGAAATGTTCCCTTATGTGGTTTAACTGGTTCAGATTATGGAGAAACAAGTACTGACTGTCCTTGTTATGGATGCCACATTTTTTCAGACTGTGTTAGCTTTTTACCAGTGAAGATACACTTTGGCTTATAGTTAGCTTGTGGTCAAGTACAGGCCTTAGATCTTGTTACATGAATTCTTGTCGAACAGACAAGTCCCCCCAGCGCGGTGCAGAGCATTCACCGCCCCCCCCCATCATACTTAATGAAATTGAGTTTTGAAAATAATTTCAGGGCTTTAATTTTTGTTCTCGGTGAACTTTATAGTAATTTTAGTTTGTCTTTGCAGCGTGTTAAAATAAAATCTCTTCAACTTCTGTCACTCAGAGTGTTAGTATCACTTCTAGTTTTCTTCTGTCTATAAATTTGATAAATATGTTATATGTTTTCATTTATCTTTTATAAAAATCTTGAGAAATTTAGGAATAAAAATGCCCTGTGATCTGTCGCCTTCTTCCTGTCTCATAGTGATTTGCCTTATAATTAACATTTAACAATTTTTGAGTTTTTAACCAGCTGCAAATTTGTCTAACTGTATTAATATTGAATTACCATTTTAAAATTCTATCCATGGGTATATCACAGAAGACTCAGCTACATGCTGGCTGTAGTTAAGTTTCGGTGTACCTTCTGCATTTGCCTGTTCGATCATTCTAGCAGCCTTAGTCAAAACCCCCCACCACCAAAAACAGGGAAAATGATAAGGGCTTCTACTTAATTTCTTTGATTTATATTTGTATCTCTTATGCTGAAAACCTTAGTTTTTAATGACTTAGGTTTTTAATGACATTAGCAATTACTCGCTTTCATCTTCTACTTTTAATAGTTTCAAAATAATAATGCAAATATTACTGAAATATGTTTCCCTTTATCTCTAGGAGGATATATCCTATTTGAGATCTATTACTTTGCATTGCTGCCATTTGAAGTAATTATAATAATAGATTTTCTGTTCTTAAGCCATTCTTGTATTTCTGAAATAAATTCAAGCCCAAAACATTGAGTTTCTTTCCAGGTGATTAGTCTTGCATTCCTGGGATCTACCTCATCATGGTGTTTTCTTTTTTTTAATCTATTGTTGGTCTCATTTTTCCAACTTTTTATATTCTACTTAAAATTGTTGTTTTACACTTCAAGCAGAATATAGAAACCTTACCACCATGTAGGTCCCTTTATCTTTCTCCTTTAATACTGTTTTTGTAAGCATTACATCTACATTCATTGATCAGTGTTACAATTTTTGCTTTCAACTGGCATGTATATTTTAAAGAACTTAAGAGGAGATTAGCGATCTATTACATTTACCTGATCATGTATTATTTCTGTTGCTCTTCCTTTGTACTAGAAGATGCATGTTTTACTCTGATAATCATTTTCCTTCTACAGGAAGAACTGTTTTTTAGCATTTCTTTTAGAGCCCATCTACTGGTAACAGAGTCTCTTACTTTTTAAAAATCTGGCTATGACCTTATTTTCATGTCATTTCTGAAGGATATTTTCACTTGATGTAGTTTTCCGTGTTGAGAATTCTTTCAACGTTTTATAAATGTCATTCCACTGTCTTTTGGTCTTCTTGGTTTCTAATGAGAAATCCAGTCATTTCAATTATTACTCTATATGTAATATGCCTTTTTTTCTCTGGCAGCTCTCAGGATACTTCTTTTATATTGCTTGTAAACAGCTTGATTATGATGTGTTGTTTTGTGGTTTTCTTTGATTTTATTGTTTTATTTTTGCTGATCTTGAATCTGTAAACATGTATCTTTCAACATATTTGTTATATTTTCATGAATTAGAGTTATTATTTCAAATAGGTTTTTTTTCCTGTGACAGTGTTTCTTCTTGATGGGTATCTATGGGTCTGTTCATATTTTTCAGTCTTTTAAAACATTTTAAATATATGCTCTTCAGATTGCATAGTTTCTTTTTGTCTGTTAGGTTCGCTGACTCTTTTCCTCTATCATTTCCATTTTGCTATTGAGTCAAGTCAGTAGTTTGTATTTCAGATACTGCATTTTTCCGTTTTGAAATTTTTATTTGATCTTTTTGTATGGTTTACATTTTTCATCAAGGAATTTTTGTCTTTCCGTTGGTTTCAATATCTAATGCAGTGTGTTTATTCTATATAGCTGTTTTAAGTTCTTTGATAAGTCCAGCGTCTGTTTCACTTCACATTTGGCATTTCTTGATTGTCTTTTCCTTTGGGAATTGCTCATATTTTACTGGTTTTGGTGTATCTAGTAATTTTGGATTACACCATGGACATTTTGAATATTGTGTTGTGAGATTGACTCCACTAACATCCTCTAGAGAATATTGATTTTTTTTTTTTTTTTTTGTCTTATCAGGCATCAGCCTGGTTGGGTTCAGATTAAACTTACTTTCTAGACTTCCTTAGATGGTGGTTTTAGCATCAGTTCAGTTTTCCAGCCTTTGCTATACTCTTATCTTTGTTAGGGATTTTGTACACACTGCTCTCAAGGAGAGGATACTTTTCCTGGTCTCTCTGACTGGAAGGGTGGAGTTGTCCAAGAGTTTAGTCTCTGGTATTGCACGTATTTTTTCCTGACTGGGCTACTGTTAGGTCTAAGTAGTGAGAGAAAAAATAAAAAAATAAGAAGGATCATCTCTACAATCTTTATATAACTGGGTCCTTTTTTTAATTGTTTATTCAGAAGAAGGGTTTTCACTCAGGATCTTATGTGCCCATGCTACAGCTGAAATGGTGTCCGGTCTGTTCTTGGGCCAAGTTGGAAGAGATCAAAGAGGGGAAAAAAATCTCTTGGCTCTTTTCCCCACATTCAAGGGGCAGTTTTCAAGTCCTTTGGCCAGAAAGCTGGACTTCCCTAACAGTTTTGCTGACCCTACCTGTTACTTACATCCTGCTTCAGCCTGTTCTTGGGTCAATCCAGGAAGTAACAGAGTGGGGGAAAACCAGAAGCACACTGCCACTGTATTAATCACTCTTCAGGTTTTGACTGTGCTTCCAAATCTACCTGCCTCATTAAATTTTCTAGAGCTCTCAAGTAGTTGCATGTTCATATTTTGTTTCATTTTGTTATCTTTAGAGTTTTTATTGTAAATAGTAGAAGAGGCTGGAAACTTCACATTCTTTTTTTGAAATAAATTTTGCTGGATGTAGAATTCTGTGTTGACACTTATTTAAAAAAGCAATTGAAAGTGCTTAGTCCATATGTTCTGCTTTTATTCTGTTTATTCCTGTGAATGTAATATATATTCTTTTTTTTACCTTTGGCAGCTATTAAGATTTTCTCTGTATCAGTGCTTTTTTTTCAGCCATTTGATTATGGAAGGCCCTGTGTGATTTCCTAAGTGTTTATCAGACTTCGGATTTATGAAGTTTTCTGGATCAGTATGTTTATAATCGTCATAAAATTTGTAAATTTTTAATCTGTTTTTTCAAATGTTTTTTCTCTTCCTCCTCCTTCTTAATCCCCCTGCTGCCATCCCCAGAGAGGTCATTTTCCTCTCCTTTTTTCACCTTCAGTTACATGTATGGTTTTGTTTTTTTTCCAGTTACATGTATGTTAAATGGCTTTGTATTGTTGCATATGTCACTGAGACTTTTTTTTACGGTCTTTTTCTTTCATACACAAAAACTAAAGACCAAACAATTTTTTGTCCATTGTTTTCTAACTACTTCTTTACATTCACTGATCTTTTTTCTGCTGTGTCTATGTTCTGTTACCCTTTTTAAGTTAATTTATGAATAATTTACAGAATAAATAGTGAAAACCCACTTTATTAGAAATTTTAATAAGAATTTAAGCACAGCAAACCTCTTAGGTAAATTTTGGTGCACAAACTTCATAAAAGATGAAAGAATATTGTTACACGTTATTTTAGCAAAATAAGATGATCTAGGTTGTTGTAAAATATTGTGTGATAAAGTCTTTTCAGTTGAATGAATGACTAGGGGAAAATATTTTCATTTTGTCCTTAAAAATATATTGTTCACTCATAATTTTTAAATTACACAGTATTCATCTAGGATATTATCAACCTGAGATGTCATTTATGTGATCAGTTTCACCACATTTTTAGAGTCTAGAGTTAGAGTTAGCCCTTCCCCCTGCACCCCAAAAAGCCAATCTGTTCTCTGTATCAATGAGTTTGGTTTTTGTTTTTTTGTTTTTTGGGTTTCTTTTGTTTTGTTTTTTAGATTTTACATATAAGTGAGATCATTTGGTATTTGTCTTTCTCTTTCTGACTTATTTCACTTAACATAATGCCTTCAAGGTCCATCCATGTTGTTGCCAGTGGCAGGATTTCATTCCTTTTTATGGCTGAATAGTATTCTCTTATATATACATCTTCTTTGCGAATCTCCTCTTAAATCATTTTAACTATCATCCCATATTATTCTTCCTTACTGCCTCCTGTGGCATTGGCTATAATAACTCAGTTTTTCTGTTACAAATAATAGATAATATTGTAAATTTGTTTATGATAGATATTTGGATTTGCTGTTTATTTTGCCCAGAATATGAAGACCCTTCTGATCCTCCAGTTTGTTTTTAAAATCATGCAGCTGAAATGTGTCACTAGAATTAACAAATCCTGTCTGAAAACTGTGGCAGACAAAAGAGTAAGCTGGAAGTATAATATAGATGTCACCTATCTTTTGGTGTGAGAAATGCATGTTTTGATATTCTAATTATGTTCTATTGCCATTTTAACTTTTATTAATCTCTGTAACCAATGTTATTTTTTTCCAATTCCCTGGGGAAGATTTTAGTTTGTATTGAGGCAGATAATATAATAGCTGATTTTGAAACCTGATTATGAGTATAATAATTCATATTTCGCAGAAAATTTTTTCTTATGCAATAAAGTATTTGAATTAGGTGAATAGTTTTTCCTTATTCTTAGTAATCAAGACTCAAGTAAGTTATAGTTTTAAGAAGAGATTATTAGTATGTATTGCTGTTGGTTCAGTCAGCATAACCATTAAAATTATAATCTACTTTTTAAAAACCATTTATACTAAGGGAATAGTCCTAAATCTTTTGTTTTTATTTTTTTTTTAAGGCAAGAGGAGCAGATGTTCCAGAGATTCCTGGAGATCTTAGTCTTAAGACATGTGGCAATACAGCCAGTATGAAGGTTAAACATGTGAAAAAGTAAGTATAATTTTACAATGGGTTTTAAATGAATTTTTATCAATGGGAGTCAGTTTTTTAGTTCTTAAAACTTTTATTTAGATTTCTTACTAAATATGCTCTTACTGTCCATATATTTAATTATACTGTAAGCCTAAATTATGACTTAGCAATTAGTGGAATAGATTTGAAGATTATCTACCTGTCTAAAAATATACTTTAATTTTGTTCTTGCAACAACTTTATGTCATTGGCTGTTAGATTGCATTTATTCAACAGGAACAATCCAAGTGTGTCTGTCTTGGTGCCCTTATTACATGCTCTCATTCATTTAGAAAAATCACCTTTTTTGTTTGAATTATGGGATTGCTGTTATCTCAGCTCTGCCTTTGAGAAAGCCTGCATTGGATGCTAGTAGTTGACTCTTACATAAAATATCTGAAGGTAAACAGAAATAACATTCCATACTTTCCCACTGAAGCCTGAATACCCCCACCATCCCATTAAGCTGGTATTAAAAAACAAAAACAGAAAAACCATCTTTTCACCTGGTAGAGGGTTAGGCAGCTATGTTTTCATTGTAAATAGAGAAAAGACAAAGATAAAAATATTCATTCTGCATCCAGACCCACTAATCCAGGACTGATGGGCTGCGACAACATTCACAGGTAAAATCTGGTTTTATATTTTGATGGTAATGCTGCTTCTGATTAGAAGTTGGCTCTTCACAGTTTTCATAACATTCACTGAAATCATGGATTTTCTATGGGCCTTGCCTTGGGTCAAGGATAGGAAAGTGTAGTCATGCTTTTTAATTTTTTTTTTTTTCGGTTTTGATCTGTGCACTAAATGTAATTTTTGTTGACTCACTGTATTTCTGGAAAGGTTTGTGTGGATATCTGTGTGCTCATGCGCATGTGCTTATTAAATAGTTTTGCTTGCATGAGCTCTCCAACCCATTTTATTTTTTCCTTAGGTTTAGTAATTTTGACTACTCCAGTATCTTGCGTCTCACTTAGTTATTTCATGTACTTCAGGTTACCCTTCACTAAAGGTCACTTTCCGAAGATGGCTGAATGTGCACATTTCCATTATGAGAACGTTGAGTTTGGCAGCATACAGGTATATTTGAAATATTTCCTACATACTGAATTAAGATCTATCTATATCTCTGTTCTTTTCTATCTTTTTTTAAATCTACGTACCTGAGAGGTAACACTTAGAAGTAGTTTTTTTCTACTGATGTCTTGGTGGTGGATGTAAATACTTTTATTTTCTTCTGTTGACTAATATTTGATACCCGATGACTCCTATTTCAAGTGGAATTGGTATAAGAGGATCAGTATAAATCTCAGCATTTCTGTTAGATTCCTAGACAAAGTTTGCCATTGTTTTCTAGCATGAAGCATTCTAGTTATTACCTGACTCTTATGTTGGGTCAGAGTAATGATGGTTAAATCAGAGTAGGAGTGAAGTGGCATGGTGTGGGGGAAATGTACTAATGGAGTTTTTTTTTCAATATTTTTTCTAATTGTGAGGTATACTGTGTGTATAAATACATATATGTTTATAAACATATGCATGGGTGTATATATATATGTTATATACATATATCTGTATCTTATTTTAAAGCCCAGGCTAAGAGATAGGAATTTCCTGGGTGTCCTTACTCTGTTGCATTTGCCTTCTCTACCCTAAAGATTACTTATACCATGACTTTTATAATTTTCATTATAATTTTTTATAGTTTTACTACCTATATCTCTAATCAATATGGTGGTTTAGTTTGCCTGTTCTTGAACTTAAATAATTGGAATTATTCTAGTCCATTCAGCAAATACTTACTGAGCAAGTACTCTATACCAGGCACTGTTGTAGGTGCTTTGGCTGTATTAGTGAACAATAATCACAACCAAAACTGAAGACGCATTCTTAAAGAGGCACAGAGGATGGCCAAGAAGATAAGAGCTATGGTAAAAAGGTAGAACATGATAAGAAGGATCGGGGCACGGGGGGATAGGTTGAAATATCGAACCTCAGTAGGCTTCATTATTGAGTGTATTCTTTCTTCTTTCATTTAACATTGTGAAATTGATCCCTATAGATGTCTGTAGTTATAGTTGGTTCAGTTTGGTACTGTATTAATCTATAGCATGCATATGACACAAGTAATTTATCCGTTCTTTTTTGTTTGTTTGAAAGATGGGTTGTCAGTTTTGGCACTTTGTGAACATTATTATACACCTAACCTGGTGCATATATGCAGGAGTTTCTCATGGTATATACCTAGGAATAGAATTTCAGGGTTATAGCAGATCCACATGTCCGGCTTTACTAAGTAAAGCCAAACTACTTTTTAAAGTAATTTATGAATTTATACTCCCCTAAACAGTAAATGAGAGTTGCTATTCTACATCCTTGCCAACTCTTGGTTGTTTGATACTTGTTAATTTTTACCCATCTGATGGAGATGTGAGTCTCTCTCGTATTTTAATTTGCAGTCTCCTGATTTCTAATGCAGTTGAGCATCTTTTCACATGTTTATTGGGCATTTGAGATTTCTGTTTCTTAAAACTCTAGATCAGGTCTTTTGCTCATTTTGTTTTATAGATTTGCTTGTAATTTTCTTATTCATTCATGGGAATGCTTTATATATTTTAGATGTTCTTTCATGTTGCCTCTAGTCCTTTATTGGTTTTGTATATGAGCTGAAAACACTTTTCTCCCACATTGTGGCATGTTATTTCACTCTCTTTATGCTGCTCTCATTATACAGGCTTCATTTATTTTGTTCTTTATTTTGTGTATTTTGTGTAGTTGTATGTCTGCAAAATCCTAGCTTGTAGTTTTTTTTTTTTTTTTAAGATTTTATTTATTTGACACAGGGGGAGAGAGAGAGAGTGTGTGCAAGCACAAGCAGTGGGGAGTGGCAGGCAGGGGAGAAGCGGGCTTCCCCCTGAGCAAGGAGCCTGATGTGGGGCTTGATCCCAGGACCCTGGGATCATGACCTGAGCCAAAGGCAGCTAGTTAACCGACTGAGCCACCCTGGTGCCCCAGCTTGTAGTTTTTCTGTCATATTAAAGATGTGCTCTGAAGTTATGAAATTGTCTTATTTTTTTTCTGTAAGTTTCATAATTTTGACTTGAACATTGAGGTTACTTGGAATTCATATTACAGTGTGAAAAAGAGTGATATTAAAAGCCCCCAGTATGACAAGCAGTCAGAATGGGTATTAACCTTTGCACTGGAGCTGAGTGCTTATGGCCTTCTCCTGTGTGATGCATTGCCCCTCTAATTGTATAGATCATTGATGGTCCACTATTTCAGTATTGTGGTACCCACCAGTCTTTTTTGAAAGGAGTCTAGGGGCATCTGGGTGGCTCAGTCCGTTAAGCCTCTGCCTTCAGCTCAGGTCATGATCCCAGGGTCCTGGGATTGAGCCCTACGTTGGGCTCCCTACTCAGTGGGGAGCCTGTTTCTCCCTCTCCCACTCCCCCTGCTTGTGCTTTTTCTCTCTCAAATAAATAAACAGAGATAGCACAGAAGCAAGGGGAGAGGCAGAGGGAGAGGGAGAAGCAGGGCTCAATCCCAGGACCTAGCGATCATGACCTGAGCTGAAGGCAGACGCTCAACCATCTGAGCCACCCAGGCGCCCCTAAATAAATAAAATCTTTAAATAAAAGAAAGGAGTCTATTTTATTATTTAAAAATATGACTGTATTAGAGTTCTCCGGTGATACAGAACCAATTTGTGTGTGTGTGTGTGTGTGTGTGTGTGTGTGTGTGTATGTGTAGAGAGAGGGAGAGAGATTTATTTTAAGGAATTAGTTCATGTGATTGGAGATGTGGTTAAGTTCAAAATCTCCAGAATAGGCTGAAAAGCAAGGGAAGGGTTGATGTTGCAGTTTGAGTCCAAGGGCAGTCTGCTGGTAGAGAGCACTCTTCAAGGGAGGTTAGTTTCTTTTTTTCTGTTAAAGACTTTCAGCTGATTGGAGTGAGGCCATGTGAGGCCCACCCACATCATGGAGGACAATCTGCTTTACTCAGTCTACTGACTTAAATGTTAATCTCATCTAAAAAAATGACTTCACAGAATTATTTGGAATAATGTTTGACCAGAAGTTAATGTATAAAATTAATAATCATAGTCCACTCTGCCAACTTGGCATTCCTTAAACCGTACTGAGTCTCTGATAAATAAGAAGGTCATGCTTATACCTAACATCATGATCACTATTTTTCACAACCAAAAACATTCTAAGCATTTTCCCAGAAGAGGATACAAAGTTCTTGAGTAATTTACTCTTCTTGATATCCTATAACTTAAATACTATAATGTAAAGTTAAAAATACTTAAGTACCATGATATAAATCTTACATTACATAAGGTGATAAGAGAGAAGAAAACAAAAAGTACCATGATATAAATCTTACATTACATAAGGTGATAAGAGAGAAGAAAACAAAGATATTTACTATGACACACACACACATGCACACACACACACACATTCAGAGCAAAATAAGAAGGTAATACTCATGGCAGTTATAGTCTTGGCTTGTGTAACTGGTCATGTGGCTGTAGCTGGTGTTATAACTGCCTTCTGCTTCTCATTCTATATTCCCTTTGTCCTGAGCAAGAATCTCAGTTGGTTTTGGTTCTTTACCTGGTGGGATGATCCCTACCTTAATTCTGGGTCTGGCTATTAATAGCCCTGCCTGAATTGGGTTCTGGTAATCTCCCATTGTATTCAGTGGCAGGGCAGTGATAGTAAGCGATGTCCTAAGGGAGCTCCAGTATTCCAGATGTGTTCTTCTTTAACCTCTATTTTAGAGTAGCAGTCCAATTTCCCCTGAGTGGTCAGGATCAGTCATCCCAGCTAACGCCAAAACTCACATCTTTGCCTATTGATTTAGAGGCATAAGGAGCCCAAAGTGCCTGGGTGGCAGGGTTACTTCCAGGTCAATGGAGTTGTTATTTTGTCTTCTGGTGGAAGCATTCCTCCCTTTGGAACTAAAACGTCTAGGGTAGTAGAGCATACAGTTGTGGGGACAGGAAGCACAAATTTTGCTAGTAAGTCACTATGAGTCATATTGAGAGGTCTCACTCCAATTCCCACCCCTTATTCCTGGGTTCCCCAATCTGATTAGCTTTAAAGACACTCTTGTTTCCAATAGTAAAGAGAGGATGGATAGTCCATGGCATGATGGGGCAATAGAGATACACAAAATATCACCATTGGATACTTAAAATCAAATGCTTATAGGAGATGAAGTTCTGGTGACCATATATTTGAGATCTTTGAACATTTTCCCATACTGATGAGTAAATTGAAATTTTCATTTCCCTCATGATTAGTGATGTTGAACATTTTTTCATGTGTTCATTGTCCATTTGTATATCTTCTTTGGAGAAATGTCTATTCAAATCCTTTACCCATTTTTGAATTTTTCAACTTTTTTATTGAGTTTTAGGACTTCTCTGTATAACCTATTTGTATCTTTTGATCTAAAGATAGTTTTCTAGATGGCATATAGGTAGATTATGTTTTTTAAATTCATTCTATCATCTCTATCACTTTTTAATTGAAGTATAATTAACATTCAGTGTTGTTAGTTTCAGGTTTACAACATTTTGATTAAACAATTCTATACATTACTCAGTGCTCACCACAGTAGTGTAGTAACCCTCTGTCAGCCAACAATGTTATTGTAATATTGACTATATTTCCAATGCTGTACTTTTCATTTTCATGAGTTATTTTATAACTGAAAGTTTGTACCTCTTAATCCCCTTTATCTATTTCACCTATTCCCCCTACCTACCTTCTCCCCTCTGGGCACCATCAGTTTGTTCTCTATATTTTAGAATCTGTTTGTTCATTTCTTTCTGTTTTTTAGATTCCACGTGTAAGTGGAATGATATGGTATTTGTCTTTCTCTGTCTGACTTACTTCACTTAGTGTACCATCCTGTAGGTCCATTCATATTGTTGCAAATGGCAAGATCTCATTCTTCTTTTTATTGTTGACTTATATTCCATTGTATGTGTATATGTATGTGTATGTGTATACATATAATTCATCTGTTGGTGGATAATTGTGTTGCTTCCATATCTTGGCTATTGTAAATAATCCTGCAGTAAATATAGGGTTACATATATCTTTTTCATTTGTACTTTTGTTTTCTTTGGGTAAATACCTAGTAGTAGAATTACTGGATCATATGGTATTTCTATTTTTAATTTTTTGAGGAGCCTCTGTACTGTTTTCCACGGTGGCTACACCAGTTTGCATTCCCACCAACAATGTACAAGTGTTCTTTTTTTTTCATATTCTCACCAACCATTGTTATCTCTTGTTTTTTTTAAGATTATTTGATTTTTTATTTTTAAAAAAATTTTATTTGAGAGAGAGCATGTGTGTGAAAGAGAGAGAGAGTGCATGAGCAGGGGGGAGGGGCAAAGGGAAAAGCAGACCCCCCCACTGAGCAGGGAGCCCAACGCTGGACTCAATCCCAGGACCTTGGGATCATGACTGGAGCTGAAGGCAGATACTTAACCAGCTGAGCCATCCAAGCACCCCTGCTTTATTTATTTGAGAGAGAGAGAGCACCAAAGTGTGAGGGGCAGAAGGAGAAGGAGAGAGAATCTCAAGCAGACTGCCCGCTGAATGTAGAGCCTGACTCGGGGCTTTATCCCATGTCCCTGAAATCATGACCTGAGCTGAAATCAAGAGTCAACCCTCAACTGACTGTGCCACCCAGGTGCCCCTATTTCCTGGGTTTTTGATTCTAGCCATTCTGATAGGTGTAAAGTGATATATCATTGTGGTTTTGATTTGCATTTCCCTGGTGATTAGTGATGTTGAGCATCTTTCCATGTGTCTGTTTGTTGTCTGTATGTCTTTTTTAGAAAAATGTCAGTCGGATCCTCTTCCCATTTTGTAATTGATTATTTGTTTTTTTAGTGTTGAGTTGTATAAATTCTTTATATATTTTGGGTATTAATCCTTTATTACATGTATCATTTGCACATATCTTTCCCCACTCAATAGGTTGCCTTTTTGTTTTATTAATTGTTTCCTTCACTGCACAAAAGCTTTTTATTTTGGTGTCGTCTCAGTGGTTTGTTTTTGCTTTTGTTTCCCTTGCCTGAGGAGACATCTAGAAAAATGTTGCTAAGATCTATGTCAAAGAAATTAATGCCCATATTTTCTTCTAGTTTTATAATTTCAGGTCTCACATTTAGGTCTTTAATCCATTTTTTAATATATTATTTTATATATATAATATATATCCGTCTATATATATATTATGTATTAATATATATATATCCATTTATTTATATATTTATTTAAATAACTCTTCAGAGTTTATTTTTGTGTATGGTATAAGAAAGTGGTCCAGATTCATTCTTTTGCATATAGCTATTCAGTTTTCTCAGCACGATTTATAGTCTCCTTTGTCATAGATTAGTTGACTGTAAGAGTGTAGGTTTATTTCTGGGTTGTCCATTTGTAGTTGTTTTTGTGCCAGTACCATACTGTTTTGATTACCACAGCTTTGTCGTATATCTTAAAATCTGGGATTGTGATGCCTTCAGCTATGTTATCTTTCTCAAGATTGATTTGGCTGCCATCTATGTCTTTTTTTTTTAAGATTTATTTATTTATTTTAGAGAGAGAGAGTGCATGAATGGGGAGAGGGGTAGAGAGAGAGAGAGAATCTGGCAGACTCCCACTGAGCATGAAGCTTGACTCAGGGCTGAATCTCATGACCCTGAAATCATGACCTGAGCTGAAACCAAGAGTCAGATGATTAACCAACTGAGCCACCCAGGTGCCCCTGTCATCTCTGTCTTTTGGTTGGAGAGTTTAATCCATTCTATTTAAAGTAATTAACTGAAAAGGAAGGACTTATTTCTGTATGTATTATAGATTTCTTATATTTCATTTTCTGCATTACTGTCTTTTGCTTTGAGTTGATTTATTTTTAGTGAAATGTTTAAATTCCTTTCTCATTTCTTTTTGCATATAGTCTATAGTTGTTTTCTTTGTGGTTACCATGGGATTACATTTAACATCCTAAAGTTATAATACTCTAATTTAACTGCAATGACATACAAAAACTATGCTCCCTTATAGCTTGGTCCCCATCCCTTTCAGTTATAAATGTCTTACAATTACATCTTTATGTATTGTGTGTCCAAAAATATAAACTAATAATTCTTTTATATGTATTAGCCTCTTAAATTATGTTGAAAACAAAATGTGTAGTTATAAACTGAAATTGCATACTAGCTTTTATACTTAAAATTAAAAGGAAGTATTAATCTCTTAAGTCATGTAGAAAAAAATTGGAGTTACAAACCGTTGTTACAGTAATACTGGTTTTTATAATTGCCCACATATTTACCTTTATGGAGGTCGAGTTACTCTCAAGTGTCCTTTCATTTCAACTTGCAGGACTCCATTTAGCATTCCTCCTGGAGTTGGTATAATGATAGCCATCTTCCTTAGCTTTTATTTAACTGGGAATGTCTTAGTTTGCCTCTCACTTTTGAAGGGTAGTTTTGCTGGAGGTAGTATTCTTGGTTGACACTTTTATTTTTTTAGCAATTTGAATACATTGGCCCACTGCTTTCTGGCTTCCAGAGTTTCTGATAAGAAATCTGATAATCTTACTGAGGAGCCCTTGTGACTAGTCAACTATGTGACTAGTTGCTTCTCTTTTGCTACTTTTAAGATTCTCTTATTGTGGAGGCATGCCTTGTAGATGTTTTAGAATTGGTCCCAAGCCACCATAATAAAAGGATTATTGCAATAAAGTGAGTCAGATGAATTTTTTGTTTCCTAGTGTATATGAAGGTTACATTTATACTGTAGTCTTTTAAGTGCATGATAGAATTGTCTAAAAAATGCACATACCTTAGTTAATACTTCATTGCAAAAATTGCTAACCATCATCTGAGCTTTCAGCAGGTCTTGATCACAGATCACCATAACAAATATAATAATAATGAAAAATTTTGAAATATTGAATGAATTAACAAAATGTGACACAGAGACACAAAGTGAGCTAATGCTGCTGGAAAAAAGGCACACACAGACTTACTTAATGCAGTGTTGCTACAAACCTTCAATTTGTAAAAATATACAATATCCAAGAAACACAATAAAATGAGGTATGCCTATATTTGGCTTCAGAAAGTTTGACTGTAATGTGTGTTGGTATGAGTCTCTTTGAGTTCATCTTCCTTGGAGTTCATTAGTTTATATTCATATCTTTAATCAGGTTTGGGAAGTTTTCAGCTGTTATATCTTCATATATTATCTCTGCCCCTTTGTCTCTCTGTTTTCATTGAGACCTTCATAATGTATATGGGGTGGAGTTCCATAGGTCTCTTAGGCTCTTTGATGGTGTCACCTAGGTCCCTTAGACTCTGTTCACTTGTCTTCACTCTTTTCTTTCTGTTCCTCAGACTCAATTTCCATTGTCATATCTTCAAGTTGGCCGATTCTTTCTTCTGTCTGTTCATATTTGCTCTTAATTTTCTTTTATGAAATTTTCATTGTAGTGATTATACTTTAAGGCACACAATCCTTTTTAATTCTTTTTTTAAAGTAATCTCTACACCCAGTGTGGGGCTTGAACTTATGACCTCAAGATCAAGAGTCTCAGGTTCCACCAACTGAGCCAGCCAGGCACCCCACAGTGCCTTTTTAGATCGTATATCTCTTTGTTGATATTTCCATTTGGTTCATTTCATCATTTTCTTGACATCCTCCACATGTTTCTTTAGTTTTTTGGGCACCTTTAAGATACTTGTCTTAAGTCTTTTTCTAGTAGATCCACCATCACTTCTGTTTTAGGGAGAGTTTCTGTTGATTTGTTTTACCCTTTGAATGGGCCATACTTTATTGTTTCTTTGTGTGCTTTGTGGTGGTTTGTTGATTCAAACAGGATATTTTAATGTAATAATGTGGTAATTCTGGAAATGAGTTCTTACCCCCCTTCCCCAGGGTTTGCTATTTTTTATTTTTCTTGTTCTTCTTTTCCTCCTTCCTTCTTTCTTCTTCATTATTGTTGTAGGCCTGCTCAGTGCCAAGGATTAGCCTGAGGTGAAAACTGGAGGTCTTCTCAGATATTCTCTGAGCCTATGCCTTCCCTGGTCATATGATACTTTCTAATTTTTCCCATATATACAGTTCCTCTTGAATGTTCTAGTCTAAAGTCTGGCTTCCTTGGAGGGTAAACAGAAAAATGAGGGATGAAAAGGGTGTAGGCCTTTTAAATTTCTTGGAAGTGGCTTCAGCTGTTAGGTGCTTGCAACAACATGGGGAGGTATAACAACAGTGGTCATCCACCTGTTTATTTGCACCTTTGAGATCAGAAGCAGCAATTAGGGATCAGAGCACAGATTCTTTGATATTTGTAGGACAAGGTATTTTTGCCTACCCCAAGCGCACTGATGCTGCTCCTTTAATGCATGTATGGTTGCCTTGAATGCTGAGGGATTGGGGATGATTAGCTGCTACTCTGCTAGGAGCTGAAATGGAGAGCACGAGCAGGGAGAGGAGCAGAGGGAGAGGGACGAGCAGACTCCATGCTGAGATCGGAGGCTGACATGGGGCTTGATCTCAGGACCCTAAGAACATGACCTGAGCCAAAATCAAGAGTCAGACGCTTAACCAACTGAGCCACTCAGGTGCCTTGAATTCTTACTTATTTTTAATATAAGATTGACAATATGTTCTGAGGAGAAAATAAGTATGAAAACCTTGTTAAATGTGTCCGGAATAGGTCATCAGCTTTATGCTTGGCAGCTCTCTTATATCCCAGTAGGTTATTCATACGGCCTGTTGACTCAGTTGTTGTTTTTTAATATGTCTCAAATGTGGGACAGTCTGTAGTTTGCATAGTTTCTTTTTTTCACTCTGATCTTAGAAATTTCTCCTAGGTTTATGGATTTCTTGTGTTTGTATTTCTAGCTGTTTCTACTCCTCATATACTGAAAAAATGTAACTGTAGGAAGCCATTGTGTCCCAGAAGATGTCACTGAAAACTGAAGTTTTTAAATCCAGACAAAGTTATGTTTAAGACTTTCACTTATAAAATGAAAATAAGTTTTCTTAATCTTATGTTATCAATTCTGATTTTCAATTTTATTTAGACTGTAAAACACAATTGCTTATGAAATAATTTAGGTATAAGGGTTCATTTGGGCCAGTAATTTTATTATCATATAACATACAGAGGAACTTTTCATGATCTCTACTTTGAATTCTAGTGTTGTGTAGCTGACTGCTCAGCATCTTCACAGGGATGACTAATCAACATCTCAAACTTAGCATGCCTAGAACAGTCTCCCCTCAAACCTGCTCCTCTTGCTGTCTTGTCCATGTTGGTAAATAGTAAAACCTGTCTTTCTAGTTCCTAAGACCAGACAGAACCTTGGAGCCATCTTGGACTTCTCTCTTTTTGTTAACCTCATATTCAGTGTGTCAGCAAAATTCTTGGCTCTATATTTAAAATAAATAAAAAAAAATAAATTCCATCTTTAAAATAAATGAAATCTGACTACACTTACCTGTTTCTCTTCTATCTACTATAGTTATTTTAGGGGGATTATTTCAATAGCCTTTTTTGGCACAATTGCAAGAATGAGTTTTAAATATAAGATCATGTCACTGAAATTTTCAAAACCCTCCAGTTACTTCTCATCTTCTTCATAGTAAAAGTCAAATTTCTTAACATTTCCTAAAAGGATTTACCAGATCTTCCCTTAACCTCTTTGACCTCATCTCTTACTTCTTTTACTTCTCCTTCCCTGAGACATAGTGTTCGGGCCACAGTTGGTCTTCCTCCAATATATAGTCTCCCTTCTCAGGATCTTTGGACTTTACTGTTTCTTCTCCTTGGAAAGCTCTTCTCCCTGGATAGCCACATAACTTACTACCCTCTTTGAATACTTGCTGAAATGTTATCTTCTCAGAGAGAGTGTACTTTCTCTACAGAAAATTGCAGCTCCTAGTCACCAACATTCCTTCTCTCTCTCCCATAATTTATTTTTCTCCATAAAACCACTGTCTGGCATGCTAATTATCTTATTATTTATTCTGTTTTTCTACCTCAGCATCTAGAATAGTGCCTGATACATAAAAATGATTTGATGAATATTTATTGAGTGAATGGACAAATGAATTTATGTTTGAAAAATAAAATTTGCATTAAAAATGCTTTTTTAGGGGCACCTGGATGGCTCAGTCATTAAACATCTGCCTTCGGCTCAGGTCATGATCCCAGGGTCCTGGGATCGAGCCCGCATCGGGTTCCCTGCTCAGCAGGAAGCCTGCTTCTCCCTCTCCCACTCCCCCTGCTGTGTTCCCTCTCTCGCTATGTCTCTCTCTGTCAAATAAATAAATAAAACCTTTAAAAAAATAAAAATGCCTTTAAAATATTTTGGTTCTTTTCAACATTTAAATATTGTTCTTATAAGAATATATTCTTTATATTATGAGTATATATATAAAATGAAACATCAAATAAAATGAATGATGATATGTAAAAATGCAAGTTAAAATTCCCTTTATGCTCTCTCGTTAATTATTATGTGTCTGTCTAGAATTCTTTATAAAACATATAGCAGTCTCTCTTGATACAGCTCTAGCTTTAACCATCTATGCAGCTATCTGTAACTGTTAAAAATATAGATGGGTTGCCTCTATAAATACTTCCTTGAAAGTTGCTTTTCTACTTGAAAGTGTATCTTGGGTATATTTTTTATTTCAGTAACTTGGATTTACCTCATTATTTTCAGTTATATGTAGTATTTCATCTTATTATTATACCATAATTTAATCAGTTCCTTATTGATGGATATCCTAGGTTTTATTGATGTGAGTATATGCATTAAATAAAATCATATTAGATATGATTAGTTGGGTCAAGGTATACGCATTTAAAATATTGACAGTTGTTTCTAAGTTTATTTTTCAAATTTGCCTATTTATGCAAGTTGTGTATATCACTTACGATTTCTACTTGATTTATTTATTTTTATTTTTTGGTATTCCAAATTATAAACTCTTTGGGGGGATATGTCTCATTTTTTATTTCTGCAGAACTCAGCACAGTCTTTCAGTAGCAGGGGCTCAGTAGTGCTCTTGAATGGAAGATATATCTTTGTGATGTTTCTTGTTAGATATGCCTGAGAATCAGTTATTTAACAAACATTGTGTATTGGTAGTGTTTTGGCAGCATACTGTATGTTGTAAGGATTAAAAAAAAGTAGGACAACATTATTTCTTCTTTTGAGATGTTTAAACTTAAATGGATGACTTAAGGGGTGCCTGGTGGCTCAGTCAGTAAGCGTATGCCTTTGACTCAAGTCCTGATCCTAGGGTCCTGGGATTGAGCTGAGCATCGAGCCCCACATTGGGCTCCCTGCTCCGCGGGAAGCCTGCTTCTCCCTCCTCCCTGCTTGTGTTCCCTCTCTCGCTGTGTCTCTGTCAAATAAATAAAATTTTAAAAATAAATGGGAGACTAAAATATGAAAGGATAATTATACATATTAGAATCAAGACATGCTACCTTGAGGTTAATTTCATGTGTTCATTTATTTGTACGTGTATATATTCAACAAATATGGCGAAATTAACTTTTGAAGCATCAGAAAATGCTATGCAGAGATGTTTGATATTTTAAAGGAGAGTAGATATTCTCTTAGTAGAGATTGGGGCATCATGAATGAAGGCCAAGTCTCAAAAGACTATTTATTCATCACATCATCATTTATAGTAAAAAGTTAGAAGTAATACAAATGTGGGGTGCCTGGCTGGCTCAGTTGTGACTCTTGAAGAGCTCGTGACTTGATCTCGGAGGTGTGAGTTCAAGCCCCACATTGAGTGTAGAGATTACTTAAATAAATAAACTTAAAAAAAAATAAAAGAAAAAAGAAAAGAAGTAATACAAATGTTTAGAAGTTGGAATCATGTAGTTAATTGTATTTAATAATAATTTAATTTATGTATTTAATTATTAATTAAAGGTATTTAATAATAAATAATATTGATAAAGAGTTTGAACAGAGCAAGATATTGTTTTTGTAAGAAAAAAACTTAGTTGTAAGTTTAAAATAATTGGAAGAACTTATAGGAAGAAGGTAATAGTTATAATTTTTGAAAGAATGCTTTGGTAATAGAAAAATGACTTCCAGTTTTATAGCTTAGAGCAAAGTGTTGTGATTTTTTTCTCATACATGTTTTTTGTAAAATAGAATGTTTTACAAAAGTTTCTCCCTCATTTTGAAGGACAGAGTAGTTCTTAAATCCTGTGTTCCACCCTTTGAGAGAATAGGCACTGAGCATCCTCAAACATTCCTTTGTTTCTGATTTAATTTGTACCTGTTAAAATAATTCTCAAGCTCATGTATATTTTTTCTGGTGGTTTGGCAAGACATATGCTTTAGATTGCAAAGATGTGTTCAAATCCGATTTCAAGTCATTTTTAGCAGACCGTAGCCAAATTATCTGACTTTCCTGTTGAAATCTCAGTTCAATATCTTCAGTTGTAACCTGTGGTGAAAGGTGGCATTGTCCTGTTGAGGAGAAATTATTCTAATGTGGTGTAGAATGGGTGTGGCCAGCTGTTGGTATGTTCTCATTGTGCCATACTGTCTTGACCACTAGGGAGATTGCCAGTTAGTCTTGTTTCCCTTGTCTTCATACTAAAAAGATGACAGCTGAGGTTCCTTCTAGCTAGTATGTTCTGGATGAACTCTGAGCTTGATTTAAATGAACTGGGGATGTGACAAGGTAAAGGGGAGAAAGGATATAATAACAAAGGCAAGAGAGGGTGTATCATGTCATGTCCTTACTTTAGTCTACTTTTATAGAGCATGAATAAGCTATCTTTAAAAGTTAATACAAAGAATTACTCTAGTCATAGAAGTAGATTGTTGAAATATCTTTTTATTCCTGGGACACAATCTACTGGCTTAAATATTTTAAAAATAAATTCCATTTTTACTCCATTAAGAATTGATGATTTTTGTGTCTCTATTCATTAATGGTGTTGACCTATATATTGTACTTGTCCACTAGCCTGAGTTTGGAGCACTTCACTGTCACATCTCATTTTAAAAATAAATACCCTAGAAGTTTGTAGAAATGGGAATTTTTGAAGGTTTAGTAAAATTTTCCCATTAAAACCTTTTTTGGCCTGGTTTCCATTCTAGCACTTAACCTTTAATTACCATTTTAATTTATAATTTGATTATTGGTCTAGACCAGTTCTTTTGTGTCTCCTTTGGCCAATTTTTATCATTTATATTTTCTTAGAAAATTGTCCATTTTATGTAGGTTTTCAAATTTATGAATATAAATTGTACACAAGATATTCTTGAAGTTTGGTCTTACTAGGAAACCCTCCCTCCCTTCTTCTGTCTCCTTTCTTTCCTTGCTTCCTTCTTTCTCTCTGCCTTTCTCCATTTATCTTTTCTTCCTTTTCTCCCTCCCACTCTTCCTTCCTCTTTTACTATGAATTCCTGAGCATACTTTTTACTATTTCACATTTTTGGGGTTTATTATTTTGTCACTTTTCTTGTTTCTTGAGTTCAAAGTTTAGTTCTTTTTTTTTTTCTTGGAAAAATGTTGTGAATAACCAGTATGTATGCACTTGCTTGATGTTGGAAAACTGGTATTATCATAAATCAACTTTGTCAGATATTAATATTATTTTATATATGCTCTTCTTGAAGGAAATAAAATTCTGTAGGTATTGTTGATACTCATTTTCAGCCACTGTTTTTTAAAAAGTGCATTGAAGTTTGGACATTTTTCCACTAAATAGTGCTTTGAACAAATGCTGCAGGTTTTGGTCTATAAGTGTTATATTATGTTTTGTTTAGAATAATTGAAACCTCCCCCCCAAAAAAGATAAAGATAAGCAATTTTTAGAAAGGGCTTCTTGTTTTAAGAAAAACTACATGTAGTTTAAGTTCTGTTTTTTAGTTATAAAGACTTTATTATTTTTTTATTTATTTACATTTTAGTTAACATACAGTACAATATTGGTTTCAGGAGTAGAATTCAGTGATTCATCACTTACATACAACACCCAGTGCTCATCATAACAAGTACCCTCTTTAAATACCCATCACCCATCTAACCCATCTGTCACCCACCTTCCTCCATCAACTTCCAGTTTATTCTCTATCTTTAAGGGTCTCTTATGGCTTGTTTCTCTCTCTCCTTTTTTTCTTTTCTCCCTTCCCATATGTTCATCTGTTTTCTTTGTTAAATTCCACATATGAGTGAGATCATATGGTATTTGCCGTTCTCTGACTTACTTCACTTAGCATAATATACACTAGCTCCATCCACGTTGTTGCAGATGGCAAGGTTTCATTTTTTGATGGCTGAGTAATATTCCATTTTATACACACACACACACACGCACACACACACACACGCACACACACACATCTTCTTCACCCATTCATCAGTCAGTGGACATTGGGGCTCTCTCCATAGTTTGGCTGTTGTTGATAATGCTGCTGTAAACATCAGGGTGCATTTGAATCTATATTTTTGTAATCTTTTGGGTAGATACCCAATGTAGTGCAGTTGCTGGATCTTGGGGTAGTTATATTTTTAACTTTTTGAGGAACCTCCAAACTGTTCTCCAGAGTGACTGCACCAGTTTGCATTCCCGCCAACAGTGCAAGAGTTTCCCCCTTTCTCTGCATCCTCGCCAACACCTCTTGTTTCTTGTGTTGTTAATTTTAGCCATTCTGACCTGTGTGAGGTGGAATCTCATCCTGGTTTTGATTTGTATTTCCCTGATGATGAGTGATGTTGAACATCTTTTCATTTGTCTGTTGGACATTTGGATGTCTTTGGAAAAGTGTCTATTCATGCCTTTTGCCCATTTCTTAAGTGGATTATTATCATTTTTTAGGGGGTGTTGAGTTTGATAAGCTCTTTATAGATTTTGGATGCTAACCCTTTATCAGATACATCATTTGCAAATATCTTCTCCCATTCTGTAGGCTGCCTTTTAGTTGTGTTGATTGTTTCCTTTGCTGTGCAAAAGCTTTTATCTTGATGAAGTCCCAGTAGTTCATCTTTGCTTTTGTTTCCCTTGCCCTCAGTGACACGTCTAATAAGAAATTGCTACGGCAGAGGTCAAAGAAATTTCTGTCTGTGTTCTTCTCTAGGATTTTGATGGTTTCCTGTCTCACATTGAGGCCTTTCATGGATTTTGAATTTATTTTTGTGTGTGGTGTAAGAAAGTGGTCCAGTTTCTTTCTATTGTATGTAGCTGTCCAGTTTTCCCAACACCATTTGTTGAAGCAACTGTCTTTTATCCATTGGATATTCTTATCTGCTTTGTTGAAGATTAGTTGGCATGTAGTTGTGGGTCCATTTCTGAGTTCTCTCTTCTGTTCCATTGGTCTATGTGTCTGTTTTCGTGCCAGTACCATTATGTTTTGATGACCACAGCTTGTAATATAGCTTGAAATCCAGAATCATGATGCCTCCAGCTTTTTCTTTTTCAAGATTGCTTTGGCTATTCAGGGTCTTTTGTGGTTCCATGTAAATTTTAGGATTGTTCTAGCTCTGTGAAAAATGCTGGTGGTATTTTGATAGGGATTGCATTAAATGTATTGTTTGGGTAGTCTAGACATTTTAACAATGTTTGTTCTTCCAATCCATGAGCATTGAATGTTTCTCCAAATTTTTTTGTGTCCTCTTCAGTTTCCTTCATAAGGGTTTTATAGTTTTCAGAGTACAGATCTTTTACCTTTTTAGTTAGGTTTATTCCTAGGTATCTTATTGTTTTTGGTGCAGTTGCAAATGGGATCGATTCCTTAATTTCTTTTTCTGCTTTTTCCTTATTTGTGTATAGAAATGCAACAGATTTCTGCACATTGATTTTATATACTGCAACTGCTGAATTCATGTATTAGTTGTAGCAATATTTTGATGGAGTCTTTTGGGTTTTCTACATAGAGTATCATGTCATTAGCAAATAGTGAAAGTTTGACTTCTTCCTTGCCAATTTGGATGCCTTTAATTTTTTTATTGTCTGATTGCTGAGGCAAAGGCTTCCTGTACTATGTTAGTGTGGTGAGAGTGGACATCCTTGTCTTGTTCCTGACTGTAGGGGAAAGGCGCTCTCAGTTTTTCACCATTGAGGATGATATTAACTGTGGATCTTTCGTATATGACCTTTATGATGTTGAGGTATGTTGCATCTATCCCTACTTTGTTGAGGGTTTTTAATCAAGAAAGATTGCTGTACTTTGTCAAATGCTTTTTCTGCATCTGTTGACAGGATCATGTGGTTTTTATAGCTTTTATTAATGTGGTGTATCACATGATTTGGAAATATTGAACCACCCCTGCAGTCCAGGAATAAATCCCACTTGATCATGGTGAATAAATCTTTTAATGTACTGTTGAATTCGATTTGGTAGTATTTTATTTACCCCATTAGAGGTATTGGCCTGTAATTCTCCTTTTTAGTGGGGTCTTTGTCTGGTTTTAGAATCAAAGTAATGCTGGCTTCATAGAATGAGTTTGGAAGTTTTCCTTCCATTTCTATTTTTTTGAACAGTTTGAGAAGAATAGGTATTAACTCTTCTTTAAATGTCTGGTAGAATTCCCCCGGGAAGCCATCTGGCCCAGGACTTTTGTTTGTCAGGAGATTTTTGATTACTGATTTAATTTCTTTGCTGGTTATGGGTGTGTTCAAATTTACCATTTCTTCCTGTTTCAGTTTTGGTAGTTTGTAGGTTTCTAGGAATTCATCCATTTCGCCAGGTTGCCTAGTTTGTTGGCATATAATTTTTCGTAGTATTCTCTTATAATTGTTTGTATTTATGTGGTGTTGGTTGTGATCTCTCCTCTTTCATTCATGATTTTATCTATTTGGGTCCTTTCTCTTTTCTTTTTGATAGGTTTGGTCTAGGGGTTTATCAATTTTATTAATTCTTTTGAAGAACCAGCTCATGGTTTTTTTTTTCTTTTTTTGTTTGATTCTATATCCTTTATTTCTGCTCTAATCTTTATTGTTTCCCTTCTTCTGCTGGTTTTAGGCTTTATTTGCTGTTCCTTTTGTAGCTCCTTTAGGTGTAAGGTTAGGTTGTATATTTGAGACTTCTCTTGCTTCTTGAGGTAGGCCTATATTGCAGTATACTTCTATCTTAGGACTGCCTTTGCTGCATCCCAAAGGTTTTGTACAGTGTCTTCATTTTCATTTGCTTCCATGTATTTTTAAAATTTCTTCTTTAATTTCCTGGTTAACACATTCATTCTTTAGTTGGATGTTCTTTAACCTCCATGTGTTTGTGGTCTTTCTAAATTTTTTCTTGTGGCTGACTTCGAGTTTCCTAGTGTTGTGGTCTGAAAACATGTGCTGTATGATCTTGATCTTTTTGTACTTGATGAGGGCTGATTTGTGACCCAGTACATGATCTGTTCTGGAGAATGTTCATGTGCATTCTGCTGCTTTAGTTTGAAATGTTCTGAATATATCTGTTAAGTCCATCTGGTCCAGTGTGTTATTCAAAGCCATTGTTTCCTTGTTGATTTTCTGCTTAGATGATCTGTCCTTTGCTGAAAATGGGGTGTTAAAGTCCCCTGCTATTATTGTATTATTATCAACGAGTTTCTTTATGTTTATTCCTAATTGATTTATATGTTTTTGTGCTTCCAAGGTAGGGGCATAAATATTTACAGTTGTTAGATCTTGTTGATGGATAGACCTTATGATTATGATATAATGCTCTTCTTCATCTCTTATTACAGTCTTTGTTTTAAAATCTACTTTGTCTGATACAGGTATGGCTACTCTGGCTTTCTTTTGACGTCTAGCATGATAGATGGTTCTCTGTCCCCTCACTTTAAATCTGCTGGTGTCTTTAGGTCTACAATGAGTCTCTTTCAGGGAGCATATAGATTGATCATTTTTTTTTTTTATCCATTCTGATACCCTATGTCTTTTGATTGGAGTGTTTAGTCCATTTACATTCAGAGTGATTATTGAAAGATATGAATTTAGCATTGTGTTACCTGTAGAGTTGGTGTTTCTGGTGATGTTCTCTGGTCCTTTCTAATCTTTGTTGCTTTGGTCTTTTTTTCTCCACTCAAAGAGCTCCCCTTAAAATTTTTAGCAGGGCTTGTTTACTGGTTGTGAATGCCTTTAGTTTTTGTTCGTCTGGGAAACTCTTTATCTCTCCAATTCTGAATGAGAGCCTTGCTGGATAAAGAATTCTTGGCTGCACATTTTTCCCATTCAGCACTTTGAATATTTCCTGCCATTCCTTTCTGCCCTGCCAAGTTTCTGTGGACAGATTTCTTATGAACCTGATCCGTGTTCCCTTGTGGGTTAAGGCCTTTTTTCCCCTTGCTGTTTTCAGGATCCTTTCTTTGTATATTTTGTGAATTTGGACTATGATATGCCCTGGTGATGTTCAGTTTTGTTCAATTTAATGGGCGATCTCTTTGCTTGTTGGATTTTGATATGTGTGTCCTTCCACAAATTAGGTAAGTTTACAGCTATAATTTGTTTGAATAAAACTTCTGCCCCTTTTTCTCTCTCATCTTCTGGGACCCCTGTGATACAAATGTTACTAAGTTTTAATAAGTTGCTGATTTCCCTAAGTCTACTTTCGTGGTCCATTACCTTTCTTTCCTTCTTCTTTTCAGCTTCATAATTTTCCATAACTTTATCTTCTGTACTGATTCACTCCTTTCTCTGCTTCTTCCATCCTCATTTTTATGGCCTTCATTGCATCTTAGTTATAGCATTTTTGACTTTGGCCTGACTAGATTTTACTTCTTTTATCTTTGTAGTGAGGGATTCTCTGGTGTCTTCTATGAGTTTTGCAAGCCCAGCTAGTATCCTTATAATCGTTGTTTTAAATTCTAGTTCAGACATATTTATATCTGTATTGATTAAATCCCTGGCCATGAGTTCTACTTTGTGTTCTTCCTTTTGGGGTAAATTTCCCCATCTCTTCATTTGGTCCAGAAAAGAAAAGAAAAAAGAGAGAAAGACATAAAGAAACAAACAAAAAAAACCCCAAAACAAAGAAAACAAACAAAAAAACTGGATCCTGGGTGTATTTTGGTCTGCTTCTTAAAAGAATCTACATCTCAAAATGATAAAATAAAGTAAAATGAAAGTAAAGAAAAAAATAAAAAATATGTAAAAATTATATATATAAATATAAAGAAATTGATAATAAAAAAGGAATTAAAAAAATAAATGAAAAAATAGTAATAAAGAATAAAAGTAAAAAAGAAGCTAGATCCTGTTTCCCCTAAAGCTGAAGCTTTGCAGCACCCTGTGATCAGTAGATTTGGTGCCAGTGAGTTGTTTGTGCTGGTTTTCTGGGGGAGGGGCCTGTTGTTCTGATTATCAGGTGGATTTAACCCTAGTGGAAATGTGCCTCCAGGGTGCAGGTTGTGGCAGGGCTTGGTGTAAGCCTTTCTGGCCTCCACTAGGTGGCGCTATTTTCCTTCCTGAAGGCTCTCAGCCTTTTTGGGGGTGGGGGGATGGGGATGAATACCAGGACGCCTTTCTCTCCATCCCCAGTGCTGAAAGTTCGCTCCCTCAACTCTTCAGTGAGCACTTACAGAAGAGCAGTCAGTCACTTTTATGTCCCCAGTTTCTATCAGAACTCTTGTGTTCACCCTGCCTATGTCCAGGCTTTTTTATCTCAGGCATGCGACTGAGTTTCAAAACTTCAAATTTTAAGGACTCCTGCGTGTGGACCTGCGCTGTTCCTCTGGGGGAGGGTCTCACCATGTTCTTGTCATTGGCCGGCCTGTCCTGGGAAAGTGATGGCAGGACCGCACAGTGGTTCACAGTTTATGGCAAAAGAAAGTAGGAGGCTGGCACCAAGACTTGCTGTTCTCAGCCGGCTTTCTCGCTGCTGTGCCTGGGGACAATGCAGCACACTGGCGCCACCTGTTCTTGCGACCCAGGGGATCCTCACACCACGCTGTCACACCTGGGATTCTGCCCATTTGCCACCCAAGCACATTTAAGCCAGGCACGTACCCCACTCTAGCAGACTTCTAAAAGTTCAGATTTTGTGCTGCGGGGCTCATAATCCTTGTGGTATCTCTATGAGCAGGCTCCTTCCCTGCTGCTGTATAAACAGCTGTATCTGCCCTAATTCAACTCTCCGTAGCTTCTACCTTCCAAAAGGTGGTTGCTTTTCTACTTGTAGAATAGCAGTTTTTTGTTCTCTCAGACCTCTGATGGATTTATTGGACGTTCAAAATGATTGGATAACTCTCTAGCTGTGTTCTGGGGAGGAGACAAGCTTAGAGTACCCCTACTCCTCCTCCATCTTAACTCCTCCATGCAATTTTAAATTCTGTAAATTTACTATCATAGTTGCACTTCTCCCTGGTGCCTCATCTTCAAACACAAAGATTTACTCACATTTCATGAAGTATTTTTCAGTAAGAAGGAAAAAATCTCTTACGATATGCAAAGATATAATCAGTTTGTTCTGATTTACCTGTTTGAGGCATTTATCTCTTCCTGCTTTGCTTTATGTGGTACTGCCATCTAGCGTGTGGGATACTAAAATGGGTATGTGTAGTTTACAATTTCTTTTATCATTTGGTTGTCAGAAGCTGTGAATCAATGTTTCTTTGTATTTGATTTCATATAAAGCATTAAGTTAAATGATCCTGCATGCAAGAGCTCGGGTTTTACCTGAAATAAGTTATTGGAGAAATGAATTGATTACCTGTTTCTTGAGCGTTCTCTACTGAAGCTTCTGTGCAACGGACTTAGAAGTGCTAGTACAGCCTCATGTCATCAGATGCATTCTTGTCTTGATATTGAGAAATGTGGAAAGAGATAGTAAATTTTGACCTGAGTAAAAATGTTGATAAGTAGTAATATAAAATAAGCTCCCCCCATTTTCGTTTTAAATGAATTAATCAGGATTATAATAAAAGATACAAGCCAATATTTATTGAACGCTTTTTGTGAACCAGATATTATTCTAAATGCTATTTACATCTTATTTACTCTTCACAACAGTTTCAGATGAGGGAATTGAAGTAAAAAATGTTTAAGAACGTACCCAAGAATATGGGTAAGTCATACAGCCTGTGTTTGAATAAAGGTCATAGAACCATTCTGCATATTCTTGATTACAAAAGTTCTAGGAAAGGATAAAATGACAAAATTCTTGTTTTAACAAAAAGGAACAAACGATAGATCTGAAATATCCTACATGTAGTTGAAGGTAAAGAAGTATGATACATAGTCGTGCAGTGTAACCTGTGTGGTCTTATGTAAACTCCTTAACTTCCCTGGTCCTCAGTTTCCTCATTTGTAAAATAGGAATAAATATAACTATTTCAATATATATTACAGAGTAGTGTGGGAATTAAGTGAGATGATAATTAAAAACCAAAACAGATTGCTCAATAAATTTTAAAGAACTTTAGAGAAAGTCAAATGTTCTAAGGAACTTTGGTGAAGACAGACCATAATCTGTAAAATGTGAAAATACTTTTCCTCATGACCTGAGTGTAGTGTTGTTAGGATTGAGGCAGTGGGTGAAGAAAATTCTTTGCAAATAAGAAGCTGTATAACTATCAGGAATATTATGACAAACTTCCCCTTACAAGAGGGACTGTATTGCTAATATTCTTGGTGTTCTGGTAATCAGTTTTTTGTTTGTTTGTTTGTTTGTTTGTTTTATTATGTCATGTTAGTCACCATACAATACATGACTAGTTTTTGATGTGGTGATCCACGATCCATTGTTTTTGTATAACACCCAGTGCTCCATGCAGTATCTGCCCTCCTTAATACCCATCACCTGGCTAACCCATCCTCCCAGCCCCCCTCCCCTCTAGAACCCTCAGTTTGTTTCTCAGAGTCCATCGTCTCTCATGGTTCGTCTCTCCCTCTGATTTCCCCACCTTCATTTTTTCCCTTCCTTCTCCTAATGTCCTCCCTGCTATTCCTTATGTTCCACAAATAAGTGAAACCATATAATTGACTTTCTCTGCTTGATGTATTTCACTTAGCATAATCTCCTCCAGTCCCATCCATCCATGAATACCCATCCCAAAGTTGGGTATTCATCCTTTCTGATGGCTGAGTAATATTCCGTTGTATATATGGACCACATCTTCTTTATCCATTAATCTATTGAAGGGCATCTCAGCTCTTTCCACAATTTGGCTATTGCAGACATTGCTGCTGTGAACATTGGGGTGCATATGGCCCTTCTTTTCACTACATCTGTGTCTTTGGAGTAAATACCCAGTAGCGCAATTGCTGGGTCATAGGATAGCTCTATTTTTAATTTTTTGAGGAACCTACACACTGTTTTCCAAAGTGGATGCACAACTTGCATTCCCACCAACAGTGTAAGAGGGTTCCCCTTTCTCCACAACCTCTCCAACATTTGTTGTTTCTTGCCTTGTCCATTTTTGCCATTCTAACTGGTGTAAGGTGGTATCTCAATGTGGTCTTGATTTGAATTTCCCTGATGGCTAATGATGATGAACATTTTTTCATGTGTCTGTTAGCCATTTGTATGTCTTCTTTTGAGAATTGTCTGTTCATGTCTTCTGCCCAATTTTTGATGTGATTATTTGTTTTTTGGGTGTTGAGTTTGAGAAGTTCTTTGTAGATCTTGGATATCAGCCCTTTGTCTGTAGTGTCATTTGCAAAAATCTTCTCCCATTCCGTGGGTTGCCTCTATGTTTTGTTGACTGTTTCCTTTGCTGTGCAGAAGATTTTTAACTTGATGAAGTCCCAAAAGTTCATTTTCGCTTTTGTTTCCCTTGCCTTTGGGGACGTGTCTTGAAAGAAGTTTCTGTGGCTGATGTCGAAGAGGTTACTGTCTATGTTCTCCTCTAGGATTTTGATGGACTCCTGTCTCACATTGAGGACTTCCATCCATTTTGAGTTTATCTTTGTGTAGGGTGTAAGAGAATGGTCGAGTTTCATTCTTCTGTATATAGCTGTCCAGTTTTCCCAGCACCATTTATTGAAGAGACTGTCTTTTTTTCAACTGGATATTTTTTCCTGCTTTCTCGAAGATTATTTGACCATATAGTTGAAGGTCCATATCTGGGCTCTCTATTTTGTTCCATTGGTCTGTGTGTCTGTTTTTGTGCCAGTACCATACTGTCTTGGTGATCACAGCTTTGTAATATAGCTTGAAATCAGGCAACGTGATGCCTCCAGCTTTATTTTTCTTTTCAACATTTCCTTGGCGATTCGGTCTTTTCTGATTCCATACAAATACTAGGATTGTTTGTTCCAGCACTTTGAAAAATGCTGTTGGTATTTTGATCAGGATGGCATTGAAGGTATAGATTGCTCTGGAGAGCGTAGACATTTTAAACAATGTTTATTCTTCTGATCCTTGAGCATGGAATGTTTTTCCATATTTTTGTGTCTTCTTCAATTTGTTTCATGAGTGTTCTGTAGTTCCTAGAGTATAGATCCTTTACCTCTTTGGTTAGATTTGTTCCAAGTTATCTTATGGTTTTTGGTGCTATTGTAAATGGAATTGATTCTCCGATTTCTCTTTCTACAGTTACATTGTTAGTGTATAAGAAAGCAGCTGATTTCTGTGCATTGGTTTTGTATCCTGCCACATTACTGAATTGCTGTAGGAGTTCTAGTAATTTGGGGGTGCAGTCCTTTGGGTTTTCCACATAAAGTATCATGTCATCGAAGAGAGAGAGCTTGACTTCTTCTTTGCCAATTTGAACACCTTTTATTCCTTTTTGTTGTCTGATTGCTGTTGCTAGGACTTCTAGTACTATGTTGAACAAGAGTGGCGAGAGTGGGCATCCTTGTCGTGTTCCTGATCTTAAGGGAAAGTCTCTCAGCTTTTCACCATTGAGGATGATATTTGCTGTGGGTTTTTCATAGATGGATTTTATGAGCTTGAGGAATGTTCCCTCTATCCCTATACTCTGAAGAGTTTTAGTCAGGAAAGGATGTTGTATTTTGTCAAATTCTTTTTCTGCATCAAAGAAATCCCTTGCATCCCAGGGATAAATCCCACTTGGTCGTGGTGGATGATCCTTTTAATGTGCTGTTGGATCCTATTAGGTAGGATTTTGTTGAGAATTTTCGAATCCATATCCATCACGGATATCAGTCTGAAATTCTCCTTTTTGATGGGGGTCTTTGCCTGGTTTGGGGATCAAGGTAATGCTGGCCTCATAGAATGAGTCTGGAAGCTTTCCTTCTGTTTCTATTTCTTGAAACAGCTTCAGGAGAATAGGTATTGTTTCTTCTTTGAGTGTTTGGTAGAATTCCCCAGAGAATCCATCAGGCCCTGGACTCTTGTTTTCTGGGAGGTTTTTGATCACTGCTTCAATCTTGTTACTGGTTATTGGTCTATTCAGGTTGTCAGTTTCTTCCTGTTTCAGTCTTGGTAGTTTATAGGTTTCCAGGAAGACATCCTATTTCTACCAGGTTGCTTAATTTGTTGGCATATAGTTGTTGATAATAATGTCTAATAATTATTTGTATTTCCTTGGTGTTAGTTGTGATCTCTCCCCTTTCATTCATTATTTTATTAATTTGGGTCCTTTCTCTTTTCTTTTGAATAAGTCTGGCCAGTGGTTTATCGATCTTATTAATTCTTTCAAAGAACCAGCTTCTAGTTTTGTTGATCTCCTCTACTGTATTTCTGGTTTCTAATTCATTGATCTCTGCTCTGATCTTAATTATTTCTCCTCTAATGTGTGGCTTAGGCATCATTTATTGCTTTTTCTCTAGTTCTTTAAGGTGTAAAGTTAGTTGGTGAATTCAGGATTTTTCTGTTTTTTTGGGTGAGGCTTGGGTGGCTATGTATTTCCCCCTTAGGACTGTCTTTGCAGTATCCCATAGGTTTTAGACTGATATGTTTTCATTCTCATGGGTTTCCATGAATTGTTTAAGTTCTTTGATGTCCTAGTTTACCCAAACATTCTTAAGCAGAGTGGTCTTTAGCTTCCAAGTGTTTGAATTTCTTCCAAATTTTTCTTGTGATTGAGTTCCAGTTCTAAAGTATTATTGTCTGAGAATATGCAGGGAATAATCTCAGTCGTTTGGTATTGGTTGAGACCTGATTTGTGACTCAGTATGTGATCTATTCTGGAGAAAGTTCCATGTGTGCTCGCGAAGAATGAGTTTCTGTTGTTTTAGTTTGGAATGTTCTATATATATATATATATATACACATATACACACACACACATATATATATATAGTCCATCTGGTCCAGTGTGTCATTCAAAGCTCTTGTTTCTTTGTTGATTTTCTGCTTAGATGATCTATTGCTGAGTGGAATATTGAGGTCTCCTACAATTAACATATTATTATCAATATGACTCTTAATTTTGGTTAACAGTTGGCTTATGTGGTTGGCTGCTTCCATGTTGGGGGCATTGATATTTACAATTGTTAGATTTTCTTGTTGGATAGACCCTGTAAGAATGATATAGTGTCCTGTGTGTCTCTAAGTACAGTCTTTAGCTTAAAATCTAATTTGTCTGATATGAGAATTGCTACCCCAGCTTTCTTTTGAGTCTGTTGGCATGGAAGATGGATCTCCATCCCTTCACTTTCAGTCTGGATGTATCTTTAGGTTCAAAATGAGTCTCTTATAGACAGCATATGGTTGGGTCCTGTCTTTTTATCCAATCTGCAACCCTGTGCCGTTTTATGGGAGCATTTAGGCCGTTCACGTTGAGAGTGATTATTGAAAGATATGAATTTATTGTGTGAAGTCCTTGTTCCTATAGATTGTCTCTGTAAATTTCTGTTCTATATCACTCTTGGGGTCTTTCTCCTTTTATAGAACCCCCGCCCCCATATTTCTTGCAGGGCCGGCTTAGTGGTCACATATTCTTTCAGTTTCTGCTGGTCCTGGAAGCTCTGCATCTCTCCATCCATTCTAAATGACAGCTTTGCCAGATAAAGTATTCTTGGCTGCATATTCTTCTCATTTAGTACCCTGAATATGTCTTGCCAGCCCTTTCTGGCTTGTCAGGTCTCTGTGGTTAGTCTGACATTATTCTGATGTTCCTCCCTCTGTACGTAAGGAATCTCTTCCCCCTAACTGCCCTTAAGATGGTTTCCTTGGTTCTAAGATTTGAGAGTTTTACTATTATATGCCGGGGTGTTGGCCTGTTTTCCTTGATCTTGGGAGGGGTCCTCTCTGCCTCTAGGACATGAATGTTTGTTTCATTTACCAGATTAGGGCAGTTCTCAGCTACGATTTTCTCAAGTATATCTTCTAGTCCTGTTTCTCCTCCACTTCCTCAGTGATCTCAATAATTCTGACATTGGAATGTTTCATGGCGTCACTTATTTCTCTAATTCTGTTTTCATGGATTTTAAGCTGTTTCTTCCAGGCTTCCTCGTTTTCCTTTTTTTCTATCAGTTTGTCTTCTAGATCACTAATTCATTCTTCTGCCTTGTTTACCATAGCTGTTAGAGTATCTAGATTAGATTGGATCTCATTGATAGCATTTTTGAATTCTGCCAGATCAGCTCTCATTTCTGCCCTTAGAGACTCTATGTTGCCATTAATTTCTTCATTTTAGCTGTTGTCTTCCTGTTACCCTGAAGTCTATTTCTGACATCTTGCTGATATCTATATTCATGTGTAAATCTGGCAGACCTCACAGCCTAAAACTGCAGTGTCTTGGGTTGTGCACCCCACAGCAGGGCTCCCAGCCCTCGCTTCCAGGTCCAGGCACGTCTCTGCCCTTGGTGCTTCTAATACTGCCAGTTGCCCCCAGTTCGCACTTGCGGCCCCACTGCTCCAGGTTTCCATCTGGTGGACTGCCTTAAAGTCCTTGCCCCATCCCCAGCATGGGAGGCTTTTGCACTCCGGCGGTGCAATATCCCGGAGGCTCCCTCCCCCTTCCGTTTATCTTCCGATATCTGCCCGAGGAATCATGGCTCCCTGCTTTGTACCTTGAAACCAACTGCTGGCGATATTCTGTTTGTAGAGATCCAGATCTGTTTTCTTACATCTCAGGCTGATTTTGTGGGTGTTCAGAGTGGTCTGGTAGATATCCAGCTCAATTCAAGGGACTGGTTGGAATAGGGTCCCCTACTCTTACTCCACCATCTTTTCTAATTTCCCATCAGTTTATTTAGATAGAATATTTCTTTTAACATAGAGAATAACCTTATATAATATGGTGAAATGAAGAAAGTAAGTTAAAATAACACGATTTTTCTGTAGTTATAATTAAAAAATTTAGCTTCAGTTTCAGACAGAATTAAACCTATGGGTTAAGATATTGAAATATTAATGTATTTAGAATGTTTAATGTTTAAAATAATGGTAAAAGAAACCAGGGAAATCACATCATTGCATTTTCCCCCTTTGAGGAGAAACACTGAAAATCTTTTGTTAACAAATTTTTAACGGGTAAGATAGCATATATACGGATTCTGCATTTTCAATTTTAGTATTTCAAATACCTGGTATATTTTAAATACCTGGTATTTACCAGTTCAGTTGATCATTGACTAAATGTTGTGTCTTTTTGGAAACAGACTGGGTTTTCTTCCTGATTAAGAATTTATGTGAATGTGAATATTAAGGTTTATGGAAATATGTATTAGCAACAAGTTTTGGTACCTATCATTGGGACTTTCAGTTATTAATAAAAATGAATTAAACCAATGAAAAGGTTAGTTCCCTCATCTTTTTAATACTATGTATAGTAGATATTTCTAGTTAAAAAAACAGTTTTATGTAAAAGTACATGTAGTAGGTACATAATCTTTTGAAACAAAAGCCATGATAATTTTAGTGTTTCTACCCCTACTGAAGAATTTTATTTTTCCTTAAACCAAAACAGATAAACTTTCAGCCGTACTTTTTTGCACATTGCATACTAATACCTCTTTTTATGTTGGGAAATCATTGTCATTTAAGGGGATGATTTGAAATGAAAACTTCATATAGTGAGTTATTGGTAGTGCTGTCAGGTTGTGGGCATCTTATTGAGCTGAGGGTGATTCTGGTTTTTAAAGACGGATGAATGGACAAGGAAAATATATGTATACACACACACACACACACACACACTCATATATATATATCTTGCAAATGGCAAGATTTCACTCTTTTTGATGGCTGAGTAAGATGCCGTTATGAAATCTTGCCATTTGCGTTGACATTGCTGGAGCTAAAGAGGATTATGCTAAGTGAAATAAGTCAGTCAGAGAAAGATACCATATGATTTCACTCATATGTGCAATTTAAGAAATGAAACAAACAAGCAGAGGGAAAAAAAAGGAGAGAAGTAAACCACGAAACAGACTCTTAACTGTAGAGAACACACCGATGGTTACCAGAGGGGAGGTGGGTGGGGGGATGGGTGAAATAAGGTGATAGGGAATAAGGAGGCTCTTGTTGCGATGAGCGCCGGGTGATGTATGGAAGTGTTGAATCACTATATTTCACACCTGAAACTAATATTACACTGTATGTTAGCTAACTGGAATTTGAATAAACTTGAAAAAAATAAAGTTGAACAAACCAGTTACTATATCTGGTAATCAGCTGAGGAAACAGTGTGGTGTTCCAGTCTGGAAGGAGAAACAGATTGTTAGGTTTATTATGATGCATTTAGTTTTCTAGCTTTTTCCTAAGAAATTTGAAGAGCAATTTTGTCTGTTACTGATTTTTTCCTTATGTGCTAAAATTAGAACTTACTTCACTTATTTCCCACCTAAGATACAACTCTAATGTAGAGTTATTCTTCCACTTGGCATCTTCAACTCAGTAGTCTTAAAGTAGTATTTTCAGTATTATTAGGATGTTGACCATAGGTGTGAGTAGAGCACGTAATATTGTGTAACAGAAATTAGTTTTTATTTTCCACATCTACTACAGGCTACAGAGGTGAAGGAAAATGTTTATAATGTGCATAGGTATGTCACAGTGAAATTGCAAGCATAATAGGTCTATAAAAGATGAAGAAAAGAAATCTTTGTATGCCCTATTTACAAGCTGTTGATTAGACTTTGATGAATAATTTTTTATGTGGGTGGGGTGATTTTTTTTTTTTTTTTTTTTAAGATTTTATTTATTTATTTGAGAGAGAGAGAGAACGAGAGATAGAAAGCACGAGAGGGAAGAGGGTCAGAGGGAGAAGCAGACTCCCCGCTGAGCAGGAAGCCCGATGTGGGACTCGATCCCGGGACTCCAGGATCATGACCTGAGCCGAAGGCAGTCGCTTAACCAACTGAGCCACCCAGGCGCCCTGGGTGGGGTGATTTTTACCCTGCTTTACGCTACTGATTTCTACCATGTAGGAGTTTACATATCCATGTAAAGAAAGGACTTCTTCTGAACGTTTGAATGCTTGCTGAATGGAGTTGTATTTTTAAGTATTCTAACAACACTGATTGCAGATTGGTTTCCATGGTGATATAAAAGTGAATTCAAAATAGGAAAAATAACTCCAAAAATAGATTTGTAAAGAATCTAGAAGTAAGGAACTTAGAAATTCTGTTTTCCATTCCTTATAAACAAAGGATTGAGATATCATTAAGTTGAAGGAAATAAACATAATTTAAATCATCATATTTATGTCATAAGTTTCTTCAGCTAAATGTAGCCTAATCTTTCATAGTGTATACTCTTGGTACATGTGGTTCAGGTTCTGTGTAAACACACTGATGTTTAGACTTGTGCATTGGATGTCTTAAAACCCACAATTCCGAATGGTTTTACTGAATATCTTGTATGTGCTTGATACTTACATGAATATCACTGATGAAGTAGATAAGAGATTCTTCCCACAGGGGAAACAAGCAATATACCAATAAACATAGTAAGATAAGAAAAATGTATTGCATGTTGTAAGAGTTCTTACAGGTATTCAGAGGTAAGAGAGGTTATTTCCTGTGGCATTCAAGAAAGACTTTATTGAAGATTGAATAGGTTTTAGATATGCAGAGAGAGAAATGAAGAGCATTTAGCAAGGAAAAAGAACATAAGGTACCTGGGAGGGAGGGAGGATGGATGGGGTAGAATGATTGTGGGAAAACATGTTTTAGAAGATATATGGAGAAATTACCTTCCTTCAAGGTTCATCTATGGTATATGGACGTCGTATTTAAATTCTTTTTTCTTTTTAGCACAAGAGAAAAGAGAGCGTGTGTGTGCATGGGGAGGGGAGGGGCAGAGGAAGAGCAAGACAGAGAATACTAAGCAGACTCCACGATCATGACCTGAGCCAACGTCAAGAGTTGGTTGCTTAACCAACTGAGCCACCCAGACACCCCTAAATTACTTACTTTTTTTTTTTTTTAAAGATTTTATTTATTTATTTGACAGAGAGAGACACAGCGAGAGAGGGAACACAAGCAGGGGGAGAGGGAGAAGCAGGCTTCCCGCTGAGCAGAGAGCCCAATGTGGGGCTCGATCCCAGGACCCTGGGATCATGACCTGAGCTGAAGGCAGATGCTTAATGACTGAGCCACCCAGGCGCCTCTAAATTACTTTCTTAGTAGGAACTGAGAAGATGTTGTGGGATTTTGAGAAGAGTACTGTGATCCCTGTGTAATGGGAAATGGAGAGAGACCGATTAGAAGACTACTGTAGTTATCCATTCTGCAGTCATGTAGTCCAGATCTTGTGAGGCCCAGAACCAGGGAAGTATCAGTGGAGAATGGAAATAAAGGGACAGTTGTGAAAGACCAGTTTTGGGAGACAGGAGAGATTATAAGGAAGTAAAGATTGAGGTTAGATCTTGACCATGGAAATATAAAAGAGGATGTGTGGAGAGGAAGAGTAGTAGAGGAATCTAAGATGATTAGATTGGTCAATGAGATGAATGGTTATGCTATTTATTTACTTCAGGAATTCAGGAGGAAGAAGAGAATTTGTAAGGAAAGGTGATGTATTCAGTTTTGTAAATGAATACTATATTCCAGTGAGACAGTGTTTGTTTATTCAGTCATTCATTAAATATTTAGTGATCCCCATTTAAAAGATGTTGAGATAGATATATATCTCATTTTTTCATTACATATTATAGTTAAAAATTTGTCAAATACACGTTACAAATATTTTTATCCCAGTTTGTGACTCATCTTTTCACTTGGTTTATGGTGTCCCTTTTGTGATTATTTAAAAACTTTTGATGTAGCCAGTTTCATTAGTCTTTGTTTTGTTCTTTTTGTGTTTTAGCTAAGAAATTCTTCCCTGCCTTGTGGGCATGAAAACATTTTCCCCTATCTCCCTTATTATATTTTTTGCTTTTATTTTTATTATTTTATATTTAGGGTTTTACTTTTCACACTTAGATGTTTAATTTGCCTGGAATTATTCATTGGATGTGGTAGAAGGTTGGGGTCTATTATCTCTTTCTAGTTTAGTTATCTTAGACTATTGATTAAATATTAATTAATTTTCTCAGTGATTTTTAAGGCCTAATTGGTCATATATCAATGTCCAAATATATGTGTTAGTTATCTATATTTTGAGATCCATTGGTCCATGGCCTACCCCTGTGCTAGTATCACACTATCTTAATTAATAGGTTACTATTACTTCTTACTGTATAACAAACACCTCAAAACTTAGTGGCTTGGGGCACCTGGGTGGCTCAGATGGTTAAGCATCTGTCTTCAGCTCAGCTCATGATCCCGGGGTCCTGGGATCCAGCCTCACATCAGGCTCCCTGCTCAGTTTGGTGTTTGCTTCTCCCTCTGCCCCTCCCCCCCGCTCGTGCTTCTTCTCTCTCTCTCAAATAAATAAATAAAATCTTAAAAAAATATTAAAAAAAAACTTAGTGGCTTAACATGACAAGCCTTTTATTGTGTTTCATGATTCCTGATTCCTTGGATTGACTCAGGTGGGAAATTCTCTGTTGGTCTTGCTTGGGTCCTCTCACGCAGTTGTGGTCCTATAGTGACCATGGCTGGGGCTGCGTGTTCCGCACTTCAGTGAGCCTTCATGTGTTCTCTCTCTCCACATGGTGTTTCATCCCTCCGGGCCTCTTCCATGAACTCTTTCTTCAGTAGTGTACTGTTGCCCTTTGACTGGAGGCTTAAGACTCTTAAGAGTAAGAAAGCAGAAACTGTTAGACTTTTTTTAGTATATGTGCTGCCGAAGCGAGTATGAAACTGTTAGACTTTTTAATGACTAGTCGTAGAAGTCCCAGGACATTGCTTTTCCCACATTTTATTGGTTCAGACAGTTACAAGTGTAGCATTGATTCAGGAGTGGAGAGGGAAGCTCTCCCTCCGTGAGATGAAAAACAGGCACATCCAGAGAGCTGCTGCAATGTAGCTTCACCACAAATCTCGATTTCTCGTAGGGTAATTTTCCTGATGTCATCAAAATGATCTTGGTTCTTTTTGGCTCATTTTTTTCCATATACATTTTGCACTTCCCTTGAAAAATCTTGGGGAGAAAAAAAATTAAACTTGAAATTTTGATAAGAATCGCATTTAATGTATAGGTTAATTGAGGATAATTACTGTATTTATCATGCTGAGTTTTTAAATCTATTTGGATTTATTTACCTCTTCTTTCACATCTTTCAATCAGGTTTAGTAATTTCCTTTGAAATTCTGCACATCTTTTATTTGGTTTATTTTTAGGTAACTTACAGTTTTTATTGTTAACATGCATTGAACATTTTTTCAGTTACATTTTAACATTAGATACTATTGATTACTGAAATTCTATTGATTTTTTTACCTTTAAAAAATCCACTTTTAAAACACATTGAGAGAGAATTCATACACCATATAATTCATCTACTTAAAGTATACAATTCACTGTTGGTTAGTATATTCACAAGGTGTTGCAACCATTGCCAAAGTCTGATTTTAGAACATTTTTATCAGTTCCAAAAGAAATCATGTACTCGTTATCAGTCATTCTCATGCCCTTCTAAACCTGTACACCAGCTCGTGACCTTTATGCCTACCCAGCCCTGGTAACCACTAATCTGCTTTCTGTCTCCATGGATTTGCCTATTCCGGAAATTTTGTGTACATGGAATCATACAATATGTGCTCTTTTTGTAACTGGCTTTTTTCACTTAGCATGGTTTCGAAGTTCATCTAAGACATAGCATGTATCAATCAGTACTTCATTGTTTTTATCATTAAATAATATTCCATCATACGGCTGCAATACCATATTTTATGCATTTAAAATTTTGCGTTTTAAATTTAACACTTCTGGGAGACTTCTGCCTTTGGGAAGGTGGAACAGACAGTGGTGAGTTTCCTGTATTTTTGTTTATGTTTTTTAGCCATTTCAGCCATTTTATACAATTCATTGCCATTAAGTGCATTTACATTGTTATGTAAGATCACCATTACCCATCCAGAAGTTTTCATCAACACAGATAGAAGTACAGCATATGAAAATCAGTCAATGTAATATAGCACATTAACTGAATGAATGAAAAAAACACCCATGTGATCATCTCAGTAGATGCATAAAAAGCATTTGATAAATTTAACATCCTTTCATGATAAAAACACTCAATAAACTAGGAGCAGAAGGAAACTGACAGAATAAAGACCAAATATGAAAAACCCACTAGCTAACATCATATCCTTGGTGAAAAGCTGAAAGCATTTCTCCTAACATCAGCAACAAGATAAGCATGCCTGCTCTCAACACTTCTGTTCAGTGTGATTCAGAACAATTAGGCAAGAAAAATAAAAGGCTTCCACGTTGGAAAGAAAGAAGTAATATTAAATCTGTTCACAAATGACATGATCTTATATGTAGAAAATCATAAAAGATTCCACAAGAAAACTCTTAGAAATAATGAATGAATTCAACAGTTTCCAAATTTAAAATCATCATTCCTATATCACTAGCATTTTTATACACTAAAAGTGAATAATCTGAAAAAGGAAATTAAGAAAATAATTCCATTTACAGTAACACCAAAATCAATAAATCACTTAAGAACATACTTAACAAAAAAGTTGAAAGACTTGTACACAGAGAGCTACAAAATGCTGCTGAAAGAATATAAAGAAAACCTAATAAATGTAAAAATATCCCGAGTACATGGATTAGAATACTTAATGTTTTTAACATGATGATACTACCCAAAGTGATCTATATCTTAATTGTAAAGATCCTAGTGGCATTTTTTTTTGTAGAAATAGAAAAACCCATCTTAAAATTCATATGAATTCTCAAAGGACTCTGAATACCCAAGAACAATCTTGAAGAACGGAGTTGAATAACTCACACCTCCCAATTATAAAGCTTACTACGAATCAAAAGGAATCAAAACAGTTGTGGTACTGGCATAAAGATAGACATATAGACCAATGAAATAGAATAGAGAGCCCCCAGATAAACCCTCACATTTATGGTCTATTGATTTTCAACAAGATTGCCAACACCATTCAGTGGAGGAAAGGGCAGTGTTTTCAGCAAACAGTGCTGGGAAAACTGGATATCCACATGCAAAAGAATGAAGTTGGATCTTATGAACTCAAAATGTAACTAAGACCTAAATGTGAGAACAAAACTTTAAAACTTAGAAGAGAACATGTAGGAAAATCTTTATGACATTGGATTTGGCAATGAGTTTTTGGGTATGACACCAAAAGTTAAAGGCAAAAAACAGTAGGTAAATTGGATTTCATTGAAAGTAGAAGATTTTGTGCATTAAAGGATATTATCAAGAGAGTGTGAAAAGATAACCCACAGAATGGGAGAAAGTACTTGCAAATCATGTATCTGATATGGGATTAATTTCCGAAGTAAAGAACTCCTACACTTCAAAACAATGAAACGAACTAATTCACAAATGGGCAAAGAACTTGGACATTTCCCCAAAGAAGTTATACAGATGGCCAATAAGCATATGAAGAGAAGCTAATTTATCTGTTATTGAAAGTAGTGTGTTAAAATCTAATTATTATTGTAGAGCTGTCTGTTTCTCCGTTTGATTCTGTCAGTGTTTATATAATTTGGGGCTATTTTGCTTTGTGCGTCCATATTTTTTCCAGCTTTTTTGAGATATGATTGACAAATATAAGTTGTATACATTTAAGATATATAATGTGGCATTTTGATATAGGTATACATTGTGAAATGTTTACCACAATCAAGCTAATTAACATATCCATCACATCACATAATTATTTTTTTTGGTATTGAGAACCCTTGAAATCTATTGCCAGCAAATTTCAAATGTATTATACAATACATTATTATTAACTGTAGTCACCATGCTATGAATTAGTTTTTTACAAATGAAAATTTGTACCTTTTCATCTGTATCTTCCCCTTTCCCCTTTCCCCTGCCCCTCAACATTTTGTAACCATGACACGACTCTTTGTTTCTCTGAATTCAGCTTTTATTTTTTAAAAAGATTCTGCATATAAGTGACATCATGAGATACTCGTCTTTCTGTGTCAGGCTTATTTTCATGTAGTGTAAGGTTTGCCAGTTTCATCCATGTTGTCATAAATTGTAAGATTTCCTTCTTTTTGTGGCTGCATAATATTTCATTGTATTTGTGTAGTGTATGTGCACACACACCCGTGGGTATACATATGCATATAGCACGTTTTCTGTATCCACGTATAGCTGTACACTTACGTGGTTTCCATATCTTGGCTACTGTGCATAATGCTGCAGTGAACATGAGAATGCTGGTATCTTTTTGAGATAATTTTATTTCCTTTGGATATGTACACTAATGGGATTTTTAAGTCATATGGTAGTTCTCTATTTTTAATATTTTGAAGAACCTTCATACTTTTTGCCATAATGGCTGTACCAATTTACATGCCCACAACTACTTCACAAGGGTTCCCTTTTCTCCACATTCTTACCAATTCTTACCTTTTGACTTTTTAATAATAGTCATCCTAACAGGTGTGTACTGTATCTCATTTTGGTTTTGATTTTCATTTCTTAGATGATTAGAAATGTTGAGGATTTTTTCATATACCCATTGGCCATTTGTATGTCTCCTTGGGAAAAGTGTTTATTTAGGATTGTTGCTTATTTTTTAATCAGGTTATTTGTGTTGTTGTTGTTGAGTTGTATGAGTTCTTTATGTATTTTGGATAATAACTTCATATCAGATATGTGGTTTGCAAATATTTTCTCCCATTCTTTTTTTTTTTTTTAAAGATTTTATTTATTTGAGAGAGAGAATGAGAGAGAGAGAGCACGAGGGGGTAGAGGGTCAGAGGGAGAAGCAGACTCCCTGCTGAGCAGGGAGCCTGATGTGGGACTCAATCCCGGGACTCCAGGATCATGACCTGAGCTGAAGGCAGTCGCTTAACCAACTGAGCCACTCAGATGCCCTATTTTCTCCCATTCTGCAGATTGCTTTTCATTTTGTTGATTGTATCCTTTGCTGTGCAAAAACTTTTTAGTTTGACATAATCCCAGGTGTTTATTTTTGCTTTTATTGCCATGCTTTTGGTGTCAAATCCAAAAAATTATTGCCAAGATCAGGGTCAAGGAATTTTTCTCCTATGTTTTTTTATATGATTTTAGTGGTTTCATGTCTTATGTTTTAGTCTTTAATCTATTTTGAGTTGATTTTTGTGTGTGGTGTAAGATAAGGATCCAATTTTGTTCTTTGCATATGGATATTCAGTTTTCCTATAATTTATTGACGATACTATCCTTATCTCATTGTGTACTCTTAGCACATTTGTTGAAAATTGGTTGACTATCTATGCATAGTTCTGGGGTTCTTGATTCACTTCTGTTGGTCCTTTGGTGATTCAGTTCCAGTATCTGTTTTTACGCCAATACTACATTCGTTTGATTATCACAGCTTTGTAACACAGTTTGAAATCTGGAAGTGTGATGACTCCACCTTTGTTCTTGTTGCACAAGATGGCTTTAGCTATTCTTGGTCTTTCGTGGTTGCATGTGAGTTTTAGGAATTTTATTTTATTTCTGTGAAAAATACGACTGGAATATTGATAAGGATTGGATATAATCTGTAAATTGCTTTGGGTAGAAGGGACATTTTAACAGTATCAGTTCTTACCATTTGATTGTATCTTCTTAATTTCTTTCAGCAATGTGTTACAGTTTTCTGTAGTTTACTGTACAGATCTTTTACCTCCTTTGTTAAATTTATTCCTAAGTATTTTACTCTTTTTTGATGCTATTGTAAATGGGATTTTGTTTTTTTTTTTTAAGATTTTATTTATTTGAGAGAGAGGGAGAGAGTGAGAAAGCACAAGTGTGGGGGGGGGCAGAGGGAGAAGCAGGCTCCCCAACGAGTGGGCGGCCCAGTGTGGGGTTCAATCCCAGGACTACAGGATCATGACCTGACCCAAAGGCATACGCTTAACCGACTGAGCCACCCAGGCACCCCTGTAAACGGGATTTTTAAAAAATTTCTTTTTCAGATATTTCACTATTAATATATTGAATTGTAACCAATTTTTGCATGTTGATTTAGTATACTACAACTTTACTGAATTCATTTTTTTGTTTTAATATTTTTTGGTAGAGTTTATAGGTTTTTTGTTGTTTTTACTTTAAGGTCATATCATCTACAAAGAGATACAGTTTTATTTTTTCCTTTCTGATTTCAGTGCCTTTTATTTCTCTTTCTGGCTTAATTGTTCTCTCTAGGATTTCCAGTACTGTAATGAATAGAAGTGGCAAGAGGGGTTCTCTTGTCTAGTTTCTGATCTTAGAGAAAGGCTTTCAGCTTTTCATTGTTCAGTATTATGTTAGCTGTGAGTTTTTCACTTATGGCTTTCATTGTGTTAAGGTACATTCCTTCTATACTTAATTTGTTGAGCATCTTTATCATGAAAGAATGTTGAATTTTTTCAAATACTTTTTATGCCTCTATTGAGGTGATCATACGGTTTTTTTCCTTTCATCCCATTAATGTAGTGTATCACATTTATTGATCATATATATTGAACCATCCTTGCAGGCCAGATTGATCATGGCCTTTTAATATGCTGTGGAATTTGGTTTGCTAATATTTTGTTAAGAAATTTTACATGCATGTTCATCAGGGGTATCGGCCTGGAACTTTCTTTTCTTGTAATGTCCTTATCAGGCTTTGGTATCAGGGTAATGGTACCTTCATAAAATAAATTTGGGAGTATTCCCTCTTCTTCATTTTTATGGAAGAGTTTGAGTAGCATTGGTGTTAATTCTTCTTTAAATGTTTGACAAAATTCACCACCAAAGTCATTAGGCACAGGCCTTTTCTTTGTTAGAAGAGTTTTGATTATGGATTCAATCTCCTTGTTATTGGTCTATTCAAATTTTCTATTTCCTCACAGTTCGGTCTTGGTAGGCATATGTTTCTAAGAACTTAATCTTATCTTCTAGGTTATCCAGTCTGTTGACATACTGTTGTTGGTAGTATAGTCTCTTGTGATCCTTTGTATTTCTGTGCTATCAGTTATAATGTCTCTTTCACTTATAATTTTGAGTCTTCTCTTTTTTTTCATTGTCTAGCTAATGGGTTTTCAATTTTGATTATCTTTTCAAAAACTACCTCTTAGTGGTTGTTTTTATTTCATTTATTTATGATCTGTTTCATTTATTTTTTGATTTTCGTTCTTTCTTTCTTTCTACTACCTTTGGGCTTAGTTTTTTCTTTTTCTAATTCCTTGAAGTATAAAGATAGGTTGTTTATTGGAGGTCTTTTATCTCTTAATATAGGCATTTGTCACTATAAACTTCTCTCAGAGCTATTTTTATTGCATCTCACAAGTTTTGTTTTATTTTACTTCCATTTTGTTTTTTTCAAGATATTTTTTGAATTTGCTTTTGATTTCTTTTTGGACCCATTGGTTGTTCAGCAGTGTATTATTTAATTTACACATATTTGTGAATTTTCCAGTTTACTTGCTATTACTGATTTTTAGTTTCATACCAGTTGGAAAAGATACTTGGCATGATTTCAGTCTTCTTAAATTTCCTGAGACATATTTTGTGACATAACATGTGATCTATCTTGGAGAATGTTTCATGTGCATTTAGGAAGAACATGTAATCTGCTGCTGTTGGATGGAGTGTTTTGTATATGTCTGTTAGATTCTTTTCTCTTAAAATACAGTTTAAGTCTAATGTTTCCTTATTGATTTTCTGCCTGGATAATCTGTCCATCTTAAGAGTGGGGTATTAACATCCCTTATTACTGTTGTATTGCTCTTTATTTCTCTTTTTTGTTTCTGTAGATACTTGCTTAATATATTTTGGTGCTCCAATGTTGAGTGCATAAATATTTACAATTGTTATATTTTCTTCATGAATTGACTCCTTTGTCTTTATGTAATGACCTTTGTCTGTTGTGACACTTTTTGACTTAAAGTTTATTTTGTCTAACATAAGTATAGTCATCTCTCGTCTTTTGGTTTCCATTTGCAAGGAATACTTTTCCCCTATTCCTTCAGTTTTAGTGTATATATCTCTTCACTTTTAGTCCTGAAAGCCAAAATGAGTGTCTTTTAGGCACCTTGTAGTTGAATCTAGCTTTTTATCCATTTAGCCACTCTCTGTTACTTTAGTGGGAAATTTAATCAGTTTACATTTAAAATAATTACAGATGGAGGCTGGGAAGATAGTGGAGTAGGAGGACTCTAAGCTTACCTAGTCCCCAAATACAACTAGATAACACATCAGTGTCAACAACCCAGAAAACAACCTGAAGACTGGAAGAACAAATGCCACAACTAAAGGTAGAGAAGAGGCTACATTGAAGCTGGGAAGGGCAGAGATGCAGTGGGGAGCTGAATAGATGTGTGGGCCGTCTGTGGGAGAAAGGGACCTATGGGTGCCAAGAAGGAAGAGAAACAGACTCTAGACCAGGGAGCTCACACAGGGAAGCCAAATCCCCTTTACATTTGGCTTTGAAAACTAGAGGGGCTGAATTTTGTGAGTTCTTACAACTAGCGGGACTTAAAGCCTGGAATTTTAAAAATTAGTGGGTTCAGCTCTGGGAGAGCTGGAGGACTTGAGTCCCTGCCCTTGTAGAGATAACACAACAGAAAGTCCACAGAGATACAGCATGGAAGCAGCAGTTTGAAAAACACCTGGGGCATAGGGGAGGGAGAGTTATTTCCTAATTTCAGAGTGTGTCCTACAGGGAGAGAGATTGCTGGAAGATTCCTCCAGGAACAAAGCAGCTGGCAGGTGCCACTTCACTCCCCCACCCCCCAGATAAACACACTGGCCACCTGTGGGAACTAGCAAACACTTGCTACCTAGCCCCCGGCCCTTTAGGGAATCCGCCCTTTCCTGTCATGCTCGCCTCAGTCCCACCCCTGCAGTTTCTCTTCCCTAGAGGACCAGCGCATACCTTGCCAGCAGTGTGTCTTTGACCTGTATGCTTTTCAAGGCCTTGGTTTAGGTGGCAGCAAAAGTGGTTGTGGGCCCCCTTCTGCAGAAGAATGAGTGCATGTTGTTAAAATTGTGAGCCCCATGCAAACTTTGCACCCCCCCACCCCCGCCAGCTGGCCTTTGTTCAGCGCTGGCAGCAGGTCGCATTTTATAAGCAGATTGGCAGGCATCTTGCTAACACTGCACACCTTGCCTGGCTACCAGGTCCAGGCAGCAGTGGGGCGAGGGGGCACGTCCCCTCTTGCTGATGCACAAACCTTGTAGGCACTGTGTGATTAGTCCCCTCCAATATGCTGTTGGCCAGAACCCATTCAAACCAGGGCCACAAGACTGGCAGTGTGCAAGCAGCCCCCAAAGGGGCCAGCACCACACCAAAATGACTCCTGTCCTTGGGAGGAATATAACCACCCACACCAGTCAGACTGTAGTTCCAGCAGTAGGCTGGGGACAGACAGTTGGTCTGATTGCAGGTTCCACCCACCAAGGAAAACATCTCAGGGGACAACACACAGGGGTCCTCTGCAGTTTGGTGCTACTGCATGTCTGGCAAATGCCTGGTCTGACTAAACTCATGCCCCAGACTGGTCCACCAAAACCATAGAGAGCAAACACTTCCCACAACAGGCAAAGAGAGCCACAGCAGATGACTGGACTGAAGGAAAAAACAGCCCAGCCACAACTGTGGGGTGCATGCAACACACATAGCAGACACCCTTGAAGTGTCAGGTTCCAGTAAACATGGAACATTGCACTGCAGGGCACGACAGGATCTCTTCTTCCATTAGGCCATTACTTTCAGGAGCAGGGGATGTAGCTGACTTTTCTAACACATAGAAACAGACACAGAAAGTTAGACAAAAGAGACAGAGGAATATGTTTCAAATGAAACAATAGGTCAAACCACAACAAGAGACCTAAGTGAAATGGAGATAAGTAATGTGCCTGATAGAGAATTGAAAAGTCATAATGATACTCACTGGACTGGAGAAAAGAGTGGAGAAGAACCAGACGTACAGAAGAACCAATCAGAGATGAAGAACATAATAAATGAAATTAAAAATACACTAGATGGAATAAATAGCAGACTAAAGGAAGCAGAAAATGAATCAGCAACCTAGAGGACAGAGTAATGGAAAGTAATCAAGCTGAACAGGTGAAAGGAAAAAAATTAAGCAAAATGCGAATAGACTTAGGGAACTCAGTGACTCTATCAAGCAAAATAACATTTGTATAATAGGGACCCCAGAAGAAGAAGAGAAAGGGGGCAGAAAATTTATTTGAAGACATAATAACTGAAAACTTCTTGAATCTGGGAAAGGAAACAAGAAACCCAGATTCAGGAGGTACAGAGATCCTTCAACAAAATCACCCTAAGGAGGTCCACACCAAGACACATAGTAATAGCAAAAAGTAGTGGTAAAGAGAGAATTTTAAAATCAGCAAGAGAAAAGAAGACTGGTATATACAAGGGAAACCCCATAAGGCTATTAGCAGATTTCTCAGCAGCAACTTTGCAGGCCAGAAGGGAGTGGCATGATATATTCAAAGTGATGAAAGGAAAAAATTGCATCCAAGAATATGTTGTCCAGCAAGGCTGTCATTCAGAATAGGAGAGAAAGAGTTTGCTGGACAAACAAAAGTTATAGGAGTTCATGACCACTAAACCAGCCCTATAGGAAATCTTAAAAGCGGACTCTTTCAGTGGAAGGAAAAGACCATAAATAAGAGTAAGAAAAGTAGGAAGCACAAAAGCAGTAAAAATAAGTATCAGTCAAGGGATTCACAAAATAAAACGATGTAAAGTATGACAACCACATACCTAAAACATGGGGTGGGGAGAGAGGAGTAAGGAATGAGTTCAAACTTAAGTGTTCCGTCCACTTAATATAGCCTGCTGTATGCAGAAGGTGTTATGTACAAACCTAATGGTAACCACAAACCAAAAATCAGTAATAGACATGGAAAAAATCAAGAGAAAGGAATCTAAGTATATCACTAAAGAGAGCCAGCAAACTGTGAGAGAAACAAGAGAATATCAGAGGACTACAAAGACAATCACAAAACAAGTAACAAAATGGCAATAAATACATACCTATCAGTAATTACTTTAAATGTAAGTGGACTAAATGCTTCAATCGAAAGACGTAAAGTGACACACTGGATAAAAAAACAAGACCTATTTATATGCTGTCTACGAGAGACTCATTTCTGACCTCAAGACACATACAGATTGAAAGTTAGGGAATGGAGAAACATTTATTATGCAAGTGGATGTGAAAAGAAAGCCAAGATAGGAATACTTTTATCAGACAAAATGAGGATTTAAAATAAGACTATAATGAGACAAAGGAGGATACTGTATAATAATGAGGGGAACCAACCGTCTAACAAGAGGATATACCAATTGTAAATATTTATGAACCCAATCTGATTGGAGCAACACATAAAACAGTTAATAACAAAGATAAAGGAACTAATTGATAGCCATATGATAATAGTGGGGGTCTTTTAACACCCCATTTACATCAATGGACAAATCGTCCAAACAGAAAACCAACAAAAAACAGTGTTTTTTTAATGACACACTGGACCAGATGGATTTAACAGATACATTCAGAACATTCCATCCTAAAATAGCAGAATACACATTCTTTTCAAGTGCACACAGACCATTATCCAGAATAAATCACATATTAGACCACAAAATAAGTCACAACAAATTAGAAAAGATCAGTCATATCGTGCATTTTTTTTTTGACTGCAGTGCTATGATTGATACTAGAAATAAATCACAGGAAAAAAATCTGGAAAGAGCACAAATACATGGAGGTTAAATAACAGACTACTAAACAATGAGTGGGTCAACCAAGAAATCAAAGAAGAAAACAAAAATTACAGGGAGAGAAATGAAAATGAAAACACAGTGGCTCAAAATCTTTGGGATGCAGCCAAAGCTGTTCTGAGGGGGAAGTTTATAGCAATACAGGCCTACCTCAAGAAGCAAGAAAAATCTCAAATAAACAACCTAACCTTGCATCTTAACGGACTAGAAAAAAGAACAAAACCCCAAACCATTAGAAGGAAGGAAATAATAAAGATTTGAGCAGAAATAAATGATATAGAAACTAAAAAATAGAACAGATCAATGAAACCAGGAGTTGGTTCTTTGAAAAGATTAACAAAATTGATCCACCTCTAACTAGACTCATCACAAAAAAAAAAAGAGGACTTAAAAAACAAAATCAGAAATGCAAGAGGAGAAATAATTAGCACGACAGAAATGCAAACAATTGTAAGAGAATATTATGAAAAATTATATGCCAACAAGTTGGACAGCCTAGAAATGGGTGAATTCCTAGAAATATGTAACCTATCAAAACTAAAGCAGGAAAAAGTGAAAATTTGAATAGACCAATTACCAGCAATGAAATTGAATCGGTAATACTATAAAAAAAAGCTCCCAACAACAAAAGTCCAGACCCAGACAGCTTCACAGGTGAATTGTATCAAACATTTAAAGAAGAGTGAATACCTATTCTTCTCATACTTTCCCAGAAAAATGGAAAAGGAAGTAAATCTCCCAAATTCCTACAAAGCCGGCATTACCTTGATACCAAAACCAGATAAAAACACCACAAAAAGGGAGAACTACAGGTTAATATCTCTGATGAATATAGATATAAAAATTCTCACCAAAATATTAGCAAACTGAATACAACAATACATTAAAAAGTTACCACAATTAAGCGAGATTTATTCCTGGGATGCAAGAATGGTTCAATATTTGCAAATCAATCAAAGTGGTACATCAATAAGAGAAAGGATAAAAACCATATGATCATTTCAATAGATGCAGAGAAAGCATTTGACATAGTACAACATCCATTCATGATAAAAGCCCTCAGCAAAGTAGGTTCAGAGGGAACATACCTCTAATAATGAAGGCCATATATGAAAAACCACAGTGAACATCTTCAATGGGGAAAAACAGAGCTTTTTCCTTTAAGGAACAAGACAGGGATGTCCACTTTTACTACTTTTATTCAACATAGTACTGGAAGTTCTAGCCGCAGCAACCAGTCAGTCAGATAACAAAAAATTAAAGGCATCCAAACTGGTGAGGAAGAGGTAAAACTTTCACTCTTTGCAGATGACATGATACTATATAATATATATGCTTAAATATTCTAAAATACTAGTAGAACTAATCAATGAATTCAGTAAAGTTGCAAAATCAATGTACAGAATCTGTTAAATTTCTACACAGTAATAGTGAAGCAGCAGAAAGAGAAAATTAGAAAACAATCCCATTTACAATTGCACCAAAAATAACAAAATACCTAGGAATAAACTTAACCAAGGAAGTGAAAGACCTGTACTCTGGAAAACTATAAAACATTGATGAAAGAAATAGATGACAAAATAAAGAATGGAAAGACATTCCATACTCATGGATTGGAAGAAAAAATATTGTTAAAATGTATATACTACTAGAAAGAGTGTAAACATTTAATGCAATTCCTATCAAAATACCAACAGCATTTTTCACAGAACTAGCACAAGCAAGTTTAAAATTTGTGTGGAACTGCCAAAGACACTGAATAGCCAAAGCAGTCTTGTAAAAGAAAAACAAAACTGGAAGTATCACATTTCTAGACTTCAAGCTGTAGTAATCAAAACAGTATGGTACTGGTACAAAAAGAGACACAAAGATCAATGGAACAGAATGGGAAGTCCAGAAATAAACCCACAATTATGTGGTCAAGTAATCTTCAATGAAGGTGGCAAGAATAGGCGATGGGAAAAAATGTCCCTTCAACAGATGGAGTTGAGAAAACTGGACAGCTACATGGAAAAGAATGAAACTGGACCACTTCCTTTCATCATACAGAAAAATTCAAAATGAATTAAGGACCTAAATGTGAGACCTGAAACCATAAAAATCCTTGAGGAGAACACAGGTAGTAATTTCTCTGACATCAGCTGTAAAAACATCTTTCTTGATTTGTTTCTGGAGGCGAGAGAAACAAAACAAAACATAAGCTATTGGGAGTATATCATAATTTTGCACAGCAAATGAAACAACCAACAAAACTAAAAGACAGTCTACTGAATAGGAGAAAATATTTGCAAATGACATATCCAATAAGGTGTTAGTATTCAGAATATATGAAGAACTTATAGAGCTCAACACCAAAACCCCCAAGTAATCTAGTTATAAATAGGCAGAAGACATGACCAGAGATTTCTTCAAAGAAGACATCCAGATGGCCAGCAGATATGGAAATATGCTCAACATCACTCATCAGCAGAGAAATGTAAATCAAAATCTCAATGAGATATCACCTCACACCTGTCAGAATGGTTAAAATAAAAAACTGAAGAAATAAGTTTTGGCAAGGATGTGGAGAAAAAGGAACCCATCTGTACTGTTGGTGGGAATGCAAACTGGTACAGCTATTGTGGAAGACAGTATGGAGGTTCCTCAAAAAATTAAAAATAGACCTAACCTATGATCCAGTAATCACAGTACTGGGTATTTATTCAAAGAATATGAAAACACTAATTTGAAGGGATATATGCACCCCTATATTTATTGCAACATTACTTACAATAGCCAAATTATGGAAGCAGCCCATGTCCATCAGTAGATAAATGGATAAAGAAGGTGTGATATATACAATGGAATATAAATTCAGCCATAAAAAGATGAAATCTTGCCATTTGCAACAACATGAGTTTATCTAGAGAGTATAATGCTAAGTGAAGAAATCCTTTTCACGAAGATGGTGCTGAAGGCCAAGAAGGAAGCCCCTGCCCCTCCCAAAGCCAAAGCTAACGCCAAAGCCAAAGCTTTGAAGGGCAAGAAAGCAATGCTGAAGGCCGTCCACAGTCACACAAAAAAAGAAGATCCACACATCATCTACATTCCGATGACCCAGGACACTGTGTCTCCAAAGGCAGCCCAAATATCCTCGAAAAAGTGCCCCCAGGAGAAACAAGCTTCATCACTGTGCCATCATCAAGTTGCCCCTGACTACTGAGTTGGCCATGAAGAAAATAGAAGACAACAGTACACTTGTGTTCATTGTGGATGTCAAGGCCAACAAGTACCAGATCAAACAGGCTGTGAAGAAGCTCAACGACATTGACATGGCCAAGGTCAACACCTTGATCAGGCCTGATGGAGAGAAGGTATATGTTTGGCTCCTGACTATGATGCTTTCTTTGGATGTTGCCAACAAAATTAGGATCATCTAAACTGAGTCCAGCTGGCTAAATCTAAATTTTTTCACCATTAAAAAAAAATAATGCTAAGTGAAATAAGCCAGTCATAGAAAGACAAATACCATATGATTTCACTCATACCTGGAACTTAAGAAACAGACAAAAGAACAAGGAAGAAAAAAAGAAAAGAGACAAAGCAAAAAACAAATTCTTAACTAAGAGAACAAATCAATGGTCACCAGAGGTGAGGTGGGGGTGGGTGGGTGAAATAGGTGAAGGGGATTAAGAGTACACTTGTCTTCATGAGTACTGAGTAATATGTGGAATTGTTGAATCACTGTATTCTACACCTGAAATTGATATAACGCTGTATGTTAACTATACTGGAATTAAAAAAAAAATTATGTGGGTGAAATAAATCAACAGTTAGACTTGGGAATTTGATCCTTTGGTTAGTGAACTAGGAATAGGACATAGGGATGAGGAATGAAGTAGTTGGAAGGGAGGAGGGGTGAGACTGTCTTGCATATCTAAGAGAAAGAGAATCATTTACCCTGGCTGGTTTTAACTGGACATTGGTCCAGAAATAGAAGAGTAGAAGCCCAAACTACTTTCATTCAACCTTAATTTTTAAAAAGCCTAAAATTAAAAGAAAAATTGACTCACAAATTGTAGTAATACTAAATGAAAAACTTTAAGGGGAAAAGGTTAATGATACAGAGTTTTGCTAATATAAAGCATGTTGGGCACTTTACTTTGTTTTTGTAATGAAGAATAGCAAAGTGTATTTAACTGTCAACCCACAACATATAGAGAACAGTTAGGAAGGAGAAAGTTTTATCTTAAATTTAAATCTCTACTAATTATTTTATCATGAAATTGATTTCTGCCTAGATTGTAAGAAATACTGCTGTGATATTCTGCTTTAACAAAGTCTACACTGACATCCTCTGAAATAACTGCAGTTTCTGTTAAGCTTGTTTTAGGAGACTGCATTTGTTTAGAATGTTTCATACAGAAAACTGTTCACTTAAAGTTATAAACTGTTTCTCATGGGTATAGAATTTGCCATCAAGCTGATAACATTGATCTCATTGATTTTTGACCTTACAAATTTTGTTCTAAATGAATCGACTAATACGAAAAATAATTGTTGATAGTTCAGGACATTTTGTTAATTATTCTGTTGGATCTATATTTCCTTTGTTACCTTCTTACTCTTGCCATCTTCGTTGGTGATCTGATGAGTAGTTGTGGCATTATATTTGGTTTCCTTTCTTCTCTTTCCTGTATTTAGGCTTTCTCTTTGTGTAAACTATGAAGTTTACATAAAATATCATATGATATCCTGTTTTAAGCTGATAAGAACCTAAGTTGGATTTCATAGAAAAACTGGTCTTCTTCAGCTCACATTTTAGGTTACTGTTATTACAACTTATATTTTTTTATATTTGGTATCTATTTAAAAGCTATTGTAGCTGTAGTCACTTTTAATTTGTCTTTCAACTTTTATACTAGGGTTAAAAGTGATTTATATATCACTTTTTGAATAATAGAGAATTTTGAATTTGTGCATTTACCTTTATTCTTGAATTTTAAACGTTTATGTTTTTACCTTGTTAATTAGGACCTTTTCATTTCAGCTTGAAGAATTCTCTTTAGAATTTCTTGTAATGCAGTGAACTCCCTCTGCTGTTATTTGTTTGGGAAAGTATCTCTCCTTCATTTCTGATGGGCAGCTTGCCCTGTATAGTATTATTGTTTGTCAGTGTTCTTCTTCCAGCACTTTGAACATATCATCCCACTCTCTCGTGGTTTGCAAAATTTCTGCTGATAAAGCTATGGGGATTCCCTTGTACATGAAAGTCTGTTTTCTCTTGCTGCTTTTGAAATTCTTTTTGTTTGATTTTTGAATGTGTCATGGTCAAATCCTCTTTGGGTTCAATATGTTTGGTGATGTTTGAACTTCACATACATGGATATCCGTATCTCTTCTCCAATTGGAGAAATGATCAGCCATTCTTTCTCTCTTTTTTTTTTTTTAAAGATTTTATTTATTTATTAGAGAGAGAGAATGAGAGATAGAAAGCACGAGAGGGAAGAGGGTCAGAGGGAGAAGCAGACTCCCTGCTGAGCAGGAAGCCCGATGTGGGACTTGATCCCGGGACTCCAGGATCATGACCTGAGCCGAAGGCAGTCGCTTAACCAACTGAGCCACCCAGGCGCCCAGCCATTATTTCTTTAGATATACTTTTTGTCCCTTTTTCTCCTTCTTCTCTTGGGACTCCAGTAATGCATGTATTGTTACACTTAATGTATCCTGTAAGTTCTGTAGTCTTTCTTCATTCTTTTTCCATTTCTTTTTCTTTTGCTCTTCTGACTAGATAATTTCAAAATACCTGTGTCTTCAAGCTCATTGATTATTTCTTCTACTTTGAGAGTGAGTCTGTTGTTGTTCTGTATTGAATTTTTCATTGCAGTCATTATATTCCTTAGCTCTGTGTTTTCAAAAAATCATTTCTATGTCTTAAACTTCTCATTTTATTCATGTGATGTTTCCTTAAGTTTGTTTAGTTGGCTTTTTTTTTTTGTATTTCACTAAATTTCTTTAAAGATGATTATTCTGATAAAAAAAAGATGATTATTCTGAACTTTTTGTCTGTTACCTCCTAGATCTTTGTTTTTTAGGGTCACTTATTAGGTCACCCCCTCCTCCCTTCCAACTACTTCATTCCTCATCCCTATGTCCTATTCCTATGTCATGTTTCCCTGATTTGTCATGATCCTTATGTTCTTGCATTGGTGTCTGCACATTTGAGGAAGCGGTCTCCTCTTCCAGTTTTTATAGGTTCATTTGACAGGGGAAGACTTTGAACAGTCACCCTGGCTGGTGAGCTTGAATGCGCCAGCTGGTAGAATCTGTAGGTAGTCAGTGCTTGCTGCTGAGATCTTGATAGATGAAGCCAGTGCACATTTTTTGAGGTCAGGTGGATTGCCGGCTTGGCTCTGTCATCAGGTAGAACCACTTGCAGGGCTGTGATTGCACCTGGATATGGGCTGGGCTCAGTAATCATCCCTGGTTAGTTGTGGCCACACTCGGTACTGAAATGGCCAGGTCATGCCAGACTGGTGTTTGTATTTAGGTGGGTCTGTCACACCCAGCCCTCAGGCTGGGCTCTGTGACTGAGGAAGGCTAAAGGCTGTCTGTGCTTTTGGGCGGGGACACAGGCTGGTCTCTGTGATGATGGAGGGTATGCGCATCTTTTGCTGTGTTTGGGCATGGTAACTGGTTGGGTTTTCTACCTGGTCAGGGATTCTGGTTCTGCCTGGTCAAGAGTGTTCATTGACTGGTCTTCCAGCCTGGCAGGGTCACAAGCTATGCCTTGCATCTGAGTGCAGCCTGGAGGCCAGGCTCTGCAGTCTGGTAGTGTCACTGACTGCTCTCTCTAGTTGGCTGGTCTGTTGATTGGAGATCCCCAACGAGGCAAAACTGATGACTGTGTCCGCTGGGCTGATCTGGTCACCATTTATCTCTGAAGATGGGCAGAAGTGCAGGTGGGGCTTTCTTATTAGGCAAGGTTGCCAGCAGAGACATGTGCCACCACCAATATCCATTGACTGGTTTCTTTGTGCCCCATCCCCTTTCTTTGTTACTAAGTGATCCCAGGTGGTCTATCCTTGCCAATTCCTTCAGTGTTCCCGAGAGGCAAGACAGAAGTGCACCTCCTGAAGTTCACCCCTCAGCATTGGGGAAGCTAGATACCTCTCGAGGGCTCTTTTTTCCTAAGGAAAAACCATAGCCCTAGGGAATCCCTTTCAGTGTGGTGCTATGCTGGCCTGAGAAAGGGCTGATTGTTGTAAAACTACTCCTCTTTCCCTTCTAATATGATTTTTTCCAGTCTTGTGGTCTTAAGTGTTTGTGTTGGCCTCACCTCCCAAGTTCTAGGATTTTCACAAAGATATTCTTGTGTGTTGATAGTTGCTAATGTCTGTTTTTGTGGGGGACAATCTAGAGTCTGGGTTCTCTGATTCTTCCATCTTCTTGATATCACTACTCATATAATCTCTTTATTATATTTCTCTCTTTCCTTCTGGGATTTTCATAATGCATGTGGTCTTCTTGAAGGTATTCTATTGGTTCCTGAGCAACATTTCACTTTTTTTTTTTTAAATTTCTTTCTCTTTCTGTTCTTTGGATTGTATACAGGTTTCTCCTGCTTTCTGAAACTTTGTGTTATACTGCTTTGCTTTGATGAAGACCTATGTTAGTACAGTAATGGCTCTTTTCATAAAAGTGAAAATCCTTTCGGATTTCTTTGAATTAACAAAAATAGGTACTAACTAATAGAGGTCTTTCATAAAAGTAAGGTGGTGTAATGCAGACTTTTGGAAAACAGAGAATACTCTTTGCTTTATACCATTTTGGCTTTTTTTTTTTAATTATGTTATGTTAGTCACCATACTATACATCATTAGTTTTTGATGTGATCCACGATCCATTGTTTTCGTATAACACCCAGTGCTCCATGCAGTATGTGCCCTCCTTAATACCCATCACTTGGGCTAACCCATCCCTCCACCCACCTCCCCTCTAAAACCCTGTTTGTTTCTCAGAGTCTCTCATGGTTCTCTCCCTCCAATTCCCGCCTTCATTTTTCCCTTCCTTCTCCTAATGTCCTCCATGCTATTCCTATGTTCCACAAATAAGTAAAACCATATGATAATTGACTTTCTCTGCTTGACTTATTTCACTTAGCATAATCTCCTCCAGTCCCATCCATGTTGATGTAAAAGTTGGGTATTCATCCTTTCTGATGGCTGAGTAATATTCCATTGTATATATGGACCACATCTTCTTTATCCATTTGTCTGTTGAAGGGCATCTCAGCTCTTTCCACAATTTGGCTATTGTGGACATTGCTGCTGTGAACATTGGGGTGCATATGGCCCTTCTTTTCACGACATCTGTGTCTTTGGGGTAAATACCCAGGAGTGCAATTGCTGGGTCATAGGGTAGCTCTATTTTTAATTTTCTGAGGCACCTCCACACTGTTTTCCAAAGTGGCTGTACCAACTTGCATTCCCACCAACAGTGTAAGAGGGTCCCCTTTCTCCACAACCTCCCCAACGTTTGTTTCTCTCCCTGTCCATTTTTGCCATTGTAACTGGTGTAAGGTGGTATCTCAGTGTGGTTTTGATTTGAATTTCCCTGATGGCTAATGATGATGAACATTTTTTCGTGTGTCTGTTACCATTTTTATGTCTTCTTCAGAGAAGTGTTTGTTCATATCTTCTGCCCATTTTTTGACTTGATTATTTGTTTTTTGGGTGTTGAGTTTGAGAAGTTCTTTATAGATCTTGGATACCAGCCCTTTATCTGTAGTGTCATTTGCAAATATCTTCTCCCATTCTGTGGGTTGCCTCTTTGTTTTGTTGACTGTTTTCCTTTGCTGTGCGGAAGTTTTTTATCTTGATGAAGTCCCAAAAGTTCATTTTTGCTTTTGTTTCACTAGCTTTTGGAGATGTATCTTGAAAGAAGTTGCTGTGGCCGATGTCAAAGAGGTTACTGCCTATGTTCTCCTCTAGGATTTTGATGGACTTCTGTGTCACACTGAGGTCTTTCATCCATTGGCTTTTAAAAGGTTTCAAAGAAAAGCTCTACTTTTGGATAGTGGGGGAAACTTGTATTTTGACTTATCCTATCTTTAAGTAAGCTGATTCTTCTTCTTGCCCAAATCTGCTGTTGATCCCTTTAGTGAATTTTTAGGTTTAGTTAGTATTTCTTAGATCCCTTTAGTTAGAATTGTTAGTCATTCTCCAAATTTATTTTTTGGTCCCTTTTTTACTTTATCTTCATTGATATTTTCATTTATTTATACATTGTTTTTCAGGTTTCCTTTGGTTTTCTTTGAGCTCTTTGAGTGTGTTTTATATAGTATATTTAAGATCTGTTAGGTCCTATATCTGGACTTCTCAGGGATCACTTCTTTTGGTTTATTATTTTTTCTTGTGAATGACCCATGTGTTCCTGTTTTATTTGTATATTTTGTGAGTTTTGTTGTTGCATACTGGACATTTGGATATTATAATGTGATAACCATGGAAATCAGATTCTATCCCTTACCACAGGTTTGCTGTTTTTGATCCTAAAGGCTGCAGTCTGTGTTTTTAGTGGCTTTTCCAGACTGTTTTTGAAAAGATTGTGTTCCATGTCCTATGTGCTCACTGACATCTCTTTTACTTGTGTTCAGATAGTGTTTTGTTAGGGAATTCCTTGAATGCCAAGAACTAAAAATTAAAAATAAAGAAAATAAATAATAAGCCAGTCTTTGCACATTTCCTTTGTGTTGAGAGACTAATTCATCAGTTACCCAAGCTCTTTACAGCTAGCTCTGTCTTAGCCTGGAGAGTAGAGGTGAAAGCATGGAAATCCTTATGTCTTTTGTGCATGTGTCCTACCCTGAATATATTCATGGCTTTCTATATGTCCCAGCATACACAGACACTTTTGAATGCTCTCATTTCCCAAGGAACCTCTCTCCTCAGCTCTTTCTCCTGGGCATTAAGCTGTCTATATTATGTCTTAGCTATAATCTTTTGCTTCAAGTAAGTGAAGACTTTTAGTTCACTTTACAGTATTTTAGCAATGCTGTTTTTTTAAAATCCCTGGGTGAAAAAAAGACATGTACCTTGTGTCAACCCTTCATGTAACTGCCAGACAGACAGATCAGGACAGATACCTTAGTTTGTTAATGATGTCTCTGCTCCTTCCAGACGGAAGGAGGAGGGTCCTACAAGAGTGCTGCTGAGACGGGGAGGGGTGGAGCAAGGTTGGGTAAAAATACCACAAAGGTTTCCTGCAAGTTACAAGTTGGCTTTTTTCTTGATTCATTGTTCTCATGGTGATTGTAAACCTTCTACTGTATTCTAGACTACTGAGAAAGTTGGTTGTGAGTTTTTGCTTGTTTTTTTTTTTTCGTGTTTCTGTTAAGGGAATGGAGTTTGGAGTTGCCTACCCTGCCATTTTATTGACACCATTTGACCATCCTTTTCTGTTAAGTCCTCCCCGCCTATCTTTTTGCCTTTTTGGGAAGTTTCTTCTCCTCTTCCTCACTCTCCCCTCTGCCTTAGTTCTTTTTAGGAAGGTTGATTTTATTACTAGTCTTTATGTCTTTTGTAGTTATGGCCATTTTAAAATTCTGTACTCTTCCTTGTGGTTTGGATGTTCAGGAGTTTTTCCCCCCCATTGAGGGGAATTGAAAATTGGTGAGATATCTAAAGATCTCTTTGTGCTTTACTGCTGAGCCACCAGTTTTCTGAACTGAGGGAGAGCATGTGTTCTTTCTGTGTCTCTTCTTTGCTGCCTGGTTGCTAGTTCTCTTTGTTCTCCAATCCTTTCCGCAATCTCCTCTGCCAATGGAGAACTCTCTTCTGTCTACCCTACTGTGAACCTTGGTGTAGAGCTGCTTCTTACTCTCTGAAGCCCTGGGTTGCCTCCAGGGGTTTCTCCTGGCTTTTCTGTGCTACCTCCAGCGTTCAGTTGTTGAGTATCTTGAATCCCTCAGAAGGAGCTCTCTGAGCTTTCTTGCCCTGCTCCCCATCTGCAGTGGTTAGCGGCAGTGTGCTCGGGGAGATGCTGCACAACTCACAGGTTCATCTCTCTCCATGCTCCTGCTCTTCCCCCAGCCTTTGGTGCACTGACTCTATAACCTGGGATCAGGTGGGCGTTGTCTCTTTGCTATAGGTTTCCCTTGGAATTTTCTTTCATTACTCCAGTCCACATGCAGTCTTCATGGTTTGGCTGGTTTCTCCTTACCCTGTCTAGTGCAGGTTCTTTATCCTTCTGCATCTTCACCAGGCTTCTGAGCATGTCATTGAGTCTCTTCTGTCTCATGAATGTCTTGTCACTTTCCCTATTTAGTTCATTTAGGTTTTTCCTTACCCCTAATTCTTTTTTTAAAAGTATGATTTTGTAGTTAATCTGGCTTATTTTGGCTGGTGTGAGAATGATCATTATCTTATGAACTTCTACTTAATATCAGAATGTTTTTAAAAATACTTCAGTGATACTGCTCTCAAAAATAGAGAATATGTGTTTATCTTTTTTTTTGTATAATAGTAACTATAATGATGGTAAACATTAAGTACTTATGAGTAGTAGTAGGCATCTTGGTGAACACTTTAAATGCATTATCTCATTTGATACTCACAAACTTGAGAATAGGTATTGTTAATCATTTGCATTTTACTGATGAGAGATTAAGTAGGTAGGTCATTACACAGCTAGTTAGTGGTACTTTTGAACTCAGGGCTGTCTGTCTCTAGGGCAGAGTTTGCAAATTCACATCCCTAAGTGGGGCAGATATGTAATATAAATGCAAGAAGAGAGTAGTGCATGAAAAAATAACAAAGCAAGCAGCATGATGAATGACAGTTACCATTCAGCTTAGATACTGGTGGCAAAGTCTTTTGGAAAATACATGCCTCATTTAAAGGGTTTGGTCACTTTTCAGTTCCAGCCAGTTGTTGCTTTGTGAGAATATGGATCTAATATTTCAGATTTTCTGACTTTTCAGTAGAAGCCAGAAATCTGTATTTTTTATCTGAAACAACTCAGTTTCTAAATTGTTGCTGCTGGTTCAGGTAAAAATAAAATCTGATGTGGAGATACACATGATAAGTCTGAAGTGACACATGTCTGCAGGCCCAGTCTGTTCTCTGGGAAGCCAGTTTCCAATCTCTGGAATAGAGCCTGAACTTTCTTTCAGCCACTTGCTCCTGCTGTCTCCCAGTGCCCACCTTACTGCCTTCCTTTCACATATGTGCTAAATAAATTAAGGAAGTGAGGACCTGCTCTTGAATGAATGTATTTTACTTATTATTGTTATGCAACTGTGCTACTTTAGATTGAAACTATGAAGACAGTACTTAGAAACATATTTTTAAAAACATCCTGAATTCTGTTTTATCTTCATAAGCAATAGAGTTCCATTGAAAGGCGTATCTTAGAGTGAGTTGATGTGAGGGTCTTAAGTTTACTGAATGCCTAGTTTATTCTTACTCATTACTCATGACTTTCCCTCTCTTCTGCCCCCCCCTTTTTTTGACATAGCTTTCACTTTCAGAAGAACAGAATGAAATAACGAAAAATGGCTGTGAATCTAAAGAGCTGGTCTACCTCGTGCACATTGCTTGTCAGGTAATTTTGTGGATGTGTAGATTCCTTTTAATGCATTTTTTACAGCATCTAATAGAATTCACAGAAGGATACTTGTATGATATCGAAATGAAATTGGATTATGTATGACCATTGTTTGGTATCCTTTAAAAAAGACATAAATGTGTTCATACAAAATTACATGGAATGCACAATTTAGTATTGTAACTTGCATATCTTCTGTCTGCATTTTAAGAAAGTTTTTAAGGCTTTAGACATTTGTGGACGAATAACAGTGACTATGGTAACACAGATGTTTTGTGTTATTCTTTCTCCCAGTCATATTGGTGATTCTGCATGTACTCAGAATCGAAACAATTAATAAAATCAGTCCTACAGATATTTAATTTACAAACTTAAATGAAAACTCTTCTTGTAAGAGTAAAGGAAATCATCTTTTATTGATGATAAGATTAAATGAATCAACTACTTGTCACCTATTACAGTAAAAGAGCAAACAAAGTTTCAGTTGTCTCTGCCTGAGATGCTCACTTTTCTACCAGGCAGGAAGTTTCACTGTAGTGGATGTAGTGTGTGTATGTGTATGTTTTAGAAGGGGACTGTTTCTTGACTCTTAGTGTTAGAACTTTTGTGAGGATAATTACTGTGATTTCTCTCAATGAGATTTGAAGTAGGTCATTTGTAGCATTGATTATTTCCTCCACCAAGTAAGTAGTTTAGTTCCTTTGCTTACTTTACTTTCATTAAGCCTTTTTTTTTTTTTTAAAGATTTTATTTATTTATTTGAGAGAGAGAGAGAATGAGAGATAGAAAGCACAAGAGGGAAGAGGGTCAGAGGGAGAAGCAGACTCCCTGCTGAGCAGGAAGCCCGATGCGGGACTCGATCCCGGGACTCCAGGATCATGACCTGAGCCGAAGGCAGTCGCTTAACCAACTGAGCCACCCAGGCGCCCCTACTTTCATTAAGCCTTATGCCTAGTTTTGAATTAGTGATTGTGAAGTGACTGTTTTTGAGAAAAGCTTTTTTTTGTGCAAAGTTTTTAGTTTTCTTTGGGAAAGACTAAGATAGGGGCATTTATGGGTTTTTTCCCCCCAAAAATGTATTATTCTTGTACCTGAAGTTAAAAATCACATAATCTTGAAAAGTAATGCTTATCTCATGTGGGAAATACCTGAGTTCTTAGTGTTGGTGATTTTAAAGAAAACCTTTCAGAATTAAGTGCTTTTATTTATTGGTGTCAGAATATGAGATTGGAAATTGAATTTAGCTTCTATATAAATAAGATGGCCAAAGTTTCATATTGTTAATATATGTTTTATTGTGTATCATCTCGGTTCCTTTGAGGAAGTAGGCAGCTCTGAATCACTAAGTTTCGTGTCATGTTTCATAAAATGCTTCTTTTTCATGACTTTTTTTCCCCCAAGATTTTATTTGTTTATTTGACAGACAGAGAGAGGGAGAGAGAGAGAGAGAGAGCGCATAAGCAGGGGGAGTGGCAGACAGAGGGAGAAGGAGAAGCAGGCTTCCCACTGAGCAGGGAGCCCAATGCGGGACTCAATCCCAGGACCCTGGGATCATGACCTGAGCCGAAGGCAGATGCTTAACCGACTGAGCCACCCAGGCGCCCCATCATGACTTAATTTTTAAGTGAAAATAACACGTGTTTTGGTGAACCAGTACTCATACATAAATATAAATCATATCTTCTTTATCTAGAGCACATGATTGATATGTCAGTAATGAATTCAGTAATCCCTCTATAACCTAACATCTTTTAGCATCTTTCCTTCTCACCATTAACTACCATATGATCTGACAAAGCAAATAGTTTTATTCTCATGAATGAAACGTAGTGTCACAAGCACTTGTGTTTATTTTTTTAAGTGACCTTCAAAAGGTAAGCATGGTATTTTGGAACCATATGTCAGAATGTATAATCATCACTTAATTATGCTTGCATGAATTAGTGACCTAGCTAGTTAGGCTATTTCCTGGTTGCAAGTATCTTGTCAATCTGCTTAAAAAATTTCAGACTACTCAGTGTACTATTCATTACACCAAAGTAGTAATTTACCGCAATGTAATAATGCCACTGCACTTCTCTGCAGTTCTGTAAGTGATCATTGAGGCACCCCCATGTCTTACTTTATGTATTCTTGCCAAATGTGTCAGCCATAAATCATTAAATTGGAATCCTATATTTTTTTATAACTAATATTATATAGACTCATAATCAAGCCCTCTCATTTTGCCAATGAGGAAATTGAGACCCAAATTACTGATGTGGCCTTCCTAAGTTATATGAAATCTTAGCAGGAACTGCTAAGAACGTCAGTTTCCTGATTGCCAGTTTTTCCTGCATTGCACTGGAATTCACAATCCAGAACAGATTTAAGAGATTGCTTAGTCTTCAGATAAGATATGGTCACCATTACATGTTGATATGTTTTCATATATTGCATATTTTTGCTAATTTCTAATTTTTAAAGTACACTCGAAATTCTTTTTATTTAACCCACTCTTCTCTTGTTCTTTAATCTTAGAAAATGACCGATTCAACAACTGTGATTTTTTTTTTTCACCTCTCTGGAGGTTCAGTAATACTGTTTCTTTTAGGTCTTATCTTTGAAACTTTTAATTGTGCTCTTGTCTCTGCCCTTCAAGTTTTTGTTTCTTGTTAAATTGTGAATTTAGAAATGTAAACCATGTCTTTCATGCTGAAATGATCCAATTCAGTAGGCATTTTGATTATCTGTGTGTCTAGTATACAGGTGTGACATGCAGTACATTCATTCTTTCAACAACTGTGTGAGGTAAATAGTCTGTTTTTCATTTTACAGCTGATGAGTCTAAGACTCAAGAATGTTAATAACTTCCCCAAGGTCATAAAATTAAAGAGAAAGACCAGGATTTGAACCTCAGTCTAGTGGTTTTTTTTCCCCTATTCTTCTGTCATTTTCTAATATGATTTATAGTTGATTAGCTACTCTGAAATCTGCAAGCATATCCTAAATGTTAATAAAGAATTACAGAAATGTACTGAGAATGCAGTCAAGTTTCTTTGCATGACTTAAGTGGAGAGAGTCTAGACACCATTCATATGTACATATTTGAAGACAGATATATGTATCTTTTTTTTCTGATTTAAAAGTATGGGTTTGTAGGTTTTTAGGATAAAAATATGTTTAGAAATTTTGGAAAATATGGGAAATGGAGAAAAAAGAAGAAAATTACCATAATACTACTACCCTGAGATTGCTTGTTTATATTTTTGCCGATTTTTGCTTTGTTTTACATAGTTGTATTTTATAATTGAATTCAGGGATATATATATATGTAATTTTACATAATTTTTATTTATAAAGCATTCCTCCATGTTATTATAATCTCTCTGTAAACATTAGTTAATTAATTTACTATAGTTGACATACAGTATCATATTTAGTTGTAGGTATACCAACAGTGATTTGACATTTATGTACAAAATGATCACCATGATAAATAAAGTTACCATCTGTCACTGTACATAGTTATTACAATATTATTGACCATATTCTTTATGTTGTACTTAATATCCCTGTGACTTACTTATTTTATAACTGGATGTTTGTACCTCTTAATCCCCTTCATTTATTTCTTGCATCCACCATATGTCTCCCCTCTGGCAACCACCAGTTTGTTCTTTGTATTTATGAGTCTGCTTCTCTTTTGTTGTTTGTTTGTTTTGCTTTTTGGAGTCCACATAAAAATGAAATGTTAAGGTGTTTGTCTTTCTATGTCTGACTTATTTCACTTAGCATAACACCCTCTAGGTCCATCTGTGTTGTCATAAATGGCAAGATTCCATTCTTTTTTAATGGCTGAGTAATATTCCATGTACCTATATTCCATAACTTCTTTTTATTCACTTATCTGTCAATGGATACTTAGGTTGCTTCCATATCACATTTATTGTAAATGATGGTGCAGTGAACATAGTGGTGCATACAATATCTTTTTAAATTAGTGTTTTGTTTTATTTGGGTAAATAGCCAGATGAGGAATTGCTGCATCATATGGTATTTCTGTTTTTAAATTTTTGAGGAATTCCCATACTATTTTTTATAGTGTTTCCACCGATTTACATGCCCACCAACAGTACATGAGGGATTCCTTTTTCTATATGTTTGGCAAAAATCGTTATTTCTTGTCTTTTTGATACTATCCATTCTGATAGGTGGGAGTAACATCTCAATGTGGTTTTGATTTGCATTTCCCTGTGATCAGCAGTGTTGAACATTTTTTCATGTGTCTCATGGCCATCTCTATGTCTTCTTTGGAAAAATGTTTATTCAGTTCCTGTGCTCATGCCCATTTTTTAAATGAGATTTTTTTTCTGTCTTGAATTGTTTGAATTCTTTATATATTTTAGATATTAACCCCTTGTCTGATAGATCACTTAAAAGTACCTTTTCCCTTTTAGGAGTTGCCTTTTCATTTGGTTGATGGTTTCATTCTCTGGGCAAAAGCTTTTTAGTGTGCTGTATTCTCAATTTTTTATATTTGTTTTTGTTGCCCTTGTCTGAGGAGACAGAGCCAAAAAAAATACTGCTAAGACTCATGTCAAAGAGTTTATTGCCTGTGTTTGCTTTTGGAAGTTTTATGGTTTCAGGTCTTACATTTGGGTTTTGAATCCATTTTGAGTTTATTTTTGTATATGGTATAAGGAAGTGGTCCAGTTTCATTCTTTTGCCTGTAGCTGTCCAGTTTTCCAAACACCATTTATGGAAGCAACTGTCTTTCCCCATTGTATATTTTTAGCTCCTTTGTCATTGATTAATTGACCATATAAGTATGGGTTTATTTCTGGGCTTTCTACTCTGTTCTGTTGACATAGATGTCTCTTTTTGTGTCAATACTATACTATTTTGATTATCATAGCTTCAAAGTGTAGTTTGAAATCTAGGAGCATGATACCTCCAGCTTTGTTTTTCCTCAAGGTTATTTTGGCTGGGTCTTTTGTGGTTGCATACAAATTTTAGAATTTTTTGTTCTAGTTCTGTGAAAAACACTATTGGTATTTTGATAGCGATTGCATTGAATCCATAGATTGCTTTGGGTAGTATGGACATTTAAACAATATTAAATCTTCCAATCATGAGCATGGTGTATCTTTACATTTATTTATGGCATCTTTACTTTCTTTCATTGATATCTTATAGTTTTCAGAGTATAGGTATTTCACCTCCTTGGTTAAATTTATATCTAGGTATTTTATTATTTTTGATGCAATTGTAAATGGGATTTTTTTCTTAATTTCTCTTTCTGCTAGCTTGTTATTAGTATATAGAAATGAAACAGATTTCTTTATATTAATGTATCTGAAACTTTATTGAATTCATTCATTATTTCTAATAGTTTTATCAGTGGAGTCTTTAGGGTTGTCTATGTATATAGTACCATGTTATCTTCAAATAGTGACAGTTTGACTTCTTCCTTACCAAATAACATTCTTTTTATTTCTTTTTCTTGTCTGATTGCTGTGGCAAGGGCTTCCAGTACTTTGTTGAATAAAAGTGGTGAGACTGCATTCTTGATATATTCCTGATCTTAAAGGAACAGACTTCAGCTTTTTACCATTGAGTATGATGTTATCTGTAGGAGTGTTGTATATGACCTTTATTATATTGAGGTATGCTCCCTCTATTCCCACTTTATTGAGAGTTTTTTTATCATGAATGGATGTTAAATTTTATCAAATGCATTTTTTTGCATCTGTTGAAATGATCATATGATTTTTTATTCATTTTATTAATGTGATGTATCATACTGATTGATTTGTGGCTATTGAACCATCTTTGCATCCCTGTCAAATCCCTCTTGATTGTGGTGTATGATCCTTATAATGTACTGTTGAATTTGGTTGTATAATATTTTGTTGAGGAATTTTGCATTTACATTCATCAGAGATATTGGTCTGTAATTTTCTTTCTTCGTAGTGTCTTTGTCTGGTTTTGGTATCACAGTAATGCTAGCTTCATAGAATGAATTTGGAAGCATTCCTTCCTCTTCCATTTTTTGAAACATGTTGAGAAGGCTAGGTATTCCGTCTTCTTTACATTATTTTTTCAAATTAATCCATGAAGCCATCTGGCCCTGGACTTTTGTTTGTTGGGTTTTTTCATTACTGATTGAATTTCATTACTAGTAATTGGTCTGTTCAGATATTGTTTCTTCTTGCTTAAGTGTTAGAATAATTTATGTTTCTAGGAATTTATCCATTTTTTGTAGTTTGTCTAATTTGTTGATGTGTAATTGTAGTAGTCTAATAATATTTTGTATTTCTGGGGTAAGTTGTAACTTCTCTTCTTTCACTTATGATTTTATTTACTTGACTCCTCTTTTTTTCTTGATTAGTCTGCTTAAAGTTTTGTTTTGTTTTGTTTTTGTTTTTGTTTTATTTTTTAAGTAATTTCTATACCCAGTGTGGAGCTCAAACTTACAACCCCGAGATCAAGAGTTATAGGCTCCACCAACTGAGCCAGCCAGTCATCTCTGGCTAAAAGTTTATGAATTTTGTTTATCTTTTCAAGGAACCAGTTCCTAGTTTCACTGATCTTTTCTAATGTTTTTAGTTTTATTTCATTTATCTGCTCTGATGTTTATTATTTTCTAACTTTGATTTTGTTTTATTTTTCTTTTTCCAATTTCTATAGGAGTAAATGTGAATTGTTTTTAGATTTTTCTTGTTTCTATAAAGATTTTATTTATTTATTTGAGAGAGGGAGACAGAGATAGCCATAAAGATAGCAAGAAAGAGCACAAGTGGGGAGGAGAGGGAGAAGCAGGCTCCCTGCTGGGCAGGGAGCCCAACTTGGGGCTTGATCATGACCTGAGTCAAAGGCAGACACTTAATCGACTGAGCCACCCAGGGGCCCTGAGATTTTTCTTGTTTCTTGAGGTAGGCCTGTAGTGTTCTAAACTTCCCTCTTAGAACTGCTTTTGCTATTCCCTTAAGATTTTGAACAGTTGTGTTTCCATTTTCATTTTTCTCCAGGTATTTTTTTCACTTCTTCTTTGATTTCTTCATTGATCAGGTAGTTGTTTAGCCTCCATATGATTGTGTTTTTTCTAATTTTTGCCCTGGAATTGATTTCTAGTTCCATACCATTGTGATGGGAAAAGGTTCTTGATATGATTTCAGTCTTTCAACATTTATTTTAGACTTGTTTTATGGCCTAACATGTGATATGTTCTGTAAAATGTTCCATGTGCACTTGAAAAGAATGTGTATTGTGCTGTTTTGGTAATGTTCTGTCTATATGTATGTCAAGTCCATCTGGTCTGATGTGTTGTTTAAGGTCACTGATTCCTTATTGATTTTCTGTCTAGACACCACATGCATTGATGTAAATGGGGTGTTAATGTTCCCTACTGTTACTGTCAGTTTCTTGCTTTCTGTCTGCTATTTACAGTTGTTACATTATCTTGTTGGATTGATCTCAATCATTGTATAATATTAGCCTCTCTTTGTCTCTTGTTATAGTCTTTGTTTTAAAGTATTTTGTCTGATACAAGTATTGCTATGCCAGCTTTCTTTTTGTTACATTTGCGTGAAGTATTATTTTTCATCTTTTCATTTTCAGTCTGTATGTGTCTTCATGCCTGAAATGAATCTCTTGTAGGCAGTATATAGATGGGTCTTACATTTTTATCCATTTAGTTAGCTATTGTCTTTTAACTGGAGCATTTAGTCCATTTACATTTAAAGCAGTCGTGGATGGTTTTGTACTCATTGCCATTTTGTTAATTGTTTTCTAATTGTTTTGTATTTCTTCTCTTATTCTCTTACCTTTTAACTTGACTTCTTATTGTTATGTTTGGATTCCTTTCTATTATTTTTAATGTATCTATTATAGATTTTTGTTTTGTCATCAACCTGAAGTTCATATGTAACACTCTTTGTACATAGCAATCTGTTTTAACTTGATGGTCCCTTAGGTTGAAACACATTCTAAAAGTCTTACATTTTTACTCCCCACCCCCTTATTTTATGTATTTGACTTCATATTTTATACCTTTTTATTTAGTGTATTCCTTTACTAATTATTGTAGATATTGTTCATTTTACTACATTTATTTTTTAACCTTCATACCAGCTTTATAAGTGATCGATCCACCATCTTTTTTTATGTTAGCTTTTACTGGTGAAATTTTTTCTTTCATAATTTTCTTACTTTTAGTTATGGCCCTTTCCTTTATGCTTAAAGAAATCCTTTCAACATTTCTTATAATGCCAGTTTAGTGGTGAACTTTTTAAAATTTTGCTTGTGTGGGAAACTCCTTATATCTCCTTCAGTTCTGAATGAAAACTTTGCTGGTGTAGACTGTTCTTGGTTGTAGGTTTTTTCCTTTCAGCAGTTTGAATATATCATGCCACTTCCTTCTGGCCTGAAAACTTGCTGCTGAAAAATCAGCTGATAGTCTTATGGGTGGTCTCTATACTTACTACTGGCTATTCTCTTGTTGCTTTTAAGATTCTCTCTTTATCTTTAATTTTTGACATTTAAATTCTTAATATGTCTTGGTATGGTTCTCTTTGTGTTTGTCTTGTTTGGGGCTTCCATTACTTCCTGGACTTTGATGTCTGTTTCCTTTCTCAGGTTGGGGAAGTCTTCAGAGGCTTCTTAAGTGGAAACTTCAAATCAGGAGCCTTTGTGGGAGATAGTCCAGGCCAACTGGTTACAATCCCAGGTCATTATATAGTCTGAGTGATAGTTAGAATATTAAAAGCTGGTATAGCATGGGCCCAAAGCAAGTGGAACAGATGCCTATCATACAGATCTCATTTAGCAACATTGCTGTGTCTCAGGTGAATATTAACCATTTTTAAAGTGACTCAGAGGGGCGCCTGAGTGGCTCACTTGGTTAAGCATCTGCCTTTGGCTCAGGTCATGATCTTGGATTCCTGGGATCGAGCCTCACATTGGGCTCCCTGCTCAGTGGGGAGTCTGCTTCTCCCTCTGCCTCTCCCCCCTGCTTGTGCTCTCTCTCTCTCTCAAATAAATAAAATATTTTTTAAAAAGTGACTCAGATGCCTTGGAAAATAGATCCTTAATGCCTTGCCCAAGCCCCCAATGCCATTCCTTTCATACTAATCATGATTTAGAATAAGTTGTCTTAACCAAATAGGCATATTATTTTTCAAATGTTCCTTCCATTATTTCTCATTCTGTTCTTTAAGTACAGAAACTGAAAAAAAGTATTATGTAGAACAAACAGATTGGCTGGTGTGGATGAAAAAACACTTGTGTCATGATACTGATCTGAATGGTAATATATTTTTTCTGAAAATCATACTAATTTTTCCTCTGCCTATTCCTTACTTTTCAGAAAACGTAATATGTTTAATTTGAACTTAATGAATATTAATAATTCTTGGAAATCTGGTCACATGTCAAAGAAGATACTAGAAAAACTTTTACTCTCTCAAGTGTTGAACATTCAGTAATTTTAAAAAGTCCAAAAAGAGATAAACTCTCATACTAATTGAGCCCCGTTACTTAGAGTAAATCATTTATAAGTATAATGTCAATGGTAATGAGTCTACATGCCACTCAGTGGTCTATTGTTTTATTCTTTAGCAAGTAAGCAAACATCAGGTTTTAAGTGTTGATTTTTTAAAATGGCAAATTTAAACCTAGCTGTTACAAGAATTTATTCTAACGTGTGTCCTAATGAAAATCCTTTATGATCTTTCCTTTCTGTAAGTATACTTTTGTTAGTGTAAGAAATCACTGCTTAACAAAGTACTTACTATTTTTTTGTTTCATTGTAAGCTTTAGACCAGTTAAAATGAATGGTTTTATTGTATTTGGATTATATGAACTACCTTTGTATTTTAACGAGGATTCATCATTATATAATAGTTTATTTTTTCTGAGGCTCAAGTTTTTCATAAATATTTACAGTACTCTGAAAGCTCCTTTGTGTCCTGGTAGGTGGGGTAAACAGTTGGTTTTAGGGGAATGCTTTCCTGCCTCAAAATATCTCCTGCTTGAAATTCCACCATCGGAAATGCATTCCTTGGTATTAAGTATCTCCTCCACTTAGTCCACTTAGAAAATGCTCTTACTAAGGGGTGGGGTCAACTGTTCACATTTCTAGAACATCTGTGTATGAACAAAATACATAGATAGATTGTTAAACATCCAAACCTTGTAACTCTTTTGTGAAATATGTTACTATTTTCATTTTATAGGTGAGTAAACTGTTGCTGATGGGTGTTAAGTAACTTATGTAAAGTCCTATATCTAGGATAAGGCCCCGCTAAGATTAAATCAGTTCATTCTCTTTTCCAGTCATCTCTTTTTACTGAACTTCATCATATCATTAAAGAGAGAATTCTTTTTCAGTTATCTTTTCCATGATAAAGGGACTTCGTGGGTGAGGACTATTTTTCTTAGAAAGAACAGCAGATATCTCTGTTATTACCAAACTAGCCCAAGGTGCTATATCTTGTTAGGATGTTGTGATTAGCATTTGTGTTTGCATCCTGTAATCAATGAGAACCATTTAAACTGCTAGAGTGATGTAAAATGTAAATTGAAAATGTTATCTTCATCGTTAACACTCTTCAATAGATATTCACTGTATTTAGAACTGAACTCAAACTGCTAACTAAGGCCTGTGAGGGTCCCACCTGATCAGACCTTGCCTACCTCTTCTGTATCATGTCATGACAATCTGCTTATTCCTTTGTTCTGGTCATGCTAGCTTTCATTCAGTTTTTAAAAGACTAAGTTCTTTCCTTACTACTAAGTATTGAACACTGCTCAGCTTGTAACTCTTTTCACACTGTGTACTTACTGTGTCTGGTGCCTTCTCAGTTTTCAGGACAGAGTTTAGATATCACCTCAGAAGGGCTTTTCCTGACTACCTTCCCTGAGTAGGTTTTTGTTTAATCTCTTCACAGAACAAAGTTAGAATTATTTTACTTCTGCATTTATTTACTTTAAAAAGTATTTGTTCAAAAAGATATATGCACCTCTATGTTTATTACAGCATTATTTACAATAATCAAGATATGGCATCGACCCTGAGTAGCCATTAGTAGATGAATAGGTAAAGTTATGGTGTATATATACACAGTGGACTATTATTCACCCATAAAAAAGAAGGAGATCTTGCTACTTGTGACAACATGGATGGAAGCTAGAGGGTATTATGCTAAGTGAAATAAGTCAGACAGAGAAAGACAAATACCATATGGCTTCACTTATATGTGGAATCTAAAAAGCCAAACAAACAAACAGAATAGAAATAGACTCATAAATACAGAGAACAAACTAGTGTTTGACAGAGGGGAGGTGGTTGGCGAGATGGGCAAAATAGGTGAAGGGAGGTGGTATATACTTCCAGTTATAAAATAAATAAATCATGGAGTGTAATAACATTGCATGATGACAGATGGTAACTACACTTACTGTGGTGAGCATTTTGTAATGTACAGAATTGTTGAAGCACCGTGTTGTGCCCCTGAAATTAGTATAACATTGCATTTCAACAATGCTTAAGTAACATGTATTTTTCTCACTAGAGATAAATTCTCAGAAGTTGGAGATTTGATGGTTCTCTGTTGCATCTCTAATGCTTACTCCAGTTCTTGTACTATGTAGGTCCTCAGTAATGAGAGAAGAACAAATTTTTGCCTTAGAAATTTGATCCTAGGTACATTAGAGATTTCTTTCTCTCATCCTTCTTTTTCAGCCATATCAAGAATTGTTGATATTTTATTTTACTGGTTGGATAGCAAAAATTACTTGATAGTAATAATTATTAAGGATAGAAGTTAGCAGTAAATTAAAATTTAAGCAGATATACATAAGGAGTTTTTCGTATTTTTGTTTTGTTATTTATAAAATACGTGAATTTCTAAAATATTCTGATCATGTAGTTGATTCTTGAAAAACATCGGTCTGAGTAGATGGTTCCACTTACACATAGATTTTTTTTTTTTATAAATACAGTACATTACTGGAAATGTATCTTATGATTTTCTTAACACTTTTTTCTACCTCATTTAAAAAAAGAATATAGTACATAATATAACATGAAATATGCTTATTGACTGTTTATGTTATTGGCACAGCTTCTAGTCAAGAGTAGGCTGTTAGAAGTTATGTTTTGGAGGAGCAAAACTTATATGTGGATTTTTGTGTACTGAGGTCAATGACCCTTACCCCCATGTTGTTCAAGGGTCAGTTGTATTTTATTCAGTTTATTTGGAAATTTGATGATTAAAGCTTTTTTTTACATATGAAATTTAAAGTTCTTTCATATCTGCTAAAATGGGAGATATTTTACTATTTTTAGAATTTTCTCAGTGAATTTAACAGTTTTAGATGATTTGCAAAAACATTGCAAAAACATTGTACTGACCTCAGTACACAAAAATCCACATACAAGTTTTGCTCCTCCAAAACATAACTTCTAACAGCCTACTCTTGACTAGAAGCTGTGCCAATAACATAAACAGTCAATAAGCATATTTCCTATGTTATGTACTATATTCTTTTTTTAAATGAGGTAGTAAAAAGTGTTAAGAAAATCATAAAACAAAAAAAACCATAAAACCTTATATTAAGGTTTTCATCTTGTGAATGATACTCTGTTTAAAAGAACAGACTTTTGCTGGCACAAGAACATTTTTAAATATTGAAAGAAATCAGTTCACTGATGTATAAGGAAATGAATTTTGAAATCCAATCCCCCACCCAAACTTACTTTTTAAGGCTCTTTTGCATTTTTGTGGTTGGTTGTTGATCTTTATTTCCTTCAGTAATACTGCCTAGAGGGATGAAAACATGAATAGTTTTTAAAAATTAGTATATTTTTTAGAAGTTTTAGGCTCACAGCAAACTTTAGTGAAAAGTACAAGGTTCCTGTATACCTCTTATCCCCGCATATGCTCAATCTTGTTCACTATGGACATCTTTCCCCAACGTGGTACCTTTGTTGCAAATGATGCTACATTCCTTTGTCAGCGAGGGTTTAGTCATGGTGTTGTACATTCTGTGGGTTTGGACAAATTTATAATTATATGTACCCACTGTTAGGGTATCATACATAATAGTTTCACTGCCCTCAAAATTCTCTGTGCTGTATTTATCTTTCACTTCTCCCTAACTAGTGGTGACCACAGATATTTTTACTGTCTGTAGTTTTGCCTTTTTCAAAATGTCATATAGTTTGAATTATTACAGTATGTAGCCTTTCCAGCTTGGCTTCTTTCACTTAGTAATACACATTTAAGTTTCCTCCATGTCTTCTCATGGCTTCTTTCTTCTTAGTGCTGAATAATATTCCTTTGTTTGGATGTACCACAGTTTACATATCCATTCACCAGCTGAAGGATGTCTTGGTTGCTTCTAAATTTCAGCAATTATGAATAAAGTTGCTATAAACATTCACCTGCAGGCGTTTGTGTGGACATAACTTTTAGCTCATCTGGATAAACACCAAGGAGTCCCAATTGCTGGAAGCTATGGTAAGGTATGTTTAGTTTTATAAGAAACTGACAAACTGTCTTCCAAAGTGGGTTTGCCATTTTGTATTCCTACTAGCAATGAAAGAAATTTCCTGTTGCTTCACATCTTCGTCAGCGTTTGGTTTTACCAATTCTGGATTTTTGTCATTCTAATAGGTGTGTAGTAGTATCTCATTTTAGTTTGCATTTCATATGATATGATAACATATGATATCTTTTCATATACTTATTTATCATTTGCATATCTTTTTGATGAGGTGTCTGTTAAGGTCTTTGGACCATTTTTAAATCAGTTTTCTTATTGTTGATTTTTTTAAAAGATTTTTTTATTTTTATTTATTTGACAGAGACACAGTGAGAGAGGGAACACAAGCAGAGGGAGTGGGAGAGGGAGAAGCAGGTCTCCTGCTGAGCAGGGAACCTGACGCGGGGCTCAATCCCAGAACCCTGGGATCACGACCTGAGCTGAAGTCAGATGCTTAAAGATGGAGCCACCCAGGCACCCCTTATTATTGATTTTTAAGAGTTCTTTATATATTTTGGATAATAGTCCTTTATCAGATACATCTTTTGTCAGTTCTTTCACTCAAGTCTATTACTGGTCTTTTCATTTTCTTGATAGTGTCTTGACACAGCAGAAAATTTTAATTTCAGTGTAGGTCAGCTCAACAATTCTCTCTCTCTCTTTTTTTAAGATTTTATTTATTTATTTGACACAGAAAGAGAGAGAGTGAGAGCAGGAACACAAGCAGGGGGAGTGGGAGAGGGAGAAGCAGGCTTCGTGTGGAGCAGGGAGCCCGATGTGGGACTTGATCCCAGAACCCTGGGATCATGACCTGAGCCGAAGACAGACGCTAAGACTGAGCCACCCAGGCGCCCCTCATCAATTCTTTCTTTCATGGATTGTGCCTCTAGTGTTGTATCTAAAAAAGTCCATCATCAAACCCAAGATCATCTCTGTTTTCTCCTATGTCATTTTCTGAGTTTTATCATTTTGCATTTTACATTAAGACCTGTGGTCCATTTTGAGTGATTTTGTGAAAGCTGTAAGGCCTATGTATAGATTTATATTTTTGCCCATGGATTTTGCCAGTTTTTCCAATACTATTTTTTGAAAAAGCTATCTTTTTATCCATTGTGTTGCCTTTTCTCTTTTGTTAAAGATTGGTTGACAATATTTAGGTAAGTCTATTTCTGGGCTCTCTATTCTGTTACATTGGTGTATTTGTTGTTTTTTTTTTTTTTTGCCAGAACCACACCATTTTGATTATTGTAGATAATATTGTAGATAGTGTAGATAACTTATTATGATAAGTCTTTAAGTCAGTGTCATTCTTCCAACTTTGTTCTTTGTCAATGTTGTGTTAGCTATTCTGGGTCTTTTGCCTCTCTGTATAAACTTTAGAAACCGTTTGTTGATAATGACAAAAATAACTTGCTTTGGTTTTGATTGGCATAGCACTGTGAATCTAGATCAAGTTGGGAAGAATCGACATCTTGACAATATTGACTTTTCCTATCCCTGAACATGGTATATCGCTCAAATTTTTTAGTCCTTTGTTTACTTCTACCAGAGTCTTGTAGTTTTCCTCATATAGATCTTATACATAGTTTTTAAGACTTATACTTAATTACTTCTTTTTTGGGAGGTTGCTGATATAAATGCTATTGTGTTTTTAATTTCAAATTGAACTTATTCATTGTTGGTGCCTAGGAAAGCAGTTGACTTTTGTATATTAACTTTGTATTCTGCTATTTTGGTATAATCACTTAATAGTTCCAGAAGGATTTTAGATAATTCTTTTGTAATGTATACCTAGATGATCATGTCATCTGTGTACAAAGGCTGTTTAATTTCTTCCTTCCCCATTTGTATATCTTTTATTTCCTTTTCTTACCTTAATGCATTAGCTATAAATTCCAGTACAGTGTTGAAAAGCAGTGGGGAGGGGCGCCTGGGTGGCTCAGTCGTTAAGTGTCTGCCTTCGGCTCAGGTCATGATCCTAGGGTCCTGGGATTGAGCCCTGTATCAGGCTCCCTCCTTAGCGGGAAGCCTGCTTCTCCCTCTCCCATTCCCCCTGCTTGTGTTCCCTGTCTCGCTGTGTGTCTCTCTGTCAAATAAATAAATAAAATCTTTAAAAAAAGAAGAAAAGCAGTGGACAGAGGGGACATCCTTGTTCCTGATCTTATTTGGAAAGCTTCAAGTTTCTCACTATTGCATATGATACTCGCTGTAGTTTTATAGACATTCTTTATCAAGTTGAGGAAATATCCCACTAATCTTAGTTTACTGAGAATTTTTATCATGAATGAGTGTTGGATGTTGGCAAATGCTTTTTGGACATCTGTCAATGTGATCATGTGATTTTACTTCTTTAGCTTATTGATGTGATTAATTTCATTAACTAAGTTTGAATGTTGAACCAGCTTTGCATGCATGCCTGGGATAGATTCTACTTGATTGTGGTATATAATTATTTTCCATGTTGTTGGATTTGATTAGCTAATAATGTTGATTTTTTCATCAGTATTCTTGAGAGATATTGTTCTGTAGTTTTCCTTTTTTGTAATGTCTTTGTTTTGTTTTGGTAATAGGTTAATTCTAGCCTCATAGAATGAATTGGGAAGTATTCCCTCTGTTTCAATCTTCTGAAAGAGATTATAGAGAATTGGTATAATTTCTTTCTTAAGTATTTGGTATAATTCAAATATTGTGAACCAATTTTGGCTTGCTGCTTTCTCTTTTGGAAGTTTATTAATTAGTGATTCAATATTTTAAATAGATATAGGCCTTATTCAGATTATCCATTTCTTTTTGTGTGAGTTTTGGCAGATTGTGTCCTTTGAGGACCTGGGTCAATTTCATCTAGGTTATCAAATATGTGAGCATAGAGTTATTTATAGTATTTATTATCCTTTTAATGTTCATATGATCTGTTGTGATGTTCTCTTTTTCATTTCTGATATTAGTAATTTGTGTTTTCTCTTCTTTTTGTTTTACTTAGCCTGCCTAGGGGTTTATTGATTTTATTGATCTTACCAAAGAATCAGCTTTTGGTTTTGTTAATTTTCTCTATTGATTTCCTGTTTTAAAGTTCATTGCTTTCTACTATAATTTTTATTTCTTCTGCTTACTTCGTTCTAATTTTCTCTTTTTTTAAGATAGAATTGTATATAATTGAGTTTAGCTCTTTCTTCTTTTCTAGACTTCTAGGTATCTCCAATTCTGGGGAAAGCAGTTTGCCCTGTGACCTCATTTCTCTCATGGATCTATGAAGAGTTACTGATTTTTCAGTTTGTTACTTGTTAGGACAGAGTGGCAACCTCTAAGCTCCTTATATACTGGAAAAAAGTCTGATTATTACTTTTAACCTGACAGACAAGATCATTTCTGAAATGTGACTGAATCACAATGTGTTTTCACTGGGCTTCTTACTTTTATGTGGTACTTGATAAGACAGAGCCAGAGGAACTAAAAAGTTGAACTTGCAGAACAAATGTAAAGCATAGTACAATGTATTTTAATGCCTCTTTTAAAAATATATTTTGAATACTTATATAGGAAGAAGTCCTAAGTAAGAAAGGCCTTCCAACTTCTTTTTTATTTCTTTTAAGCAAAAAAATTAATATCTTAGTGTAATAAGCCATTTAATATATCACTTCAGAATGCATTCAAGGAAATTTCTTGACTAAGAAACTATTTGAATAAATGTGTTACAGCTCTCAAAGGGCTAATAGTTACATCAAATACTTTTGCTAGACATGCACTATAATAGGTTTTGTTAAGTTTGCTAAATGCTATGTAGCAGTATACAACATATTTTAGTAGAAAGATTGGCAAAGATATGAATAGATAATTCTTAAAAGAATGAAAGATATTTCACCTATTGGAAAATTTAAATGATATTTTCAGTATTAGGGAAGATGCAGCAAAATAGGCACAAACAGTAAAAATTGGTACAACCTTCCCATTTTTAGAAATTGCGTGTGTGTATTTTATTTTTATTTAAAAATAAGTTTAGTCTTACAGAAAATTTGCAAAATAGCATAGAGAAATCCAATATATCCTTGCACTTAGGTTTGTCTGATGTCACATTTTTAAGGAATTTATTCTAAAGAAGTGTAAGACATTGGAACATAGACTTAAATACAGATGTGTTATTACAATCTAGTTTTCGATTATTGTACTGTAATCTGGGAACTTTCCAAGTCTGTCAGTTTGCACGTTTCAACAGCTTTTCCAAAATTAGTCTTGTGAAGGTATCGTTCTAGTGTCAGTGCATGTTAACGGTTTCAGCCAAACTAATATTTGCCTGTTATATGACAAGTATGTGACTAACGTAGCATTCAGAAGGTATTTTTGTGACAGCCAGCTATACCAGTGAGAAAAATATCAGTAGAGATAACCAGTGTTTAATGAATGATTGGCAGGCAGTGTGATATGTGTTATTTCATTTAATCTTCCAACAACCCCAGGTACCGTTAACTTTCTGATTTTACAGATGCATAAACTGAGATTTAGAAGAGTTACCTAAGGTCACATCCTAGCAAGTAGCCCACAGTAGTCTGCATTTATATCCTACTTTACTGATTACCACGCTTCTCATTCTTTTCTCCCTTCTCTCTTCCCTCTGTGTTTCACAATCTTATAGGTCTAGAAATCTGTTTTGTATGCCAAGGAAAAAGTGATATTCCAGGTACCAAATGTTACCTTATGTCTTAGTTTGGGGTGCCTTCACAAAGTACCGTAGACTGGGTACCTTATAAACAATAGAAGTTTATTTCTCACAGTTCTGGAAGCTGGAAGTCAGAGATCAGGAGGTCAGAATGGCAAAGTTCTGGTGAGAGCCATTTTTCAGATTGCAAACAGATGATTTCTTATAATCTCATATGGCAGAGTAGAGAAGGAGAAGCGAGCTCTTTTATGACTCCTCTAAGGGTACTAATCCCATTCATGAGGGCTCTACCCTCCTAACCTCATCTTATCCTAATTATTTCCCAAAGGCTCCACTTCTTAAAGCCATCATATCGGAGGGTTGGGTTTCTACATAGGAGTTTTGGGGAGACACAAGCAGTTAGTCCCTAATGTCTTACAATCATTTCAGAATATTCGTCATTTATTAAAGAATGCTTAATGAAAAATGATTAAAAGCAGAGCCAATTTCTGTTCTAAAAGCACTGGGTACCAGCAAAATGCAGTACTACATTTTCTCTTATATTGACCATTTTGCTTAGTCTTTTGGCTCAACAAGAGTAATAAATGTGAATGTACCAGGTTGTCAAGTTATTTCACTCCTTACCTCCAATATAGTGGAATGATTATACACGTTTAGAGTTGATCCTGATTCATTGCTTCACCTTTGTACTAGTGACTTAAAATGCTGATGTTACATTTTCTTCTGAAAGAAAACAGGAAAACAAAACAAAAATAAAATGTCACCAAGATATATGAATTATTTTTAAATACTGATACTAAAATAAAATAAAATAATGATATTAAATTTAAGAGTTACTTTCTAAAACAAAAGTGGTAATTCAGCCATATGGGAAAATAACCTGTGACCTCTAAAGATATGTTACCTTCCCTAGTTGAAACCCTGACGTACTTAAAAGTAATCAATAATTGTGTTCTGTTTTTTTTCTTTTTTTTTTAAAGATTTTATTTATTCATTTGAGACACAGAGATAGAGAGAGAGAGAGAGCATGAGCAGGGGGAGAGGCAGAGGGAGAGGGAAAAGCAGGCTTCCTGCCGAGCCAGGAGCCCAATGTGGGGCTCGATCCCAGGACCCCGGGATCAGGACCTGAGCCGAAGGCAGACGCCCAACCATCTGAGCCACCCAGGAGCCCCAATAATAGTGTTCTTGTTTCTTTTGAGTTTCTTAGCTTTTGGTGACCAGTCATTTGTTCTGCTAAATACCATGGAGTTTTGTTTACTAAACTAATGTTTAGTCAGGTTAATTTGTTTACTGTTACTAATTTTAGTATGTTTGGCTCAGAACAAGTTCTCTAAATCAATAAAGAATAGAAATAACCAGCATGTACTGAGCCATTTCTGTTACCTGGTACTCTACCAATCACTTTACATTAATTTACTTAATTAAATTCTTAAACAGCCAGGATTCACAATGGGGACATTCTGATCCTAATGTCAATTTCTTAGCTGTTTCTTTATTTCAAGAGGTAAATCTGTGTATTTTTAGAATCTGTGCAGGTAATGTAAATAAGGTAAATAGCTTGGTGTGGTAATTACTTGGTCAAATTAGACTTTGCAGTGCTGTACCTATTCATATACATTTATTTATTTATTTTTTAAATGGTGTTTTATTTTTTTAGATTTTACTTATTTGACAGAGAGAGAGACAGCGTGAGAGGAAACACAAGCAGGGGGAGTGGGAGAGGGAGAAGCAGGTTTCCTGTGGAGCAGGGAGGAATGTAATGCGGGGCTCGATCCCAGGACCCTGGGATCATGACCTGAGCCGAAGACAGACGCTTAACGACTGAGCCACCTAGGCGCCCCCATGTACATTTTTTTGAAAAGCACTTTAGGCCAAACCCAAATCAGAAGATGGAGTGGATAAATTTAAAATACTATGGATCGTGGCCGTAAAGCCTTTTTGTCCAGATGATAATTTAAATTATTTTTATTTGATATGTATTTTAATTTCTATTCTCTCACATACCTATCTGAGATTTTGAGTGAATTAATTTGTGATTAGATCCATAGAGAAGGAAATAAAATCTTGTTACTTGTTTTGGACAATGCACTGTATACCTGCATGTATAGTAAAGGTATAAAATGCATCTATGCATGATAACAATGCATATCAACTCCTGTCCTCACCTTTAGAAGAGGAACACAAAAGAATGGACTTTTTATCTATAATAATTGGTTCTTTTAAAAAACATCCAGAGCTTTGAAACAAAAAAGTCAACATCTGTTTAATCTCTGTGATAGTGACATAAGTATGTGATAAATTATTTTGTGTACTTTTCTGATATTTGAAGTGTTCCATAATTTTAAAAATGTGTGTATGAAAGAGAAAATAATTGCAACTATATGCTGTTTTTCTTTTATTTTTCTGCTTTTGTTTATTTTCATTTTTTAATTTTTGTCATCCAAAAGAATAAGTATTGAACCGCCTGTGGGTATTTAGGAAATCTTTGGGTTAAAAGGCAGTGGAAGAACTGAGAAAACAGAGGAGCTTACTTCAGCAAAGAGTAAAAGAATGACTTTCCATATCAGAAGAAACAGCACTTAATGATCGGGGAGGCAAGAAAGGGAACAAACATCTCATGAACTGAATAAATGCAAATAATTGAGCATAACTGGAAGCAAAGAAAGGGCATGGAGGAGTAATGACTGAGATCAGCATATAAATTTAGACAGAGCTCAGATGATGAAAGCCATGATATGTGCAAATATGTTTGGACTTTATCCTGTGGATCAGTGATTCCCAATTCAGGCTGATCATCAGAATTAACTGGATCCCATTTCAGCCTCATAGAACTAGTATTTCTTAGAATAGTGACCAGGACACTGTTCTTTAAAAGTCTCTGCTGCCACATATATTGTCTTATATCATTCTAAAAACCCTCTCAGACAAGGAGTTGGTATTGTTCTCCACCTATGTAATAAAGAATTATAGTCCAGAGTAGGGCAATACAAGTTTATCATGTTAGTTTTAACATACCTGTGTTTAGAATTCAGTACATCTCTCTACTAGGAAGTGATGCCTTCTGTTTCTGCCCCATTTGGCTGGGGCAGATGGAGAAGAGCTACACTAAAAGCGTTTCTTCAGTTCTGAGATGGTTGCTCTGAAGGCTTTTTCCTGCAGTCCTTCCAGATCTTTTATGAGATGAAAGCGTCTGTATAAAATTAGGTTAAATTGCAAAACTAAATGGTGTGCAGTTGGGATCTGCTCATCAGTGCTGACCATGGAGGTTTTTGAAGGATTTCTGATAGTGTGACCTGATCAGTTTTGTATTTTGTACTGGTGGTGAGGGGAGCAGGGGATATCAAAGGTGTAAGGAGCATTAGCAGTATTCCAGGTAAGAAAGGATGTTCATCCCTACTAAAGCTTGGGTTATAGGAAGTAATAGAGCCAAGAGAAAATTAGAAGGTAGAATGTAATAAATATGCTCTGTGAATGGACAAATTATAAGCGTCTTTTTTTCTTACCCATAGGGCAAAAGTTGGATTGTTAAAAGAAGTTATGAAGATTTTCGGGTACTTGATAAACATCTTCATTTATGTATTTATGACCGACGATTCTCCCAACTCTCAGAGCTTCCCCGTTCTGATGCCCTGAAGGACAGTCCAGAGGTAAGCATTTAGTACTTTGCAGCAGTAATCACTATATATAAATTAGCAGAAAATTTTGTCTGTGTACTAAATAAAAGCTTAAGTTGAACACTCAGGATGATTCCTGGGATTATTAATTATTTCATAACTGAAAAATTAGTAATACTATGTAGAATGTTTAGAATTAAAGTAGGTTTGGAGTGTAATTTTATAAAAAAATTCATAATATATAAACACGCTATATATATGAGCAGACCGTTCTTCAAAGAGAACATAAAATATGGAAGCAAAAATATGGAAAAATGTTGACCTCACTGATAATTAGAGAAAGGCATAGTTTATGATGACATGCCATGTCTGTACCCTTACCCTCACTCCTGCCAAATTTCTAGTAAAAATAGAAAAGATTTAAAAAAAAATGTAAATGGGAAGAGATTCTTTATAATATCAGAAAATAACAACCATCAAAATTGTGAGGAATCTTTGAGAGTAGATGGGGTAAGATTTATGGGGCGAGCAAATACAGCATAAAAAATGTGTACAAGAGGATTGAAGAAGACGGATAAGTTAGAAATCTTGATCGTAAAAGCTGAATAAATAAAATAACTGAAAAGAGCAAACAAGGCTTTCAGAAGCATGATTACTATCCTCAGAGAAAGTGAGGCAATCTATCATGGAATGAGAGCAGAGTTTTATAAAAATAAAAGAATTAGAGATCTTAGAAATGAACATGTACTTACTTAAATTAATTTTAGTCATACCAAACCTCAATAGTTGGACTGTGTGCAAAATGGACACAGATGAAGAGAGCGTTAGTGAGCTGGGAGAGCAAATTTTATAAAAATATAGCCTCAGAAAGGAGAGAAGGATGAAAAGTTGTGGGAGAACATTTGGGAATCACAGAGAAAGGATACTGAAGTACCTACTTCCCTCTTCTAGAAGTTCTAGAAGGATACAGTACATGGAAGAAACTAAAATTTAATATAAGAAATTCCCTAAAACTAAGGAAAGGCATGTTTCAGATCAGATGGGCCCAGTAAGTACTAAGTCTGATGACAGAAAAGACATGCTTCTCAAAACACCATAGTGAAATTTCAAAATGCCAGCACAGCGAGAAAACCCAAAAAGCTTTCAGGGAGCAAAACACATACTTTCTTAAAAGAACAAGAATCATATTGACATTAGACTCCTCAGCATCCGCAATGGATGTTTGAAAAGAGTGCAGATACTTTTCAAGTCCTGAGGGGAAGCCATTTCAAATCTCTAATTAATTCCAAGGCAATTAAGTAGGTAGGACAAAGTAGAGACCTCCTTAGTCATGTAAGAACTGATACAACAGCACGGTCTCAGGAACATCTTAAAACCACAGATTCTTTTGTGTCATAGGAAACCTAGAAATCCATCTCCGTTTCCCGTCTCCACCTATTTGTCACATTTTTCTTTCTCAGGCTGTTTTAGGACATGGCCACTATGAATAGGTCCCAGGTTTTTAATCTCTTTTTTTAAGACAGCTGACAGAATGAGTTGAAATTTTGTATCATAATTTACTAATTCCTGCAGTAACTCCTGTTAGGCCAGCTAATGTTCAGTCACATTTCTGGACCAATCCATGGACCCCTGGTATGCAGTCACACACGAACATGGCTGTCCTGTCACAGCTGCATGCATGGAAGATTATAGCAGGTCTCTGAGAATTTGAAGGTAGCCAGGGGGAAGCTGGGCAGAAAAGCCAAATATGTCTCTGCTGTAATTATCTTTTTTATATTTTCAGTATAAAAATAGAGACAGCAATAAGGTTAGAAGCTATAAAATAGTATGACCCCTGATGATGAGATAGTAAAGTTCTTCACAAGACAGGGGATTTCTATGTAAGTGCCTGTGGTTTCACTTCATGAAACTCTCGAGCCTCTGTGAAGAATCCCCTGTAGCTATTAAAATGCCTAAAAATCTGCAGATTTTTTGCCCCAGAAACAACCAGTCTATACCAGTTACTTGGACAGAGAGTGCTGTATCTTGAGTTTGAGTTACCACTGAATCTCCTCTTTCTCTTTAGTCTGTCACTCAGATGCTTATGGCTTACCTGTCCCGCCTTTCAGCTATTGCTGGCAACAAGATCAATTGTGGACCTGCCCTTACGTGGATGGAGGTATTATCTAATTCACCTCTTACCAAAACTTATTTTTAAACTACTTAAGAAATTTAATATTAATTTAATTTTGATAGCTGATGAGTTTCAGGAATCAAAGAAATGGAGTTTATTCTTATCTTTGGAAGGATAAAGTGATACATTAAGTATTTTTTATTTAAAATCTATCTTTGAGAATCCAGGAAACTAATCTAAATATATCTTGTGAATTGCAATGGCACCTCTTATTTTGGCGTTGAATGTATTAATGTGTACATTTAGAAAGGTGTATATATACATATATATATATTTAGTTGACTTAGTAATAGAAAATATTTTTCAATTATTTATGAACAAGAGACAATTCATCTTTTAAAGAGTCCAATTTAAGATTAAGTATTAACTATTATAGTATCCAGAAAATATGGTCGGTATTTCTCCTTAATTTGCATATGTAAAATTATATTATTTTCTCCTCCCAGTGAAAATTGGGAAGACAGGATGGAAAATAGAAAGAATATGGAACTTTGAGCCAGGCCAACTTGTACGGAGATACTGGCTTTTCCATTATTGGCTGTGTGATCGTGGACAAATTATTTAATTTTTCATAAATTACATAACCTCTTTTAGCTTTAACATCTTCATCTTTAAATGATGATAATGATGTTAAGTATCTTTTAGAGTTATGAGGATTAAATTAAATCATGTTCTGTGCACAGCACAATGACAGGTGTACGTTAAGTACTCAATATATAGTGTTTGTTTTTTTATTAAGATTCTGTGGGTTATGGCCTCTCTAAGTCAAATTGAGTATCTTTTATAGACAGTCAAAGGAACTTTTGCAAGTCCCATGTCTTTAACCATCTCATAGTCCATTTTCTTTGTTATAGATTGATAATAAGGGAAATCATCTTCTAGTTCATGAGGAATCATCCATCAACACTCCTGCTGTCGGCGCTGCCCACGTTATCAAGAGGTACACTGCTCGGGCCCCTGATGAATTGACTTTAGAGGTAAATGACTGAAGACTCTGTGTTAGCTCAGGCCCTTTTTCCTGTACTCCGTTATCTTTCAGCCTGGATTGCTATCTATTTTTATTTAATGACCATATCCATCCTTGAAAATTCAGCTTGTATCTCCCATTTCTTCTAGGAAGTCATCCTTGATCTTCTCCCTAGTCCTTGCAGATACATATCCCCAAATAGCCTGGATTGACATTTCTTTTTTGTTTCTTTCTTTTTTAAAATATTTTATATTTAAGAAATCTCTACACCTAATGTGGGGCTCGAACCCACGACCTCAAAATCAAGAGTTGCATATTTTACCGACTGAGCCAGTCAGGCGCCCCTGTCTCTGACATTTCACTTATTATGCTCAGTCATAATTGTTGTCCTGTTTATCTCCATGATCTTCTTTAGAGCCAGGTCTCAGTCTTTTGTCTTTGTGTTTTTAGTACCTAAAAACAATACCCAATGATACTTTCTTCTCGTCGTTCAAAGATTGAGTTAAAGAACAGATGAAAAATGAAATGAACATTGCTTGCTATCAGATGTGAAAGGAGGATAATTAAGTTTCTTCCTTTAATTTGGCTGATGAGAAACAAAAAACTGCTAACAGTTATTCAGTTTAAGAAAAAACAATATAAATTTTTAGGTTCCATACACAAAGGAATGCATGTCTTGAAAGATGCCATGTTTGTTAGCAAATATGATTTTGTGAAGATGACTCTTTCATGGCCTGAAAAATCAGTTGTTAGCATACAAAGAAAAATTCTTAAAGCAATATGTATACCATAGTAACATTAGTTCTGAAGTACTTAACTGTGTTTTATCTCAGAAATCATCACTTACTTTGAATGAAGAATGTAACTTCCATTAAATATATTATTAAAAACTATTATTATGATTTTTATATTTATGATTTTGTAAAAGTTTGTATAAACTCACTAGTTCATCTTTTAGAGTGAAGAAAGTAAGCTATTTAGGGGAAATGTTATATTGTACCATCTATTGAAAAAAGTTGTCATCAAACTTGATATTTACTAAGGATAACCAAGTAATTGTAGACATTGCAGGCCTTTGTTATATGACTAAATAAAATATATCAAGTGCTCAAAATAGTACATAGCACATGGCAAGCACACACTAAATGTGTATTAATAAAACTTGTGCTTGTTCTAAATATGAGTATTTTAAACTTCTCCTTGTAAGTGGATCTGATCACTTTTAGTAACAGTAACAATATTTTAACAGAAATGGTGATGATGGTATGATGCCTGGCATTCAAAAATCGTATGCTATAAATTTGGCTTTCTGAAGTTACTGCACATATGTTAGTTGCATCCCAGTCTTTATGCTGCTTAACTTTTTTTAGACCTCTTCTTTACAAATGGTTAAGATTATTAAATTTTTTATAGAAAAAGGTGTTATGTTTTTCCAGAAACAATTAGCCAGAGAGTAAGGATCGTACTTTAACTTTTTGTTCTAATTCAGATTTAAATTCTAGATATAACAATTGGTTTAAAATTTGACTAAAAAAATTTCACTTAAAATTTTTCCTTGTAGGTGGGAGATATTGTTTCTGTTATTGACATGCCCCCAAAAGTGTTAAGCACATGGTGGAGAGGCAAGCATGGATTTCAGGTAGGCAACAAAGAATTAGGTGTGAACAAGTTCAAAAAACAGTTTTTGTTTATTCTTCAGTAATATTTCTCTTCACAGCATGTACTGGCAATGGACTTTGTCAGCAGAGGTAGAAAAATGTAGATGATATTAGACTTGGATTTCCTTTTCTACTTACTCTTGTGGTTGTTTTATCTTCTTTTTTAGATGGTGGTATAACCAAGTTTGAGCAGAATCACAGGCCTGATGACCACTTTTAGATTATCAAGCCTGTAACTCTGCCTTGCTTTTAATATTGGTTTTGAATCATGATTCACATATATTTTATAGTCTCTAGAATTAAGTCAGTTTGATCAAAATGTATTGTAACTGTTAATTTAAACAATGTTAATTGCATACCAACAACAGCATCTAAAGCAGTCTCATTTCTTTTTTTAAATATGCCTAAATAATTTGAGAACCGGTAATGGCCTCTTTAGATCGACTAACACCAATTTCCATAGGATTATAGGTTTTTTTTTTTTAATCTGTTAAAATCATCCATAGAAGGACATCTGAAAATGCCTTCAAATTGTGTCTTTAGTATATAACCTGTGAGTTTTTTGTGGTCTTTTTATAAAAGTGTTCCTAAAATGCTACATAAATAGAATGTTCATGCTATATAGCTAGAAATATTAATAAGTATTATATAACTATCTTGAGCTTTGCATATTAAATAGAAACTAGTAGGTTTTTATAAAATGTAGTTTATTAAAAAATAATCATACCGTTAGAAACAGGATAGCATGGTGGTTAAGAGCATGGGCTTTGGTGCCAGATTGCCTGGGTATTACGCTGTGTTATCTTGAGCTTGTTAATTTTACTCCTGTGTGCCTCAGTTTCCTCAGTTGTAAAAAGGGGATTGTGGGACTCTTCTTTGTTTCATAAGATTATGGTAAAGATTAAATGTGTGAGGATAAAATGTGTAAAGTACATAGAACAAGTCTGATAATATTTTTCACTCAAAAAATATTGATTTTTAAGTTTAAATAATTCTTTTTTTTACAAATTTAATTTTATCTATCCTTTTATCTATTACAAAAGCATCTATAGCAATTTAATTTGATGACCAGAAAAATCATATCCATATTATACCACAAATTGTCTTGTTTGTATAATTGGGGTCTTTTATCTGTGCTCTGATTTCTTAATTGCTATGCATAATTGGTGCATTTGATTAAATATAAAACTAAATAGAAAAGTAGTGTTATCTTTTTTCCTATTAAGGGGTTAATTCTCCATGTTCATAAACTGTAGGGTCTAAAAGATGACAAAAAAATAAATTTGGCTTTAAGATGGCAGTTAAATTTTTTCTTGATATTGCTACCTTTCTTATAATCTTAGACAAATCATTTGCTTTCTTTGTACTTTAGTTTCTTCTTAATTGGAGAGTTCCATTTAGAATCTCTCTAGTTCTTCTCAGATTTTCCTTCTATTATTGTAAAAATGGTAGTAGGTTTTCCCTTCTTTCATGTGACAGGTATTTATTGAGATCTGACTCTGTGCTAAGTATAGATTTATCTTCCTAACTCTTTTAATTAGAGTCACACGGTTTAGTTTCTTGCCCAGATTATTCTTTTAAATATTAATATATAAATTAACAATTGTTAAAAATTAGCTTGTTGCCAAAACAATTTAAAATAAAAACAGATTTTTAAAGTTAAAGGATTTATTTGTAATTGATAATGAAAGGTTTTTTATATAGCATTGCTATTTGTTTTCATCCTAATTGGTCCTGGAAGGACAGTCATTTCTGTTGAGATCATGTTGGAAAATATGGATGTGAGAAGAGGAGTTGATTGTGGGCATTGGGGGGGTCACCCGTAAAACTAGTAGCAGTCTTTAAATATCACTGTCAAAACTTCATTTATAGAAGGAATCCAGTACTTTAAGGAAATAATCCACACAGTTCACTCTTCCTTGATGTTCCTAAGCACTCATCCATTTGTAAGACTGCCTCATTTACTGCAGGGGAAGGTGTGAATGGAAAGGCATGTACTGAGCATCTGTTATGTGCAAAGTATTGCTGGGCACTTTATACACAATGTTTTCTTTAATCTTCACAAAACTATTAACCCCTTGTATGGAGGGGAAACAGTCTGAGAGGGTTAATAAACAGTCAAGATGCCAAATCAGTAAGAGATGGAGTAAGGACTCAAATTCATATCTGCTTGATCACATTGCCTGAGAAGCACTAAGGATGATTTCTGCATTTACTCTCATATTGCTAACTTTATCCTTAGCTCTCTACCCTATGGAAAGGAACATCTTTCCTTCCCAGACAGCTGTAAAGATTCACCAACAGAGTACTGTAAAGCATACAGGTTTACTGGTCGAAACATTGCTGTTACCATATGTTATTTTTTAATGTAATAATTAATATATTAATTATAATGATGTTCTCTACCCTTGTTACATATTTTTAAATGGTGAGCATATGTCCTTCCTTACTCAAATATTTTGTTGAGAGAGGAAGATAATTATAATTTATTCCGTGTATATGATAATTATAGATGAGACCCCTGATTTTTAATTTTGAAATAACTGGAATAATGGCTTAGTCCACTGGTTTTCACATATATATTTTTTAACTCAGTGTAATTGTTAATTGAACAGAATCTTACACAGAACCTCAGTGTGAGAAAAGGCAGCAGTGGAGTTGCCCTGGTTAGTTCAAGTCAGGCACCCTGGGCCTTATTCCCCATGGAGCATGTCTGATTGACCTTGGATCTCCTGCAGCATCCCAGAGGGGCCACAGTAGAGCTATGTACAAACACTACCACGGGAAAACCACTTGTTTAGGTTACCAGTACACCTCACTTTATACAGTGGCTATGTTACATTATAGACTATTTTATAATTTTAATTTTTTAAAGATTTTATTTATTTATTTGCCAGAGAGAGAGAGAGAGAGCACAAGCGGGGGGAGCAGCAGAGGCAGAGGGAGAAGCAGGCTCCTCACTGAGCAGGGAGCCTGTGTAGGCCCTGTGCATCTCCACTTGCACGTCTGCTCAACTTGATGTGTTTATGATGTGTTACATGGACTCCGCTTTTTCTTTTGTTAGTCATGTGTGTTTGTTTTTTCCTTTCTGGCCAGCTCTCAAGGTATGACAGGTCCAGGCGTCAGTGTGGAGGCCTTTCCTTTGTATTACTGTGAACTGATGCTGTGCAGTTGCTGGTTTTATTATTATTATTATTATTATTTAAGACAAATTAATAGACTTTTTTTAAGTACAATTTTACAGAATAATTGAGCAGATAGTATAGAGTTTCATATAATCCCCCCACCCCCACACATAGACACATACATAACTTCTCCTATTATTAACATCCTGCTTTTATAAATTCATTGTATAGAATTGGCAAAATGCTGGTCTTTATTGACCACCAGCTGATTTGCAGAGATTATAGACAGCACAGAATAAGTACTGTTTCTAGAATAGTTGTCTAAGGATCTAATGCTCCTCAGATCCTTGACCAAAATCACATGGATACAGAATATATGGATATATATACTACAGAATGTCAGTTTCATATTCTGCCCCATAATGATTGAAATTGTTTTGGGGCTTGCTTTTTTGTTACAATTAATGAACCAAATTTCATACATTATTATTAACTATAGCTCATTGTTTACATTAAGGTTCACTCTTTGTGATGTATAGTTCTGTGGCTTTTAATAAAGGCATAATGACATGTATCAACCAGTACAGCTTCATACAGAGTAGTTTCACTGCCCTAACCCTTGTGCTCTACCTTTTCATCCTTCTCTCCCCATAACCCCTGACAACGAGTAATAAGTTACTGTCTCTGTAGTTTTGCCTTTCTCAAAACATCATATAGTTGAAGTCATCCAGTATGTAGCCTTTCCAAATTGGCTTCTTTCACTTAGCAATATGCATTTAATTTTCCTCCATATCTTTCCATGGTTTGATAAATCCTTTTTTGTCATTAATATTAATTGTTATGGATGTGCCAGAGTCATTTATTATAGGACATCTTGGTTGTTTCCAGTTTTTGGCAGTTATTAATAAAGCTGCTATAAACATCCATGTGCAGGTTTTTGTGTAGATATAAGTCTTCAGCTCCTTTGGGTAAATACCAAGGAGCGCAGTTGCTAGATCATATGGTAAGCCTATGTTTAGCTTTGTTAAGAAACCACCAAACTGTCTTTCAAAGTGGTTGTCCCATTTTGCATTCCTACCAGCAATGACACTGTTCAGCATTCTTACCAACATTTGATAGTTCTCAGGGTTTTTTTTGGATTTTAGCCATTTTAATAGGTGTGTAGTACTACATTATTGTCTTAATTTGCAAATAAAGTCCAAGTTATAACATTTACTAATATACTTAAGGGTGTTATAGTGCTGTCTTCATTCTTCTATTACAAGTAATTCCTTCCTTTAGCACTGATTTTCAATCTTTAGTGTACTTAAAAATCACCAGGGAATCTTGTTAAAATGTAGAGTCCCAGGACCTAAGCCCCAAAATTCTGTCTCAGTGGTTGTGGGATAGGATGTAAAACCATATTTTATCTATGTCATTCTGGCCCAGGTGTTCCTCAGACAACTCTTCTAGAAGCAGTGCTTACTCTGTGCTGTAGGTAAGCTCTGCTAATCATCTGGTGGTTGATAAAGATTAGCATTTTGCCAAGTTCTAATCTGTGTATTGTTTTAGACCATAATTTAGCTGTGGGAACAGAAGGATTAGTTCATCCATGTGTTTTAATTATAACGTGACTCTGCTTCTTTTCTTAAAATTCTGGGAGTAGGAAGTGTGAAATTATATTAACTATAGTAATTTGAAATTCTGAAATCTGTTTTTAGTTTGTTTCCTAAAATGTATATTGAATCTTTTACCTTTGTTTTATCATAGAATGTACTTAAGCAAAAAAAAAAAAAAACCCAAGAAAACAAAAACAAAAAAACCCAAAACAAACAAACAAAACCCACAACTATTTTTTTTTCTCATTTTTTAAACTAAATGTCATCAGCTTTTGTGCTTGGCTGTAGACCCTTGTTGGAGATATGAGGTAGAGTATCTGGAGAGCCCTTTTTCTTTGGTAAAAGACATAACACAAAGATAAAATGTTAATATCTTTGAGGATTATTTGTTTGTGTAGGCAGTTTCTCAGAGTTTTATCTGGGAGCTGCTAGCAACAGAATGACTTGAGAAACATGTTAAAGCTAGGTATTACCAATCAGAATCTTGGGGGGTAGGGACAGGATTCTGAATTTTATCAAGTTCTTCAGATAATTATTAAACACAAAATGTGATAACCATGGAGCAGCCTCCCATTGTTTATCCTGTGCACAGATAAAAGAAGAAATTAAACAGAGTTAAGCCAATGTTCTCTTTTCCACCCAGGAAATCTTTCTTGAAACACATTTGGGATACACTTAATTTAATGGATAGAATACCACTTAGAGATTGAATTTTATACAGCTCACGTTCTCTTAGTTCTCCATAAGATGGTAAAGGATCAGCTTTTTAATTTTTCATAGTTGCCCTAGAATGTTCTGTGAGTGTCTTTGTGTACAAATATGAGAGAAGCAATTCTTGGACAATAACAGTGTCCTTACCTCAAGAGTTTAATGTAGTTCTAAATAACTTATTTTCAGAAGAGTATTATTTATCCAAAGGGAAGATATTTGGAAGCCTGTCCCTCATAGTAGTTTAGTGGAGGAAGGAGGTTTACCTGCTCATTTATGAAAAGACCGTATATTTATATATGGGATCCAAAGCTGTGCCTTTTCATTACTTACTGTTAAATGGGGCACCATATTTCCTCTCTAGTTAAGTTTTGGGAGATCATGTAAATTTGCACCTGTAATGTTAAATAACTTCAAGGAAAGATAGTATGTGATACTACAAATAAAAGCAATTGTGACACTTCTTCAGTGCTTCTTAAGTGTGCTGTTCTAAGTGCTTTGCACTGGCCTTAAATTCTTACAGCTCTGTGAAGAAGGTACTATCATCTCGTACTGATGACAAAACTAAAGTGTAGGGGGTAAAACAACTAGCCCATTGTTATTCTGCTGTTTAATATCAGAGCTTAGATCAAATCCTAGGTATTCTGGGCAAAGAAGAGATCATAGTAGTAATTTAATGAACCAGTAGTGGCTTGTACTACTTACTGACTTGTATGAATCATAGATTTCTATAGTAGAAAAAATGATAGTGGATCATCTCTTCTTAACCAGTCATTTAAAAATTATAGAAATCTAGAGACAAAAGATGTAGATAAATTGTTCTGATTCACAAAGACAGTATGTAATGTGCAGCCAGGAGCAGTGCACAAGCTTGGTGAGTTCCAACTCTATATTTCCCCCCTTGGATCATAAAAAGATATAAATTTTCTTAAATTATTTTTCATATTTCTTGTTTCTGTTTTTATTTTTCTTATTAGTGCAAGTGGCATTATTGACTGCCATTGATATTTGTTTCTTGATATCCTTTTTCTAATTTATAACATCAGAGCATGTCCTATCAAATGATATTTAAACATTCAGTTTCATGGAAATGATTGACAAAATGGCTTAGAGCAGTAGTTCTTAACCCTATCAAACCCTTCACACCCTCATTATAATAAATATTTTCTAAAATCCTTCCATATGATTTCTGAAATGAAATTTACAAATGATGTAACTACCTACAAACAAACACAATTTCAAAGAAGGTGAAATCATTTTCACATATAATATAGAAGAAATACAAGTATGTTGTGTATTTAAAGTATATAATATATACTTGAAATACAAATATTTGGAACAACTCCATGAGAATCTTTTATTCCAAATGTAGTCCATAGACTAGCAGCATTAACATCAGTCAGCCAATACAATAAAATCTGTTTATGATAGCATCAAAAATATGAAACACTTGGTGATTTATCTGAAAAAAATATGAAAGATCTCTGTACTGAAAACTGCAAAATAGTTTTGAGAAAAATCAAAGAATATTTAAAAAAAAAAAGGGAGAGAGACACCCTATGTGTGGATTGGAAGTCTTTACATTGTTAAGATGTCATTATTCCTCACATAGATCCCAGTCAAAATCTTGGCAAACTTTTTTGTAGAAATTGATAAGCAAATTAATTCATATGAAGATGCAAAGGAGCTAGAATAGAATAGCCAAGGTAAATTTGAAAAAGAACTAGGTTGGAGAGCTAACATTAATTGATTTGAAGACTTACTGTAAAGATACAGTATCAAGAGGGTGTGTTATTAGTGGAAGGGTAGACAAATAGAATAGTAGTACAGAATAGAGTCCAGAAATAGACCCATACATATACATGGACAAATGATTTTCAACAAAGATTCAAATCAATTCAGTGAAGACTATATGGTCTATTTTACAAATGGTACTAGAACAATTGGTTGTTCCTATGCCTCCATTATAAAACAAAACAAAAAACTGTTTTTTAAATCATCTGTAAAACTTACCCAAAATGGATCATACACCCAAATATAAAGCTTAAACTATAAAGTTGCTTGAAGAAAACATAGGGGAAACTTTTGTGACTTTGGGTTAGGTAGAGATTTCTTAGATGCAACATGAAATGAACAATTCATAAAAAAATTGAATTTCATCAAAGTTGGAAACTTTCCTTTGAAAGACATTACTCATAAGACAATAAAAAGAAAGCTACAGACTGGGAAAAAATATTGGCAATGATTATATCTGACAAAGGACTTGTATTCAGAACGTACTCAATAAGGAAACAGAGCTCAATTTTAAAAGTAGGCAAAGATCGAAACTTCACAGAAAAGATATATGTCAAATAAACACATAAAGACATGCTCACTCTTGGGTGTTATGCACAGACAATGAATCATGGAACACTACATCAAAAACTAATGATGTAATGTGTGGTGATTAATATAACAATAAAAAAATTAAAAAAAAAGACATGCTCACTGTCATTTGTTATTAGAGAAATGCAAATTAAAATGACAGTGAGATATCACTACATACTTATTAGAGTGGTGAGGCTGTGGAGGGATTGAAACACACAGGATTGGTGAGAATATAAGATGCTACAATTTGGAAAGCAGTCCGTCAGCTTCTTAAGTTAAATAGACACCTACTATATGATCCAGCCATTCCACTCCTAGATTATTATCCAAGAGAAAAAGAAAGCTGACGTCCATACGAAGACTCATATATGAATGTTCATAGCAGCCATGTATATAATAGCCCCAAACTGGAAACATTTTATCAACAGATGATTAATGGGTAAACAAATGGTGCTATCTATACAATAGAATATTACTGGAATAAAGAGGAGTGAATTACTGATACATACAGCAACATGAATGATCCTCAGAATAATTATACTGAGTGAAAGAAAACAGACAACAAGAGTACATTCTTTTGACTCCATTCAAAGAAAATTGTAGGAAATGCCAAGTAATACAGTGATAAAAAGTAGATCAGTGGTTGCCTGGTGAGCAGGGATAGGGGTTGGGTAGGGAGAGGGAGAGATTACCAAGAGATAAAAAGAAACTTTTTGGGGTTGATGAATATATTCAGAATCTTTTAAAAAAATTATTTATTTGACAGAGAGAGAGAGTGAGCACAAGCAGGGGGAGCAGCAGAGGCAGAGGGAGAAGCGGGCTCCCCGCAGAGCAGGGAGCCCGATGCGGGGCTCGATCCCAGGACCCTGGGATCATGACCTGAGCCGAAGGCAGATGCTCAACCGACTGAGCCACCCAGGCGCCCCTAATATATTCAGAATCTTGATTGTAGTTATAGTTTTACAGGTGTCAGAGTTATCAAAATGTATATATTAAATATGTACAGTTTATTGTCAATTATACCTCAGTCAAATTGGGAAGAAAAAACTGGAGAAGCGTCTCTGACTTAACTTTTTATGTATTCAACCCAATTGATAGTTTCTTTCTCTTCTTGCCTCTGTGCCCGTACATTCATATACTCTTCTTAATTCTTCATGCCATTTTTGAAACTATACGTTTTTATTATCTCTTTCCTAGTTTGCAGATTCCTAAAATGTGCTTCTGTTTCTTGTTATCTCCCCTTCCTCCTACCCTCGAAGGTATACACTGCTTTTAGATTTTTCTTACTAAAACACACCTGTTCCTGTCCCTCTTCTGCTCAGAGTTTGTCACTTTCATAGAGAAGAAACCTCAACGTTCTTGTCATGATGTATGAGACCATCCATGATTTCTCACCTCATTTTACTTCTCCAGTCTTACTTACCACTCTTATTTTATAAACTCAATTTCCACATAAATTAAACCATCATCCTTCCTTCCCCCATTACACAGGCTGCTCTTTTCATCTACACATTCTTCCACTTATAATGCCTTCTCTATCCTCATCTTACTCCTGCCAAGGGGGAAAGGTAAGGTAGAGTTATTAAAATTTTAAACCAACCGTAATTTTGTTTGATATGTCATTGAGCTAATGGGGAAAAATTAATCTCATTTGGTAGTTACTTGCTATATAATAAGCAGTTGTGCTCAATATTATCATTCCATTGGCCCCTCCAATTTCTGCCATTACCCACTTCTTCACTTGCCTTTTTACCCAGATTAGATTCTAGGGCCAACATTATTTTTGTTTTATTTTTTGTTTTTTTTAATTTTATTTTATTATGTTAGGTTAGTCACCATGCATTACCTCATTAGTTTTTGATGTAGTGTTCCATGATTCATTGTTCGGGCATAACACCCAGTGCTCCGTGCAATACATGTCTAGGGCCACCATTATTACATTTACTCATCACAAGTATATGCTTAAACCCTTCAGCCCTGTTTTCTTCTCTTGCTTCATTAGTAGTTTCTGTTTGCCTTAATGCAAGAATGGACACTTCATTACTTCTCTTACTTAAGGTCTCATCAGTATTCTATTTCTTTTTTCCCGACGCTTTCTTCTCTCAGTAGAAGTGACATGACAGTCTTAGAGTTCCTCTGTCTTCTCAGTCTTTTTACAGCACTTCCTCCTCTAGCAGATCCCTGAAAGGCTGGGGTCGAACTACCTTCTCATTCTGTGCTTTGTCTTAGACTATCTTATTTACTCTTTTAACTTTAAATTCATTATATTTGCCCATCTCCCAGATTTATACCCCGATTCCTGACCTTGTTTCTTTTCTTTTTTTTTTTTTTTTTAAAGATTTTCTTTATCTATTTGACAGAGACACAGCGAGAGAGGGAACACAAGCAGGGGGAGTGGGAGAGGAAGAAGCAGGCTTCCTGCCGAGCAGGGAGAGCCCAATGCGGGGCTCGATCCCAGGATCCTGGGATCATGACCTGAGCCAAAGGCAGACACTTAACGACTGAGCCACCCAGGTGCCCCATGTTTCTTTTCTTTTTTAAAAAAGATTTTATTTATTTGAGAGAGAGCAAGACAGAGAGAAAGAGAGAGCATGAGCAGGGGGAGGAGCAGAAGGAGAAGCCGACTCCCCATTGAGCAGGGAGCCTGATGCGGGGCTTGATCCCAGGACCCCAAGATCATGACCTGAGCCAAAGGCAGACGCTTAACCGACTGAGCCACCCAGGCACCCCTCCTGACTTTGTTTCTGAGTCCCAAACCTTAACATCCTACTGTAAGAGTAATGTTTTTAGCAGTAGAAATTAGGGAGCTGGCATTTAATGTTTAAGAGACAGTGTAAATAAGGCAAAGAAACCAGAAGCAATGTGAAGTTTCTTGGAACATAAAGATGGAGAGACACAAATAGGAATATCTCAGAAAACCAATGCAAAAATTATTAGATGGAACCAGGAACTGGGAAGTCAGGAATTGGGGGAATTTGCTTGCAGTTTTACTCCTTTCCATGTAGTAGCAGCAGCTGCTGCTTCTTTGTCTTGTTCTCCTTTTTTTTAAAAAACTACTTTCTAGTTCTAGCAACTTGGAGATAAAGATTCAAGCCTAGTTCCCAAATCTTAAGAGACAGACTGACTAATTAACTTATGAACTGTCATTAACTTATGACTAATTAACTGATGAACTGTAACTGGGATGTTGTTGGCAGGGGCATGTAGTCTGGACTGGACAGAGATCCTAAAAAGGAGTGAGTTCTTTAAGAATATTTGGGGAGTGGGAAGAAAATAATTGACTTTCAGGGTGGGAGATCATGAATTTGTCTTGTTTGAATCTCCTGAGTGATGTGATTTTTCTTTAGCAGTACAGAGGCATGCAAGGAGGGTGGTATATTGATATATTTTGGAGAGGGTTGCTGGATTGGTTTGGCAGAAAGTTAATATTGTGAGGAAATTAAGGGTACTGATATATTTTTTAAAGTTCCAATGATCAATCTCTTGGTTCATACTAGGTAGCAAAAAGAGATTGGAAGGGGACTAGATACCCTAATGGGGAAATATACGGGGAGAAGGAGATGCAGTACCTCTGAATTTGAGCTTCAATTATCATGGAATATATGAGCACTAGAGGCCTGGGAGGAGAGGAGATTGTAGTCTGAGAATGAAAAATTGGAAACTCTCTGAGGCCAGTAGTTCCAGTTGATGAAGAATCTGTGGTCTATCTCTGAAAGTAAGAGCATTACTTTACTAAGCTTAATAAAAAAAATTGTTATGCTAACAGTCCTAAAGCTTCACTAGCTATTAATTACATAAATCAACCACTAGAATAGGAATTTTTTTTTAAAAAATCAGTGATAAGCACATTGTTGTTGTGTTGAAATTCCTTTTAGATTTTGATTAGTTGCCTCAGGGAGACCATAGTCAGGATTAGGCTCCATTGGTAAGCAATGTCTTTTTTCCCTTCCAACTGTTATCAAAGCTTCAGCCTTATGTTATTGCAGTAGTTTCTTATCTAACATTCCCTCTATGTTGTACCAAAATATTTTTTCAGTACATTCACTTTCGTAGGCAAACCTATTTCTTTTATAGTTTGAACCGATCCTCAAGGTAGAAGAAGGTCAGAAGAATCAGATTGCAGTCGGTTACATTCAGGTCTGTCCTTATTCACTTGCCGAGAGGGAGCCATATACTTGTCAAGCTGCTGGAAACCTGTTCCTAGGAGCTATTAGAGTTGGGACAGGCCCTGGACCGAGGATACAGGTATAGATTAGTGGTGAACCCGAGCAAGTTGTGAAATTTTTTGGAATTTTATAGTACAATTGGGAAGCACAGCTGCTATTAGAAATTAAAGCATATGTTTACAATGAAGTGAATTGTATTAAAAATAAAGGTAATAAATACTTAAACTTTATTTGTAATTATTTTACTATATTTTACTGTTATCTGTGCTCTTGAGGTAACTTCCACCTAGTGTTCTGTATGGTATAAATACTACTTAACAGGCTACTCTGTGTCTCTTTTCAACTCTGTATTCAGTTGTGTCATGTTGGTAGCTTGAAATCAGCCATGGTGGGAGCATTTATACCACGGACTCTGGCAAACGCTATAAATCAAGGCCTTTCCTCTTGAAGGGCCAGCTGTTCAACTTTTACCAGCACACTGTGGGATATATAGTAGTCCTGTCTTATCTGCAGGGGATACTTTCCAAGACCCCCAGAGAATGCCCCAAACTATGGATAGTCCTGAACATTATATATACTATGTTTTTCTTATACATACATACATACATACCTATGATAAAGTTTAATATATAAATTAGGCACAGTAAGAGATTTACAAAAATAATAATAAAATAGAACAATTATAAAAATTTAGTAAAAGTTATATGAATGTGATCTGTCTGTCTCTCAAAATATTGTACTGTACTCATCCTTCTTGTGATAATATGAGGTGATAAAATGCCTATGTGATGAGATGAAGTGAGGCTAATTATGTAGGCACTGTCATACAAGGTTAGGCTGCTGTTGACCTTCTGACAATGCATGAGAAGGAGGATCATCTGCTTCCAGACTGTGGTTGACTGTGGGTAACTGAAACCGAAAGCAAAACCTATAGATAAGGGTGGAGGTGTCAACTGTAATAGTATCTCTTGCTTTTTCTCACTTGATCTCAAAGACTTGGGGGAAAACTACCAAATTGAAAGGCTTTTTTCCTTCCTAGAAGCTCATCCCTAACCTGTTGCAGCCTTATCTTTAATTGTTCTTCTTCTATTACTATATTTTTATTACCTACTCCTCTACCCTGTGGGCCCTAGATGTCGGTCTTTTCTCTCTCTCCCATCTTATTGTTAGAGTTGAATCTCATTTTGACCTCTGCCAATATGCCCAATTTCCCTCACCCTTCTCAGCCATATAAATTAGAGCGTTAGAAATTGTCACTGCTGGCAGAAAGAATAATATATGAAACAGGATGACATAGCTCATAGATAATATTGCCAGAGTTCCAGTCACTTTTAACATTTGACATTTTGAATTTATCGAAATTGTTAACTGGGTGGCCAGTGGGTGGCTCAGTTGGTTAAGCGTCTGCCTGTGGCTTAGGTCATGATCCCAGGGTCCTTGGATTGAGCCCTGCATTGGGCTTCCTGCTCAGCGGGAAGCCTGCTTCTCCCTCTGCCACTCCCCCTGCTTGTGTTCCCTCTCTTGCTCTTTCTCTCTCTGTCAAATAAATAAAATCTTTAAAAAAAAAAAGGAATTGTTTATATTCGGTAAAATATTAGCTTAAGTATGAGTCAGAAAAGTAAGTGTTCATTAACTGTATTTTTAGGGTTAATTATATATATTTTTTTCCCTGGGATTAGTTACATTCTTGTGTATATTTTCAACAGAGCACAGCTTCATTTTTTTGTGATGGAAATTTTATAATAGGAAAATAGAATCTACTTGCCTTTCACAGATTTATAGAATCAACTCTTCCAACTAAAAGACTTATTAACAGGAGTGCTTTGGGTTTCAAGAAACAGAAAAGTGAACAGAGAAAGTGACTGATGGCCACTGTTGAGTTAGCAACTTAAAGATGCTAGGCAGAAATTTCTAAGATTCTCTTAGTCTTTAAGGTCAAATGATGGTTCCTACACATCTACTCTCCATACCTGCATCACAGCAGGAGGAAGGAGCTAGAATAGTAGCAGCAGAGCTATATTTGCATGTGCTGTGGCTACACCTGGGCACTGAATGTATAGTTTAGCTAATAGTAATATTACACTTTATGCTAATAATATTATACTTTATAACAGTAATATTATACTTTATGATGCACGGAGACAAGTGAGCAGGGATTGGAGATAGGCATTAAATGAAGTTACCATGGACCTCTACATAGTATACAATATCACATTCACTCATATATCTAAACCTAATGCACTGAGACAAATTTAAAAGGTGCAAATGTAACTAATATATGATGTAGTTCTCCAAAGAAGTTCATTAAGCTTTGTTCAGTCTAGGAAGTGATGGAAAACTAGTTTTTATTTGCTGAGAGATATTTAGGTTTAGAAAATAGGCTAGGTGCTTTCACACAAATTATGTGGTAGCTAATATTATCCCCATTTTTACAAATTAGGAAACTGAGACAAATGTTAATTAATTTGCTCCAGATCACAGAACCTAGTAAATGGGCAGGCCAAGTTTAGAACCTGGTCTTTTCTCTTTAGAAAATTGCAGAAAATGTTTATAAATCAAAATTAATTCTAATTTTATGGAAAGAATGATATTTGATAGGGAAGAAACTCAAGTCCACACATGCAGAAGGTGGTAAGTGTTATGTATCGTCCATTTAATGGTGGAGCCTGAGCCCTCTAGGCTTGTAGTAGCCAGCGTATTGGAGACACTAACACTTAGTGGCTACTTACTGTATGCATTTTGCTTATACTGATCCATTTAATTCTTATAACAACCCTTATGTACTAGGTACTATTATTGTGTTTAGATGAAGAAACTGAAAACAGGCTGAGTCACAAACCTGACCTTGTAAGTGGCAGACCTAGAACTGAATCCAGGCACTCTTACCCTTGAGGCTGTGCGTTAACCATGATACCATCCACTGTCTCATAATAACTGATATGTGTAAGGGAGAATGAAAAGGATTTCTCAAGGTGATTCTTATCTGGTTCTAATTGATCTTGGAAGAATTTCCTTTTGTTTAGCTACATAGGACGTTGAACAAAATATGGTATGAAATTTCACCAGTAAAACAAACACTTAAAGCTTCATTTTGGAAGGCAATGCATAGGAACTTTAAGAATCCCAAATTCAAATATCTTTTAAACAAAACTGGTAACATGTTAATAACCCCTTTTCAGCTCATGATAATTGGTTACATCTTCATAATTTTAAGAACTACCATAGAATATCGATCCAGAAATTGAAATAAGAATGCAGTAAATGCATATGTGAAAATAATCCCACACAGATGGAAGTTACACAGCTCAGAACTTCATGATGAATCATAACTTTTGGAAGACCATTCCATTCTTCCCGAGTCTGTCAACAGAGGGATGTAAAAAGTGATGTAGTTTTCATGTTCAGCTTTAACATCTGTTGCATGGTAGCCTGATTATATTCCTATCTAAGGAAACATCTATAAATATTGGCAAAGATCTCCTTTTTACTTTTTTCCAGGCTGTTTATCTCTGTATTTATTCTATTGGCTCTACAGTGGATCTCTGTGTAATCTGGGTGGTCTGTGGTGAGCTCAGTATTTTCCTAATACAACTACTTACGGTTCTAAAGCCTAACACTATTGGTTGTTTTCTTCTCTTTTGGTTTCCCACTTAAATTATACACTACTAGCAACAGTAAATACCAGGATTTTAAATGAGTAATTGTTTCACCAATTTATTTTAGTCCTGTCATTTTTCATGAAACCTGTGAGAGAATGAAGAGAAAATTCACAAAAAAATTTGAATGTGGTTTAGTGTTGACTTTTTTTTTAAATTATAGAGAAGACAATAAATACAAAAGTTGGCCGTAGATAAATCAATACAACTAGGTTGAAATTTCAGCAACGTAAGTTATTAAGAGGTAAAAATTGTATATACTGCATGTATAGCTTGGTATCAGACTAAATATTTTAATTGGTATAAAAAAAGTTTGAGAAATTAAAAGCTAAAACTGAAAAAGCAGACTTAGATATTTGGACTAATAATACACAACTCTGTATACACATAGCAACAGATTGTTTTATTATTTGTATAATTGGTATCATCTGTGATTTAGAGTCTTGGAATAATAGAATCCTTTGGGAGGGACTGTGGAGTACATTACTGGAATTGAATTGGCAGTGTTCACACACTGGTCTGTGCTCTGGTTTAGAATCCTCTCTTTGCTGCTTTTCTTCCATAGGTGGGACTCTTCCCTGGACACTGTGTTGAATTAATTAATCAGAAAGTTCCCCAGTCAGTGACCAACTCAGTGCCCAAACCAGGTGAGTACACTTTTTCATTAGTGTGGTTATTTTATCAGCTGCTTAAAGAAACAGATTTTCTCTTTTAGCTGAACACATAGCTTGTTTTGTTGTTCTTTCCATTTATTGACATAATATGAACCCTTAATTTTATGTGGTTTTGATTTTTAATATATTCTTATTTCTCTCTTGATTATTTCACAAAGGTGCATTTGACATTTTAGATAATTTCAGAGAACTACTTGGTCCATTAATCTTTGTCATTATTTGTTTTTGTAGTTATATAGTAGGAATATAGATTATTAATGATGAAAGAAATGACAAGTTTAAAGAACTCATATAGTACGATTAGCTGAAAATTAAATTAAAGGGAATGTATACTTTATCAATGACTATGAACATCAAAACTATTTTATTTTTTTAAACTATTTTAAACAGCATTTTCATTACTTATATAGTGTATTTACAATGCTGTGTAAATATGTGGACTGTCTTATGAATAAATAAAGCAGTGTCACAGGGGGTAGAAATCAAGAAAATGGAAGTTTTTGTTTTTATTGGGGTGATTTGATCTAGGCAAATTGTATAGAGTACTTAGCCTGGAAGTTTTTAGTGTGATATAAATTTTTTTAAAGGAAAACAAAATAAAGATTGAAAGATTTTGGAGGAAAGAGGAAGTAATCATATTTATTTCTCTTACTTGTATTATATTCCCTTTGCCTTTCTCCACCCTTCTCCCTGCTCTGCCCCTAGTAGAAGAAAAAAAAAATCTCTGGGCCTTGGAATTTATTTGGACTGTTTTCCTTAAAGTATTTTCTAGGGTTAGGACCTATGTGTAAGAATTAGAAGGAAAAAAAGCTTATTTAGTATTTTCCCACCTTTGTCCCCAAAGCATACATCATACCATCTTTGCTTATAGTATTTAGGTAAAGATAAAGGTCAATAACCCCTTTTGAAGCTTATTTCTTAACAGAAAGTAGGAATTTTAAAATTTTAGGCAGACTACCTTTATTGTTTAGTAGAGAAAAATACTTGAAAACAGTGTTCTCTGCAATTCTACTTGAGACAGGATTCTTAGTCTCTTTTCAAGACATTTTTATCCTCTGTTAAATCCCCCTTCTTTGCGTAAACACTATTAAAAAAACTTTCTCAGTGGGTACTTGCTCAGTAAATGTTCATTAGCGGTTGTAATGACTATAGGTTTCTTTCTTTTTTTAAATATGGCATCATTAACTTAAAAGAAAATCCCATACCCATTAGCAGACAGTGTCCCAACCTCTCCCTGCCCCCCAGCACTAAGCAGCTACTAGTTTACTTTCTGTCTCTACAGATAATTTCCCTATTCTAGACATTTCATAAAAATGGAATCATATAATATGTGGTTTTTTGTTATCAGCTTCTTTTACTTAGCATGTTTTCAAGGTTCATCCATGTATCAGAATTTCTTTTTTATGGCTAAATAATATTCCATTGTATGGGTATACTATAGTTTATCAACTCATTTTTAGTTGTTTCCATTTTTGACTATGAATAATGCTGTTTATGAACACTGGTGTACAAGTTTTTGTGTAGATAAATATTTTCATCTCTCACGCATATATTTAGGAATGAAACTGCTGGGTCATATGGTAGCTCTATACTTAACCTTTTGAAGAACTGCCAGACTGCTTTACAAAGTAGCTAACCATTTTACAATATCCCTGGCAGTATATGAGAGTTTTAGTTGCTTCATATCCTTGTTATTGTGTTTTTGATTGTTGCCATCTAACTGGTAATGAAGTGGTGTATCTTTGTGAGTTTGATTTGCATTTTCCTGATGACTAATAATGTTGAGTATCTTTTTATGTGGTTATTGCCATTTGTATGTTTTTGGAGAAATATCTATTCAGATTCTTTGCCCATTTTTTAATTGGGTTGTCATTTTATTATTGAGTTGTAAGTGTTCTTTATATATTCTAGATACAAGTCCTTTATCAGGTAATGTGATTTACAAATATTTTTCTCACATTCTATGGGTTGTCTTTGCCTGTCTTTATTCTGTCCATTGAAGCATAAAAGTTTTTAATTTTGATTAAGTTCAATATATTTTTTCTTCAGTTGCTTATGCATTTGATGTCTTATTTATGAAGACTTTGTCTAACCCAAGGTCAAGATTTACTCCTATTATTTTATTCTAAGAAGTTTATAGTTTTAGGTCTTAGGTTTTAGTCTGTGATTCATTTTGAGTTAGTTTTTGTGTCTGGTGTGAGGTCCAACTCCAGTGGACATCCGGGAGTCCCAGTACTATTTGTTGAAAAAGAGGTTATTCCTTCCCCATTGAATTGTCTTAACTCCCTTGTAAAAAATTAATTGACCTTAGACATATAAGTTTATTTTTGGACTTTTGGTTCTATTCCACCTATCTGTATGTCTGTTAAGGTCAGTACCACCCTGTCTTGATTACCTTTGTTTTGTGGTAAATTTTGCTCTTAGTTTATTCTTTCTCAGGATTGATTTGGCTTTTCAGGGTCCTTGGCAATTCTCTATGAATTTTAGAATCAGCTTGTCAATTTCTACAAAGAAGTCAGCTGGATTTTGATAGGGATTGTATTGAATCTGTGTATCAATTTGGGAAGTAGTACCATCTTATCAGTATTTATTAAGTCTTCCAATCCATGAACATGGGATGTTTTTCCATTTATTTAGACTTCTTTAATTTTGTTCAAGGTTTTGTAGTTCTCAGAGTATAAATTTTCATTTTTTGTTAAATTTATTTTTTTTCTTTTTGATGCTCTTGTAAATGGAATTATTTTCTTGATTTCATTTTCTTATTCATTGCAAGTGCATAGAAACACAATTAATTTTGTATACTAATCGTGTATCCTGAAACCTTGTTGAAATGTTTATTCTAATAGTTTTTTTTAGTTGGGTTCCTTGGGATGTTCTATATTCAAGATCATGTTATCTGTGAATAGAGATAGTTTTACTTCTTGCTTTGCAGTCTGGATGCTTTTTATTTCTTTTTCTTGCCCAATTTCCCTGGCAAGACCTCTAAGAATGGCCATCTTTGTCTCATTTCTGATCTTAGGAGAAAGCATTGTTCATTCACGATTAAGTAAGATATTAGCTGTGGGGTTTACATAGATGCCTTTTATCTTAGTTCTTAGTTTGTTGAATGATTTTATCATGAAAGGGTGTTGGCTTTTGTCAAATACTTTTTATCTGTCTGTTGAGGTGATCATGGGTTTTTGTGGTCACTCTTTTGAAGTTATTAAATTCAACATCAAAAATTTATTGTGGTTTCTCATGCATTATTTTTATATATTTCTGCTGTGTAAACTTAACCTGTTAGGTATTAAGTCTGTGGGTTGTCTTTGATAATTCTGCCTCAGAGGTAAACTGTAAACTTAGTTTTTAAAAATTAGCTTAATATTGGAATTAAATTGTGCCAATTAAATACTTTCTCATGTTTTGAATGAGAAAGTGACATTTTAATAGTGATAACCTCCAGAGCTTTTAAAACTTGAGAAAGCTAATCAGTTATTGATAGTTCTGGAAAGTAAGTTTCTATTAATAGACCTGTATGACATTGTTAATTCTAAATTAGTGATGTCATGTAATGAAAACACACCTTCAAAAGCTAATATTTTATCTTTTGTGAGCAGCATTGCAGGGTTAGCATAAGGAAATGTGCATTCTTAATATATTTTGAAAGGGATGATGTGAATTCTATAAGCCTCAGGCTTGTTTCACACTTTAAAACTGTCTTTGCCTACAGTATAAACAACTTGAATGTTCTATTTATTTTTAACATTGCCATCTGTTACTGTTAGATGCCAAATCTGAAAGATGCAGCTATAGTTTGAGACTGAAATTTAAAGCTCCCTATATTATTACACAACAAGGGCACTAGGAAAAATTTTCCCTTTGGAGCTCTTCTTAATGTTCTCAACATGTTCAATTATTTGTGTATGCAAAAATAAAATCAATGAGTCACCATGTCCTGATCAAGAAAGCAAGTATCCATGCTGCCTTAAGAAGAAGAAGGTCTAGTAGAGTGGGGTTGAGGGGGGAGAGAGGGAGAGAAAGAGAGAGGAAGACAAGAAGAGGAAAGAAAAGAGGAAGAAAGATAGAAGCTTGTCCATAAGAAATTGGCAGTTAGTTCAGTCACTACAGGTTATGGTTTGATGGAGGAAGGTGAGGTTGAGGTAGGGGGAAGAAGGGAAAGCATATGTGGTTTCCTTTGTGTTTATCCTGTTTGGAGTTGTTGGAGCAGTTGGATTTATTTATTGATCTCTTTCTTCAGGTTTTTAGTTTTCTCAGCTATTATCTCTTCAGTATTTCTTTTGTGCAATAGTTTCTATTTCTCTTTTTCTTTACACATCTGTTACACTCTTTGATATTGTCTCACACATCCTCTTCTCAGTTTAGATACTTACGTTTGACCTATCTTAAATTTCACTGATTTTTCTCTCCCTGTAGGCTTCTCTTAAGCCCATCTAATAAACTCTTCAGTTCTTACATATTTTATTTCTTAGATTAACATTTTGTCTTTTTTATAATTTTCATGGTGGAATTCCTCATTTTCTCACATTATCTACCTTTTCATTTAGAAAGAAAGAAAAAGAGGGGTTGGAGGGGTGGGGAGGGAGAGGGGAGAGAGAGGAAGGTAGGAAAAGAGGGTAAGAGAAAAGCAAAGACAAAAGCAAAGCTTATTTTTGAAGTATGAACTTCTTAAAATGAAGGGCTTAGGGAATTTAGAGAGAACATTTCCTCTGAAAGCAGAAAATTTGGACAGAAATATAAAAATATCTCTTTGAAGCATTGGAAAGTTAATAAAGCAGTAAACACTTACTGAGCTAAGGTTAAGCAGAAGAAGGACATCCTGAAGAGTGACCCCGGTATATGGAGACATTATTCCTGTAGGGTATCTACTGATGGAGTAGAGAAAGTCACAGTGCTAGGGGAATACAAATTGGGGTTCAGAGCCCAATAGGTCAGAGTTGCTGATAAATGCCCCAAGTTTTGAGGTAGGATTTTTGTGGAAATTGACAACTGATTCTAAAATTTATATGGAAATGCAGAGCCCCAAATACCCAAGACAGTTTTAAAGAACAGAAAAATGAGAAACTTACTATTTTAAATATCAAGATTTATTGTTTTTTTAAAAAGATTTATTTATTTATTTGAGAGAGAGCGAGCCAGGGGGGAGGGTGCAGAGGGAGAGAGAAATCCTAAGCAGATTCCTCTGTGTTGAGCTTGATCCCACTACCCTAAGATCACAATCTGAGCCAAAACCAAGAGTTGGGTGCTTGACAGCCTGCACCACCCAGGTGCCTCAAAATTTATTATTGAAATTTCACTTATTAGTATGTTGGTGTTGGGGTGCCTGGGTGGCTCAGATGGTTAAGCATCTGCCTTCAGCTCAGGTCATGATCCCAGGTCGTGGGATCGAGCCCCAAATCAGGCTCCTGGCTCAGCAGGGAGCCTGCTTCTCCCTCTCCCTCTGCCTCTGCCCCTGCTCATGTTCTCTCTCTCTCTCTCTGTGTCTCAAGTGAATAAATAAAATCTTTAAAAAAATAAATTAAAAAAAAAGATGATGGTGTTGATTCAAGGGTAGACAAATAGATGAGTGGAACAGAGTAGAGTCCAGAAACAAACCTGTGAATGCATAGGTACTTGTATATGACAAAGGTGGCATTTCAGAACATTATCAAAAGGATAGTCATTTCAATAAATGGTGCTAGGTTACCTTGAGATATATACACACACACACACACACACACACATACATATTCATATTTCTTACTGAATCCTGTATATAAAATCATTTCCAGGAGGAGAGTTACAGATCTGTATGTGAAAGGTAAAACAATGAAACTTTCAGAAGATAATATATTAGAATATCTTCATGACCTGTTTTCATGATCTTGGGGTAGACAGAAACAGTAATCATAACTGAAAAGCTTAATAATTAAACCTAATTAAAGTTCAGAACTTCATTCTAATACGCTATTAAGATAAGGAAGAAGGCAAGTCACAAAATGAGAAAGATATTTGACAAAGGTCACATAACTAAAGTATATAAAGAGTCAATAAGAAAAGGACTAATAAACTGATTTGTTTAATTGAGTAAAAATTTGAACAGGTACTTTTTAGGAAGCATATGACAAGAAGATCAATATCATTAGTCTTAGGGACTTAGGGAAATCCAAATTGAAATCTTACTAACTCTTTTTAATGCATGTCCACTAGAATGGTTAAAATGTAAGAATAACAATACCAAAGGTTGGTAAGGATATATATCAGTGGGAATTCTCTCATGCTGCTAGAAGGAGTGTAATGTGGGACAATCATTGTTTGGCATTACATACTGAATTTGACACATACCCTGTGATCCAGCAGTTTCACTCTTAGGTATATATAGAATGTTTATAGCAACTTTAGTCCTAATTGTCAAAAAACTTGAAAACTCAGAGGTATTCCATAATGGAATGGATAAATGAAGACATGTTCATTGAATGGATTTTTCTACACCAATGAAAATGAAATGAGTTACAACTATATTCAACAATATGGATGAATTTCACAGAAATAAATGTTGAGTTGAATAAATGTTGAAGCCTGCTATACATACATACATACATACACTGTATAATTCCACATAGATAGAGAGTTCAAAATCATGGAGCTCAAGACCACTCTGCAGTGTTAGAAGTCAGAATATCAGTTACCTTGGGAGAGGAGGAAGGAGGTAGATGATTGGGATGGGTAGGAGAGAGAGGATTCTAGAGTGCTAGTAATGTTCTCTTGACCCTGGTGGTGATTGTACAAGAATATAATACTGTTGAGCATCCTTTCATGTGCTTTTTGGCCATTTGTAAAGAAATGCCTTTTAAAGTCCTTTGTCATTTTTGAATTGGTCACTTTGTGTTAAGTATACCTCCCATCCAGATAAATATTCTTTGCAGTATTGCTTTAATATTCAAATGTTGGAAATCACATGTTCAAAATAGATTGATATTTTGTTTTTTTGAGATCCGTTCATAGAAACGCTCGGTCACAGGCCGGGTGAGCACGGAGTGCGGCCCGGAGACCAGGGAGACGGCAGTGATTGACTGCTTTTCTCTGAGGGCGCACTGAGGAGCGGGCCCGAGTTCTCGGCTTCTCTGGGGCAGAGCTTGGGAGGCCGCCATTTCAATATCAATGAAAATTGATATTTTCATACTGTGAAATACCCTACAGCCATCAAAAAGAAAGAGGTAGAGGCATATGGAATTTTTTTCTGTGGTGTATTGTTAAATGAAAAAGCAAATCACAGCATAGTATAATCCCATTGTAAATTCACAGAAGAGGATCTGGAAGGATACATGCCTAACTGGAAAGGGGAATGGGATTATGGAAATAGCAAGAGACATTTCATTTTTTTCTCTGTTTGCTTCTGTATTAATCCCTTTACAGTAAACATGTATTACTTTATAAAATATGTAAATTGATTGTGTCTCCTCTTAATTCCATCCGGTCCAAAGAGGTGATTTCCAAGGGTCCTTCTTAATGTAACCACCCCATAAAATAGATATTTTCTGACAATAGCTTTAACTTAGATATTTCATTCAATTTATGTATACGTGTGAAAAGCAGCACAGCTGAAGAGACAAGAGCATAGGCTCCAACCTTAAGTTTTTATCCCTGTGCCACATTTTACTGTGGGTGCATATCATTTGGCTTCTCTGATTTTAATTCCCTTATCTAAAAAGATTCCTTTGAAGATTAGGGATAAGGCATTTAAAGCCCCTGGATATTTCATAAGTATCAGCTGTATTATTTATTGATATATGCTTATACACATGTTATTTAAACTCGAGTGTAACAAACTAGATTTAGTTTATGTAGGTATGAAATTAGTATATTATTTGTTGGTAAAATCTATATGGCAACATGTCACAGTATATCATTGAAAGAAATGAATTATGGTAGTTTTCATAGGACCATGGTGGGGGAGGGGAGCCTCTTTGGATGGCCACTTGAATAGAATTTGCATTATAAATTTTTGGTTTTTTTGGTGACAGCTGAATTTTTTGGTTGGTAGACAGAGAAGTAGCTGAGGCCTTCATTTGGGGGAAAGACTTAGTAATTAGATGTAATACTGATGAAATCCTTATATTAAGAAGTAGTTTAGGGGGCGGAGCAAGATGGCGGAGGACTAGGAGACCTGGATTTCATCTGGTCTCAGGAATTCAGCTGGATAGGGATCAAACCATTCTGAACACCTACGAACTCAACAGGAGATCGGAGAAAAGAATAGCATCAACTCTCTGAACAGAAAAGCGACCACTTTCTGGAAGGTAGGACGTGGGGAGAAGTGAATCCGAGGCGTATTCGGGAGGATAGACGGCGGCGGAGTGGGGGGCCTCCATCCGCGGCTTCTGGCCAGTGATAGAACTGCGGAGCAAAAAATCGGGACTTTCCGAAGTTGGCTCCGCTGAGGGACGTCGCTGCAGTGGCTAAGTGGGGGGGGGTGGAACCCTCGCTGGGACAGTGTGGTCTCAGGACCCTGGGGGGTCACAGAACGACCAGGGGTGCCTGAGTGCGGCAGAGCTCCCAGGGATTGGAGCGGGGAAGCCGGCTAAAGAAACAGAACCGAGGTGCGGGCTCTCAGCTCCGGGTTGCCATAAACCCTGATCTGGGGCACAGTCAGGCCACTGCTCCTCCAGCGGGGACCCAACAAGCGGCAGAACCGGGGAGACTCCCCTTCCTCCCCAGGAGGAGCGGCACAGAAGCACACCGTGGGGATCTGCTGGGTTTAGAAACTCCACACTGAGTCGGGTGCCAGACATAGAAACGCTTGGTCACAGGCCGGGTGAGCACGGAGTGCGGCCCGGAGACCAGGGAGACGGCAGTGATTGACTGCTTTTCTCTGAGGGCGCACTGAGGAGCGGGGCCGAGTTCTCGGCTTCTCTGGGGCGGAGCTTGGGAGGCCGCCATTTTCACTCTCGTCCTCCAAAGCTGAACAGAAAGCTTGCAGGGAACAAAAGCTCCCGAGAGCAAACCGGATCTGATTACTTAGCCCGGCCTGGCAAGGGCGGGGCAGTTCCGCCTCCGGCACAGATGTTAGGGAACCATGGCAACAGGTCCCTCCCCCAGAAGATCAGCAAGAACAGCCAGCCAAGACCAAGTTTACTGATCAGTGAGAATGACAGAAATCCAGAGCTAGGGGAATACTACACATAGAGTCCATGGCTTTTTATACCATGATTCTTTAGTTGTTAAAAGTTAATTTTTTTAACTTTTTTTTTGAATTTTTCTTTTTCCCTTTTTCAACCAACATCTTATCAATCCCTTTTTAAAAAAATATTTTTATTTTTCATTTTTAGAGTCATATTCTATCCTTCATAGTAGTTATCCTTATTTTTGGCATATATATATAGGTTGTCTTTCTTTAAAGTTTTGAGATATAGTTTCTTCTGACAGGTCAAAATATACACTAAATCTCTAGTGTATGGCTTTGTTTTAGTCTCCTGGCTGATCATATTCTCTCCCCCCCCTTTTTTTAATCCTCTTCTTTCTTCTTTCAAACAACTTCTTATCAATTCCTTTTATAAAATTTTTTTATAATTTTCATCCTTACAGTCGTATTCCATCCCTTCATCATGTCAACCCTTATTTTGTACATATGTAAGTTTTTCTTTCTTTAAAATTTTGGGAGGCACTTTCTTCTAACAGACCAAAATACCCCCAAAATCTAGTGTGTGGCACTGATCTATGCACCAGCCTGATCATATTTGATCATATTCTGTTTTTTTTGTTTTGTTTTGTTCTGTTTTTGTTTGTTTTTATCTTTTTCTTTCTTTCCCTTTCTTTTCCCCCGGTTTCAGGTCTTTTCTGATTTGTTTAGAGTATATTTTCTGGGGACGCTGTTACGCTGTTAGCATTTTCTTCTCTCATTCATTTATTCTCCTCTGGACAAAATGACAAGATGGAAAAAATCACCTCAACAAAAAGAACAAGAGGTAGTACTGACTGCCAGGGACCTACTCAATATGGACATTAGTACGATGTCGGACCTAGAGTTCAGAATCATGATATTAAAGATACTAGCTGGGCTTGAAGAAAGCATGGAAGTTATTAGAGAAACCCTTTCTGGAGAAATAAAAGAACTAAAATCTAACCAAGTCGAAATCAAAAAGGCTATTAATGAGGTGCAATCAAATGGGGGCGCTAGCTGCTAGGATAAATGAGGCAGAAGAGAGAATCAGTGATACAGAAGACCAAATGATGGAAAATAAAGAAGCTGAGAAAAAGAGATAAACAACTACTGGATCACGAGGGCAGAATTCGAGAGATAAGCGATACGATAAGACGAAACAACATTAGAATAATTGGGATCCCAGAAGAAGAAGAAAGAGAGAGAGGGGCAGAAGGTATATTGGAGCAAATTATAGCAGAGAACTTCCCTAATTTGGGGAAAGAAACAGGCATCAAAATCCAGGAGGCACAGAGAACCCCTCTCAAAATCAATAAAAATAGGTCAACACACTGACATCTAATAGTAAAACTTATGAGTCTCAGAGACAAAGAGAAAATCCTGAAGGCAGCTCGGGAGAAGAGATATGTAACCTACAATGGTAGAAACATTAGACTGCCAACAGAGCTATCCACAGAGACCTGGCAGGCCAGAAAGGACTGGCATGATATCTTCAGAGCACTAAACGAGAAGAATATGCAGCCGGGCGCCTGGGTGGTTCAGTTGGTTAAGCGACTGCCTTTGGCTCAGGTCATGATCCTGGAGTCCCGGGATCGAGTCCCGCATCGGGCTCCCTGCTCAGCGAGGAGCCTGCTTCTCCCTCTGACCCTCCCCCCTCTCATGTACTCTCTCATTCTCTCTCAAAATAAATAAATAAATCTTTAAAAAAAAAAAAAGAAAAATATGCAGCCAAGAATACTATATCCAGCTAGGCTGTCATTGAAAATAGAAGGAGAGATAAAAAGCTTCCAGAACAAACAAAAACTAAAGGAATTTGCAAACAGGAACCCAGCCCTATAAGAAATATTGAAAAGGGTCCTCTAAGCAAAGAGAGAGCCTAAAAGCAACATAACCAAAAGGAACACAGATGATATACAGTAATAGTCACCTTACAGGGAATACAATGGCACTAAATTCATATCTTTCAATTGTTACCCTGAATGTAAATGGGCTAAATGCCCCAATCAAAAGACACAGGCTATCAGATTGGATAAAAAACAAGACCCATCGATATGCTGTCTGCAAGAGAATCATTTTAGACCTAAAGTCACCCCCAGATTGAAAGTGAGGGAGTGTAAAACCATTTACCATGCTAATGGACACCAAAAGAAAGGTGGGGTGACAATCCTTATATCAGACAAATTAGATTTTATTTTATTTCTTATTTTTATTTTTTAAAGATTTTATTTATTTATTTGAGAGGGAGAGAATGAGAGACAGCATGAGAGGGAGGAGGGTCAGAGGGAGAAGCAGACTCCCTGCTGAGCAGGGAGCCTGATGCGGGACTCGATCCCGGAACTTCAGGATCATGACCTGAGCCAAAGGCAGTCGCCCAGCCAACTGAGCCACCCAGGCCCGACAAATTAGATTTTAAACCAAAGACTGTAATAAGAGATGAGGAAAGACACTATATCCTACTTAAAGGGTCTATCCAACAAGAAGATCTAACAATTGTAAATATCTATGTCCCTAACATGGGAGCAGCCAGTTATATAAGGCAATTAATAACAAAAGCAAAGAAACACATTGACAACAATTCAGTAATAGTGGGGGACTCTAACACCCCCCTGACTGAAATAGATCATCTAAGCAAAAGATCAACAAGGAAATAAAGACTTTAAATGACACACTGCACCAAATGGACTTCACAGACATGTTCAGAATATTCCATCCCAAAGCAATGGAATACACATTCTTCTCGAGTGCCCATGGAACATTCTCCAGAATAGATCACATCCTAGGTCACAAATCAGGTCTCAACTGGTACCAAAAGATTGGGATCATTCCCTGCATATTTTCAGACCACAATGCTTTTAAACTAGAACTCAATCACAAGAGGAAAGTCGTAAAGAACTCAAATACATGGTGGCTAAAGACCATCCTACTAAAGAATGAATGGGTCAACCAGGAAATTAAAGAATTAAAAAAAATCATGGAAACCAATGAAAATGAAAATACAACTGTCCAAAATCTTTGGGATGCAGCAAAGGCAGTCCTAAGAGGAAAGTATATACCAATACAAGCCTTTCTCAAGAAACAAGAAAGGTCTCAAATACACAACCTAACCCTATACCTAGAGGAGCTAGAGAAAAAACAGCAAATAAAGCCTAGAAACCAGCAGGAGAAGAGAAATAATAAAGATCAGAGCAGAAATCAATGAAATAGAAACCAAAAGACAGTAGAATAGATCAACGAAACTAGGAGCTGGTTCTTTGAAAGAATTAACAAGATTGATAAACCCCTGGCCAGACTTATGAAAAAAAAAGAGAAATGACCCAAATCAACAAAATCATGAATGAAAGAGGAGAGATCACAACCAACACCAGAGAAATACAAACAATTAAAAGAACATATTATGAGCAACTCTGTGCCAACAAATTAGATAACCTGGAAGAAATGGATGCATTCCTAGAGAGGTATCAACTACCAAAACTGAACCAGGAAGATATAGAAAACCTGAACAGACCTATAACCACGAAGGAAATTGAAGCAGTCATCCAAAATCTCCCAACAAAGAAAAGCCCAGGGCCCGATGGCTTCCCAGGGGAATTCTACCAAACATTTAAAGAATTAATACCTATTCTTCTGAAACTGTTCCAAAAAATAGAAATGGAAGGAAAACTTCCAAACTCGTTTTATGAGGCCACCATTACCTTGATCCCCAAACCAGACAAAGACTCCATCAAAAAGAATTACAGACCAATATCCTTGATGAACATGGATGCAAAAAATCTCACCAAAATACTAGCCAGTAGGATCCAACAGTACATTAAAAGGATTATTCACCACAACCAAGTGGGATTTATCCCTGGACTGCAAGGTTGGTTCAACATCCGCAAATCAATCAGCGTGATACAATACATTAATAAAAGAAAGAACAAGAACCATATGATCCTCTCAATAGATGCAGAAAAACCATTTGACAAAGTACAGCATCCTTTCTTGATCAAAACTCTTCAGAGTAGAGGGATAGAGGGTACATACCTCAGTATCATAAAAGCCATCTATGAAAAACCCACAGCGAATATCATTCTCAATGGGGAAAAACGGAGAGCTTTCCCCCTAAGGTCAGGAACACGGCAGGGATGTCCACTCTCACCACTGCTATTCGACAATGTAATAGAAGTCCTAGTCCAGCAATCAGACAACAAAAAGAAATCAAAGGCATCCAAATCGGCAAAGAAGAAGTCAAACTCTCACTGTTTGCAGATGATATGATACTTTATGTGGAAAACCCAAAAGACTCCACCCCAAAACTGCTAGAACTCATACAGGAATTCAGTAGCGTGGCAGGATATCAAATCAATGCACAGAAATCAGTGGCCTTCCTATACACCAACAACAAGACAGAAGACAGAGAAATTAAGGAGTCGATCCCATTTACAATTGCAGCCAAAACCATACGATACCTAGGAATAAATCTAACCAAAGAGGCAAAGGATCTGTACTCAGAAAACTATAAAATACTCATGAAAGTAATTGAGGAAGACACAAAGAAATGGAAAAACGTTCCATGCTCATGGATTGGAAGAACAAAAATTGTGAAGATGTCAATGCTACCTAGAGCAATCTACACATTCAATGCAATCCCCATCAAAATACCATCCACTTTTTTCAAAGAAACGGAAAAAATAATCCTAAAATTTGTATGGAACCAGAAAAGCCAGAGGAATGTTGAAAAAGAAAAGCAAAGCCGGTGGCATCAAAATTCTGGACTTCCAGCTCTATTACAAAGCTGTCATCATCAAGACAGTATGGTACTGGCACAAAAACAGACACATCGATCAATGGAAAAGAATAGAGAGCCCAGAAATGGACCCTCAACTCTATGGTCAACTCATCTTCGACAAAGCAGGAAAAAATGTGCAATGGAAAAAAGACAGTCTCTTCAACAAATGCTGTTGGGAAAATTGGACAGCCACATGCAGAAGAACGATACTGGACCATTTCCTTACACCACACACAAAAGTAGACTCAGAATGGTTGAAAGACCTAAATGTGAGACAGGAGTCCATCAAAATCCTAAAGGAGAACACACGCAGCAACCTCTTCGACCTCAGCCGCAGCAACTTCTTCCTGGAAACATCGCCAAAGGAAAGGGAAGCAAGGGCAAAAATGAACTATTGGGACTTCATTAAGATAAAAAGCTTTTGCACAACAAAGAAACAGTCAACAAAACCAAAAGACAACTGACAGATTGGGAGAAGATACTTGCAAATGACATACCAGATAAAGGGCTAGTATCCAAAATCTATAAAGAACTTATCAAACTCAACACCCAAAGAACAAATGATCCAGTTAAGAAATGGGCAGAAGACATGAACAGATTTCCAAAGAAGACATCCAAATGGCCAACAGACACATGAAAACGTGCTCAACATCGCTCGGCATCAGGGAAATCCACATCAAAACCTCAATGAGATACTACCTCACACCAGTCAGAATGGCTAAAATTAACAAGTCAGGAAAGGACAGATGTTGGTGGGGATGTGGAAAAACGGGAATCCTCCTACATTGTTGGTGGGGATGCAAGCTGGTGCAACCACTCTGGAAAACAGTATGGAGATTCTTCAAAAAGTTGAGAATAGAGCTACCCTACGACCCAGCAATTGCACTACTTGGTATTTACCCCAAAGATACAAATGTAGGGATCTCAAGGGGTACGTGTACCCCAATGTTCATAGCAGCAATGTCCACAATAGACAAACTGTGGAAAGAGCCAAGATGTCCATCGACAGAAGAATGAATAAAGAAGATGTATACACACACACACACACACACACAATGGAATATTATGTAGCCATCAAAAGGAATGAGATCTTGCCATTTGCAGCGACGTGGATGGAACCAGAGGGTATTATGCTGAGCGAAATAAGTCCATCAGAGGAAGACATATATCATATGACCTCACTGATCTGAGGAATTCTTAATCTCAGGAAACAAACTGAGGGTTTCTGGATTTGTGGGGGGTGGGAGGGATGGGGTGGCTGGGTGATAGACATTGGGGAGGGTATGTACTATGGTGAGTGCTGTGAATTGTGTAAGACTGTTGAATCACAGTCCTGTACCTCAGAAATAAATAATACGTTATATGTCGTGGAAAAAAAAAGGATAGCGGGAATGGAAGAATGAAAGGGGGGGATCGGTGGGGGAGACGAACCATGAGAGACGATGGACTCTGACAAATAATCCGAGGGTTTCAGAGTGGAGGCAGGTGGGGGGATGCGTTAGCCTGGTGATGCGTATTTAAGAGGGCATGTACTGCATGGAGCACTGGGTGGTATACGCAAACAATGAATCATGGAACACTATATCAAAAACTAATGATGTATGGTGATTAACATAACATAATAAAAAAAAATTGGTATCCTTGGAGGTCTTGGTTTAAGATACAAAGGAGTATCAAAATGGTAGAAGGCCCTTGGGAGTTTCCTTTTTGAATATATTGCAAGCAACAGCATAACAATATTTTCATACTCTCTATCAGCGAAAAACTGGTAGAAGATTCATAAGAGCACATATCTGTAAAGTGCTTTAGAGTTTGTGGATACTTGTTTTTCCATTATGTGAATTGGAATTCGAATCTTGATACAATCCTGTGAGGTACTGAGGATAGGGAGTGTATTTCTGTTCCCTTCCACGCCCTCTGTTAACAGATGGAGCCTCAGGGAGGTCAGACAGTTTGCCTGAGGCTTCACAACTAGGATTTACTGATGTCTTCTGACATCTGATGGTAATCGTGGCCAACACTTATGTAGCTCTTACTATGTGTCAGGTGCTGTGCCAAGACATAGATTAACTCATTTGCTATTCAGTAATTCAAAATCCAGAATTTGTCCCACTCTAGAACATTGAGTAGAGATAAAGTTTATTGTTCTCTCTCTCAAAACAAGTATCTATTTAATATGCTTAGCTTTTATTACAGTAGGAGTGAATGAGAACATATTTGGATGTCCACAAGGCTTATGCCAACAGAAGAGAAATTAGGGCAAAAGCTGCAATAAATGGAGGCTGACAAGAAGTGCATAAAGGACCCTGCTTAATCAGTTCCGCCATCATCTTTTCTAATGCCTCTCTAATTAATTCAGAAACTATCCCTCAGTCTTTCCTCATTACATATAAGCCATTACTCCAGACTCTGTTTTGTTACAGCGCTTTCAGTCATGTTCCTTCTCCGCTCTGCTGTTCAGTCTTTCTCTCCGGGTGCTCTGCTGGGCTCTGCTTCTGTGTGCTCTGAACACATGTGCGCTCAGAGCTTTCCCTGTGCTCCTAGTATTCTAGAGCATGAAATGCTCTCCTCCCTAATTCAGCCACTTGTAATCCTCCTTGTGTTTCAAGATTCAGGTGGTGACCTACTTCCTCCGTGAGAGCTTCCCTGACCATCTCTCCCTCACCCCATCTCCTGTTTTACACCTAGCCAAATTGAATAGTAGTTCTGTCACTTGCCCACGAAATTACTGTCTCCTCACAAGGGACAAGTATGTCTCATCCATCTTTGTCTCCCTCACAGAAGTTCATACAATGGTTGTATAATTAATTATTGTTTTAAGATTCACTACTAAAATGAATTTTTAGAATACAACTTTTATCTGGTAATCCCTGGCTTCAGAAAACTTGAGTGATTTCCCTCTGTTCCAGAATTATGTGTAAAATCTTTAGTCTAGAATTTGAGGTGCTCTGTAAATACTGGAACTAGCTTATCTTTGTAACCTAATTCATATTTAGTGTCAGTAACCTGTTTCCTTACCTCTCAGTATACTTTGGGTTTCCCTCCTTCTCTTGACTATGATCTTTCTCCTGCCGGAAATGACTTAGTATGTTCTTCACAAAAGCTCTTCAGGCTACTGCTTCAAAAACTTGCTAGTTTATATTATATATATCAAGTTTATATTCAAAAACTTGAATGTATGTTCATTTTGCTTGACAGATAGTATTAAAAACTGTGTATCCTGATTCAATGGGTCTAGGGCCAGACCTGAGGCTCTGCATTTGTAATAAACTCCCAGGTAGTTCCATGATCCTGGTCCCAAGACTATGTTTTGAGTAACAAGGCACTACATTTTAGTCTGCAGTAGCTATTATTTGTGTCAGTCATTTGGAAGTAGTGTACAGTAATGAGTTTTCTTATTTTGAATTCGATACTTCATTTTTTGTGTCTTTTTTCCACACCTAAATTGTTTTGCTTGTTGGCAGGTATTTTATTTTATCCTAATTTACATCCTTTATATATAGTGTTTGCTCTAAAATAGTTGACTGATAATTATAAACATGAACAATTTCTTTTTTTCTTTTTAAGATTTTATTTACTTATTTGAGATCAAGAGAGGGAGGGCAAGCACATGAGTGGGCCAGGGCTGGGAGGGGCAGAGGGAGAGGGAGAAACAGGCTCTCCACTGAGCAGGGAGCTCAACTCAGGGCTCGATCCCAGAACCCTGGGATCATGGCCTGAGCCAAAGGCAGGTGCTTAACTGACGGAGCCACCCAGGCACCCCAGACATGAAGAGTTCCCACTCTAGTAATGAGAAATCCAGACATGAACAGTTCCCACTCTAATAATCAGAAATGTTTCCTGACCCTCGTGTACGCCCTTTAGCCAGTGCTAGGGCCAGTCCTCTAATCAGTCTTCTCCTTACCTGAAGTAAGTGAACCTTTTCCAGTTTTGGTCATTTCCAGTATTATTCATTGATCAGAATTTATGGAGTGGCTACTAACTAAGTCCTAGGGCTAAGACAGCAAACAGAATAGACAGAAATATTGTCATTTTGGGGTTTATATTCAAGTGTGATGAGAGGGAGAGAAGAAGGTGAACAAACAAGTAAAATAGATAACATGGTAGGTAAGTGCTATGGAGAAAAATGAAACCTAGAAGGGGGTGCAGGGTTTAGGAAGTGTGAGGATGTGGCTCATGTGGGGTTATAATTCCAAAGGAAGGCAGAGTGCTTGGGAAGGGCTCATTAGAAGGTTGCTTTTGAGCAGAGGCCTGAAGGAGATGAGGAGGGGAGCAATGCATGTTATCTGGGGGGAGCTTTCCAGATGGGAACTGCAGATGTGAGGGTGCTGAGCTGGATGTATGCCTCGCTTGTCACAGGATTTGCTGGAAGGCAGTTTGACTAGAGCAGTGAGTGATGTGAGATGTGGTTTGGAGGTGAAGGGGGGTCAGGTTCTCCTTGGAGCCTCATTGCCGCTGTACGGATTTTGGCCTTCATTTAAAATTAGATGGGAAGACATTAGAAGGTTGTTTTTTTTTTAAGATTTTATTTATTCATTTGAGACACAGAGATACAGAGAGAGAGAGAGAGCATGACCAGGGAGAGAGGCAGAGGGAGAGGGAGAAGCAGGCTCCCCGCTGAGCCAGGAGCCCGATGTGGGGCTCGATCGCAGGACGCAGGGATCATGACCTGAGCCAAAGGCAGACGCTTAACCATCTGAGCCACCCAGATGCCCCGACATTAGAAGCAGAGCTGTCACTTGACTTGGCTGACCTTGTTTAGAGGATCACTTTGGTTGCTGTATTAAGGAAAGGAGAAGACATGGGTAGAAAAGAGAGACTAGCAGTGGCGATTGTAATGAGCCTGGCAAGAGACAGCGGTGGCTCAGAGCAGCACGGTAGCCGTGGAAGTGGGGAGACGTGGTTGGATTCAGGATATATTTCTGGCCGTGAAACCTGCAGGATTTTTAGATATACTGTGAAAGGTTTGAATAATTCAGCTAATTCTTAGAATAGAATGATTAGGATGTAGCTCTTGCCTTCCCAGTGAATTCTCTTGTTGCCACCATCACCCCCACAGACACATGTTAGTGCTTCACAGGATAGCCTCTAGACATTTTGTTAAATATGAGAGAAAAATAACAAGTGACCTGTCCTGTGCCATCAGCAGTCATTGGAAGACAAAACGTGATGCTTTCAGTCAGCCGTATTGTTTTAACTTTTTATTTTGAATACTTATAATCTCAGAAGAAGGTGCAGAAATAGTACAGAGAAATCCCATTTACTCAAAACCCAACCTCCCAGTTTTAACATCTTACATAACATGTAGCACATTCTCCTAACCAGGAAACTGACATGGTCACATTGCAGTGAACGAGATTATAGACCTTACTCCACACTCAGCGGTTTTTGCATACTCTCATTTTCCTACCATGTATTTTTATACAGCATACATAGAGCACAGCCTTTTGGGTTTCAGGTGAGAGTTACTATTATTAATTATGGAATTATCCTGCACTCTGGCAAACTACTGTCAAATTTATTTATTCCTAACTGTGCTTAGATGTTAGGTAATACAAGGGACAGATGAGTTGTACGGGGTATCCCCCGACTGGCTTTTCTACAGCATGGACCTCCCCCTCCCCCTTCTTTTTCTCTTTCCTTCCTCTTTTCTTTCCTGTTCTTTTTCCATTGCCCACCCCCACCCCCCACTGCCATGTTGTCTTTAGTACTAACCAAGGAAACGGTGGGAGGAAGGCTGTTTTTTAGTTCTATTTTTTTAAAAAGGGTGGCTTTGCGTTCTCTACTCTGAATAAACTTTAAGAGCCTCATTTCCTATTCAACGAAATCCATAAATCCACAGCTGTTCCACTGGTAAAAATTAACATGTTTTGTTCCTGCCACATATTGGAATTCTCCATGGTTTTTCATATTTTAAAATTATATCAATTCGTTGTTTCTCTTACGGTGGACTACCACTTATCAACAATTTTATATTCAAAGTTATGTTCAGAAATGAAGGAGAGAATAAATTTTATCAATAGCAGAAGATTTTGGCATAGTACATGGTAAATACTCTCTGGGTATCTTGAATCTGGCAATTCCTACTTGTGTGACTTTGGCAATCCTTTAAGCCCTCTGCCTTGGTTTCCTCATCTCCAAGATGGGAACAGTATTAGAATCAACTTCATAAGGTTTTAGTAAAGACTATCTGTAAAATACTTAGAATTGTACCTAGCACATAGTAGCATTATTTTGTTTTGTTTGTTAAAAACAAATATCTGAATGTGGATTTACATTGGTATTAGTAAAAAACTCATTTGTAACAGAAAATATGTTAGTCTCTTACAATTAATTTCTTCAAATAATTTTAAGTAGGTAAACAGTGCAATACTGTTATTTGGTATGAATATTGAATCTCTTGAATACTTATATAAGCAGTGTTACAATTTGAACACTTCGATAACTTATAAAGGAGGAAGTCATATGCAGGAAAATTTAATTCTAGATTTTCAATTCTGAAAAAGCCTTTATTTTCTTCTCCTAATAGATGCTTAACAGATTGTTGTCTCAGAATTGTTCACACAGAGGCAGGATAAACTGATACTTTTTTTCTTCATGTTAGTGGAATAACAATCACAGGTTGCTGCTTAGTTTAGTGATTCAGCCTTTTACTGGTGATACTTCCTACTTGACCACTTTTCTTATTTCATTTGGGCTTAAAGTGCCCCATTTTTATTGGATACACTGTCTCCCATCTAGATAGCAAATATAAACAACCAAAGAATAAGTAACTTTCTAAAAGTTTGCCAACACAGTAAATGCCAGTTTCTTCCTGGTGTTGTTTGAGCAGGAGTACGCACCTGTGTGAGGTTGATGGGTGGAGCTAGACTGGCCCAGCCTGTTCTGCGGGTGTGAGTTTGGGCTGGGCGGTTTGTGTGGTGCTGCGGAAGCAGCTCCTGCTCAGAGGGAAGGAGTAAGCTCCTGAAGGCGAGCCTCGTGCCCACACACAAGCCAGTTTGCCAGCTCGCCTCGGGTAGGGACCAAACACGGCAAAGAAAACTGCAAGAAAGGGGTGCCTGGAAACAGACCCGGAGCCTAAAAGTGCTGTGGAGATCTGACTTGGAGTTAGCCTGAGGCAGATAAGGTCTGAGCTGTGTGACTGTGTTTCATTCTACATGCTTTTACACGGAATGCACAACTCTTGTGTCCTGTGTCCTGTCGGAACCACTGCTAAGTACAGTCATTGGGAATAATTTTAAGTATCGATCCTAAAACCTGTGCCACAGCAAGAGGTAAGGATCTATCAGTTATTCAAATGCTTGTCTCCAGCAACATTCAGAATATTTCACTGAGTCTGTTTTTACATTTTATTTGAGCATGTTTCCTTGGTTGCTTTTAAGTGCATGGTTAGTCCCTTAATTATTCGGAAATAATTGAGTATTTGTCATGTTTATAGAGAGGATTAATTGTTGAAGTAGATTGTATCACATAGGTATTGGGCAATGTGTCTTACTTTCCTGGTCAGTTTCAGTAAATACCCATTTTTCTGTTTGAACTCAGCTTATTTCTTAATGTTTTCTAGACCTTGGGTTAATGTACAAAAGTCTTCATGATTAAAAGAACATACCTTTGTATCATAAACAACCAGTATATTAAAAAACTTTTTCCTGGTGGGTTAATAATATTTCAGTTATTGACTAATGGAAAATAGGCAGTACTGATTTACTAAAAAGAATTTGGCAGACTGTATAAAAAAGCTGTTCAAATTAGCATAGGGAAGTAACCCTCCTGCCCTTTTACTTCAAGTACCCTGTGTTGTTTTTCCTCATTGGCATTAATAACCATCTCTGTCCATAAAATACGTGAGTTAACTTTTTTCCTGTTGCAGAGATTTTTTTTTTTAACACTAGGGTAGAATTCCATATTTATGGTGTTTCTTTAGATCTTGATGATAAATGCTTTTCTTTAAGGTAGCATAGAAACTGGAATGTTCTCTGAATCACAGATCAGCCCTGTTAAGCAGCTGAATGTTTTTCTGATTTTCAGGAATGTTCCACTACCATTTAAATGATATTGGTATTTTAATTTTCAAAACCACAAATGCGGGAAATTTCAGAATTTATAGCTCCTTTTCATTGTCAGTTTTTAAAAAAGCACCTGTTGCTCCTATGATAATGGCTTGAGACCATAACTTGTTTAAGTATTAGGTGGTAGTACTCTATGGTATTTGGCAGAAGAGAGCAGAAATCTGAAGTTTCTTAGGTTAGGTTTACATTTAAGATGATTATAGGAAGTTACTAGAAAGCGATCCCATGTTTGTGTGCATCCTTCCTTAGTGATCTCAGCTCTGAATTTAGGAGCTACAACCAGATTTGATTAAGCTGGGTTTGGAAAGCTGACTCAGGTTCTGGCTAGCCCTGTGCTGTGGAGGACTTTAAACATTATAGACCAAAGGTAAAGATAAATTAGGGTAGTAAAAAATAAGTGTCAGTATGACACTTAGGTAAGTGCTTGGCATATTAAATTTCATGTAAGCATTATAGTAACCCTGACTGATAGGTATTATTATTATCATTCTCATTGTGTATTTGTAGGAATTGAGACTTAAATAAGTAATAATGCTCAAGAGCTTGCAAATTGGGAAGTGGTTACAGAGTGGGTTTAAACACTCAGGTCTGTCTGACTTCAAAATCCATGTCTTATTTTCCATGCTAATGGTCCTTTTTTTTTTTTTTTTTTGTAGGACAGACTTCTAAGACTTTTGCCTTTAAATAAAAAGTCCTCATTATCAGTTCCATGCTCTCCAAATATAGAACCTTTCCCCTCCAGCTCCTGCAAAAAAAAACCCCAACCCACAAAAACAAACAAAAAACGACCTGTCAGTGTTCCACACCAAACTTCATGGCTTAATAAAGTACAGAGGATTATATGACATCAAAGTGAATATGATTATACTTTAATCTACATTTAATCTGTTTTGAATCTAATAAAAAATTTAATTTCAAGAAAAGTTTTCACACTGTTAAGGTTCTAAATTTTCAGATTTCCAGAACTTCATGTAGTATTTTTGATAGTCTTCTTACCTTTGATGTTACTGAATTCCTAAGAATATGTAGTTATTATACTTTAATTTTTATAAGAGAGACTATATGGATAGATGTCTTCCTGAAATAGTTTTTAAGCTTCATATCAAATAGTACTAGTTCATCCTGGAAAAATAAGATCCTGGATTATTTAAAAATCCTTATTAGAGATACTTCTATAATCTGTATATTATAACCCATTCCTGTGTTAGAATCCTTTAGTGTCAGGAATTTATATCCACCTCATGTTTCCTCCTACTCTTCTCTGCTAAAATGCAAATCTTTTTGTTCTGTATTTAGAAATGCAATTAGTCAGTCTTTTATATAATAACTGAGGTGGTAAAGTCACCAAGTTTAAAAAAAAATTTTGCTTCTTTTTTGTACAGAGTTGAGCAAAACGAATCACATTTATTTTAACTTGTAATTTAAATTTTAATAAGAAAGTATCAATTTTAGCAAGAAGAATGTATAGCTTATTTATATCACACTAAAATCAGATAAGCTAAATTTGAGCCTTCTTTGATATTACTGAAATTTATAGCTCCTGGAAAAGTAGATGTATAATGTAAATAATGAGAGTGTCTTATCTTAACCTGATGACCATTTTCCCAAGGGAACTGTGATTTATAAAGATCTAACATACCATGCCCTTTCTAACTTATAAATGTTTGTGTACTCCTCTAGGAAGAGCAGCAGCATGATGTTGCTTTGGTTTCATTCTTCACTCTGTAAAAGGGATACATTTTTTATTCAAATACTCAAATATTTTTGTTAACCACAGGCATCCACATAAGAGTTGTGCTGAATATTCTGAAGAAGCAGTTTGTTGCCTGTTTCTGCTTCTCTTTTTCCAAGTGAATTGTTCTTATCTCTTCTGTTTCTGAAAGATTCTTCTCTAAAATTTACTATAGATTTATCTTCTGGATGCCTTAGTGTCATCTATCTGCCTTCCGGAGAGTAATGCCTTTTGAAATGCCTCTTCTCTCTCCTAAGTAAAAGGAAGCATACTTGACTTATGTAACTGTTAGTAGCTTTCCAATTTTTCAATCAGCCATTACTGTCAATGCTATTTTTAATTTAGCATTGTACATGACATTTCTCAAATACCTGGTTTCCTCCCTTTGAGGTTGGAATGTACAGATATCAAAACTGTTACAGTCATCCACATTCCAGAACCTCATCCCTGAGCTGATCTCAGATATTTTCTCTGTTGGGTAGTCCCTTGCAGCTGTTACACACATCAGTTAGAGAACTGTGTTTTTTTCTGTTAACTTCCAAAATTGTTTATGATATATTGATCAGAAGCAATTCTGTACTTTCTTGTTCCACAACAATTTCACCAGCATATTAAGATTTAATACTCAAATTTATATAAAGATTTTCTTGGACATCTACTTTTGGTGGTGGGCAGAGAGGGAGAGGCATGAAATTCAAGGCTGTAACTGCTATATTCCTGCTTTAAAAATGAGAAGTAGATCCTAGGGAGACAGTGAGGATTTTGCATTTTGAGTATAAATCTGATAGAAATAAGTTTTTGGAAGTTCAGAACCTATAGATAATACTGTTTTTTCCTAATACTGCAGTAAATTCTGGAAACCTAATTCAAAAATTAATCTTTATAAAGTATATAAAAACAGTACTATAAGTGGCCATTGTACTGTGTACCAAGGATTTACTAGCAAATCAAAGAAATAATAGTAAAGGGGCGCCTGGGTGGCTCAGTCCCTAAGTGTTTGCCTTCGGCTCAGGTCATGATCCCAGGGTCTTGGGATGGAGCCCCGCATCGGGCTCCCTGCTCCACGGGAAGCCTCTTTCTCCCTCTCCCGCCTCTCCCCCCCCCACTTGTGTTCCCTCTCTCACTGTGTTTCTCTCTGTCAAATAAATAAATAAAATCTTAAAAAAGAAAAAGAATAGTATGTCATATGGTATAATCAACAATTGTGAATGCCTTTAACAATTAAAGATAGTACAATTGTGCAGCAAGTTCTGGAAATAGTTATATAAGCATGTTGTATAAATTAGTTATATAAGAACTCCTTACTACTATTTTAAGCTTTCATGGAGAAAAAGAAATAAAATGATTCAACTAAAATTATTTTTACTTGAAAAGTGCTAAACCTAATATACTGGGCATAAAACAGTTTTACATTTAGCAGCGATCTATCTTAAATCTTTATACCAGCCTTTTCCAGGGTGATTTAGAAAGCCTAATTTATTTGTTTATATAGCTCTTTAATGAAGTTTTAAATGATACCCTTTCTTTCCTTCTGATGAATTTTCCTACAGCAAAGATATTTTCCACAGACTTGAGAGCTTTCTATGCTGTTCTAACATTTTATTTTGCCAGAGTATTTAATGATTTCTCAGGTATTTTCAGGAAATTTCAAATTCATAAATTGCCTGGATAAACTTCTCATTTTTCATATTATTAAACTGACATCTAAACTGGCCAATTATCTCATCTAAAATCCAACAGCAAGTTATTGGCAGAATCAGGACTAAAACACCGTATCTCCACATTCATGGTCCAGTACATTTTCACCTGCTGATGCTTGGCCAATAATAGGTATGATTGGATGGATGAGCTTCATTGGACTATTTGTTTTATTAATGGAAAGGCATTAAAGCTTTCAATTACTAGGCTATTGGTTCAATTATGTGTTTGTAAATCTTTAAATAGAATTCCTAACATTTTATGCTTATTGAATATTTTTATCACATACAAAAACCATATATTTAGTGTAGGATAGCACCAAATAAACTAAAGAAAAGAAATTGAAATATGAGTCTTAGGTCATCTTGATAATTGGAGCTGGATACATAGAAAAGAGGAAAAGTGTCATTCTGATAACCTTTATTACATTTAAAAGTCATCACATTGAATATAATGGGAGATTAATTAGATTTTATTTAATATACTTGTTCTTGTGACTTTTTGTTTTTTTTCTTGAGAGAGGGAGAGAGAGCAGAGTGAGAGAAGGAGTGTGAGCTGGGGGGAGCAGCAGAGGGAGAGGGAGAAGCAGGCTCCCCGCTTAGCAGGGAGCCTGACATGGGGCTCGAACCCGGGACCCTGGATCATGACCTGAGCTGAAGGCAGATGCTTAACTAACTGAGCCACCCAAGCGCTCCATGTTCTTGTTACTTTTAAGAAAATTCTAGTGATCACATACTGGTTTATATTTTGAGTTTAAATCATTTAGAGTGTGATGCTAACACTAACTGAGTCCAGATTGGTTAACACATGTAAAGCACTCGCACAGAGTAAACACTCAATAAATATTAGCTATACTATAATTATTGTTATGATATTATTGTATCATAGATAGTACTTTTTCTAGATTTTCCTTCAATTTTTAAAAAATATCTAGTTTAGGATTCAATTTATGTTTTTTATCATTGGGTTTGGAACAGGCCATGGGTAGAGCCAGATTGAGGAAAATCTAACACAATATAGACCAGAAGATTTTCAGAGATAAAAATAGTCAGTGACAGAATTTCTTGGACAGGTCCTTATTCCATCAAGTAAATACTTGCTCTTAAGTTTGGTGTGCAAGAAACTCCTTTACTCTGATTTGGAGGGTGTTTTTTGTAAGATCAAAAAAACACATCATCAAAATTATTTATGTGTATTTTCACTTATTGACTTAAAGAGCTTCCTTTATGTCATTATTCATCCTAAAAGCTTTATGTATGTTAAAGTTCTCTTATATTATGCAAAAGGAAAAGTTACAAAGGTTCTGTAGTACTGGAAAAAGTGTTTTGGGTTCAGTTTATTTTGTGACTTATATTTGAGGCACGTTAGAATCTTGCTCAACTCTAGAAATTTTTCTTTATAAGGTTTGTAGAATTATTATTCTAGTGAATCACAGCTTAATTTCCAAGTTCATTTAATTTCAAATAAAAGCTTTGTTGGTTAGTTTGGAGTAACTTAATTGATCCTCAAAGCTATAAACTAAATAAGAATTATATTACATTTCTATTTAAACAAACTTAAAGCTATAAACTAAAGAATTATATTACAATTATATTACATATAAACACTCTGGTGTGAGTGTTTACTAAACTGGTTCCAAAGCTATGTTTCTCAGTTGCCCAAAGATCCTTTCAGGACATATGACAGTGCATGCTAAAAATGAGTTAATTTTTGTATCTCTTGTCAATATCCCTATTAATAAATGTGAAAACACTAAGTAACAGTTCACTTCAGCTCCTTACTTAAGACTGCAAATCTAAATCTGTGCCATATTTTTGGCTGCCATTTAAGGCATCAGTCTCCTACTACAGTTTTTCTGTTTTTGGAATTATTTGTCTACACTTGTACTATATAGAATTATTTTGTGTTCCTTTATTTAAAGAAAGTCACTTCTAATATGTTTACAGTACTCCCGTGTTTATTACAGTTTCTGAGATGGAACTTTGGTTTAAGACTTTATTTTTTTAATTGCTATTCCCTTCTCAAGTCTCTTGCACTCATTTACATCCATGAAAGGATACGGGGAAGTAGGAGTAAAGGGAACTTATCATAGAAGTATAAAAACAAGACTTTTATTTATTTATTTTATTTTATTATGTTATATTAGTCACCATACAATACATCGTTAGTTTCTGATGTAGCGATCCATGATTCATTGTTTTTGTATAACACCTAGTGCTCCATGCAGTCGTGCCCTCCTTAATACCCATCATCGGACTTAAAAGTGGTGTAAATTTAGTTTACCACATTCAAAGCTTAAACAAGACAAACTAAATGATCTTCTAAAGAGGTGCAAAGAAATCATGTGATAAAGGTCAATAGTTGTTCATTTTATTTATCTTAGCAATTAAACATAGGGAATTTCTTTAATATAGTTAAGGTTTCCATCCAAGAACCCCAAGAAAATTTTATTCAGAATGGTGAGACTTAAGAAACAACCTATTTAAATCAAGAACAAGATAATTGTTCATTGGAGATTCAGTGATATTAACTAAGAAGCTAACGGCCTGGAAAGTAAGAAGCAAATCGGTACATCTTTGCTGATGATTGTCTACAAATCCAGAAGAATCTACAAATTATTAGAACGGAATTGAGCATGGTTACTGAACAAAAACTATTTGGTGACCGAAATAGCACCCAACATTAATTGAGTTTTTTCTGTCTAGTACTAAGTGCCTTATATTCTTATTTAATTCTCACAATATCACAACTCAGGTAGATTTTTAACTTTTTCCTAGATGAGGAAAATGATGGACATACTTGCAGGGACACAGCTGGAAGGAAACAGCAGTCCTTCACAGCACAGTCATTGTGTTTTTATATACCAGTGACAATTAGAAAATATGATTTAGAAAATAGTACCATTTACATTAGCAGCAAAAATCATAAAGTTCCCGAAAATAGCTATAACAAAAGTTCATATGACTTTTATGGGAAAAGATGAGAAAAATTTACTGAAGGACATGAAAAATCAATCAAATAATTGGAGAGATTTATTTACTGTGTTTGTGGACAGGAAGGCTCAATATCATAAGCCAGTTCTCATCCAAAATAATCCATAATTCAATGCAGCTTTAATCAGACTCCCCCCCCCCCCATTTTTTTTCCTCCTTTAACTTGGCAGGCTGATTCTAAAATTCATATGAAAGTAAAAGGCTAAAAAATATAAAGGCAATTTTAAAGAATAAGTAGAGGGGATTCTGTTCTAGATATTAAGACTTGTAAAGTGCTAGAACTTAAGAAATTGAGGTATAAATGGAGAGAGAGACTGAAAGAATCAAGAGGACTCAGAAACAGACCCCTCGGACACACCATACACATGTTTCATTTAAGAATCAATCTTAAAAATTAGTGGTCAAAATGAGTATTCAGCAGAAGGTGATGAAATTACTGGTTATGCAGAAGGGAAAAAATAATATGATTCTATCTTAACCTCACTCTAACCATACAAAAAAGTTCAAAAAAACAAAAAAATGAAAAAGGTTTAGAGGAAATAGGACAATATGTTTTTGACCTTACACGTTTCCTTACTGGAAAGATATCTTAAAGCATGGAAACCATACTTAAAGACATTTTAAAATTTGTGCAATAAAAGATATGCCACAGACTGGGAGAAGATGTTTGTAACATGAATAATTAACAAAGGATTCATTTCCAGATTATATAAAGAATTCTTACTCATCAGTAAGAAATATGGTTGAAAAATAATATACTCTACAACCCAACAATCCCACGTCTAAACTTGAGTGTCAGAGAAGTTCTCCCGTATGTGCCCAGGGAGACACTTAAAAGATTGCTCAACACAGTATCAGTGGTAATAACAAAAACTTGGGAACTCCCTCAAGACAGTCAGTAGGAGAAGTCTAAATTGTGGTATATACTTATAAGGCAATACTATAATGTAGTTAAAATAAATATACTGAATCATGATTATATTTTCTCAAAATATATAATTTTGGAGAAGGTTTAATATAGTATGATTCCATTTCTGCAGATTTTAAAAACATTTAAAATAATAGGATATATTCTTTACGGTTACATACATGTATAAAGTATAAAAACACACGTGGTCAATTAGCTAACATATAGTAATAAAAAAAAGGCAGTTTTACAGTGTTCCCCTAAATGGCAAGCTAGAAAAATAGGTAAATAGAAAGCAATTACAGAAACCTATACTAAGATGTGTCTGTTCATTATCTGGATTGTGGTGGTGGTTTCAAAGGTAGGTACATATGTCGAGATGTATTGAATTATATATTTTAAACATGTAGTTTATTGTATGTCAAGTATACCTCAATAAAGCTGTTCTAAAAATAAAAAAAAAACCATATGTGGTAATAATACTGAATTCATGATAAAGGTTCTCTCAGGATGAGAATAGGATCAGAGAAGATAACTGGGTTCTATATTTGTAGTGCTTAGTTTTTTTAATTTAAAAAAAGGAAAAATAAATCTGAGGAAATAATATGGCTAAATGTTAAGATTGAAAAAGCTAGATGATGTGTACATTGATATTGTCATATTATTCTCTTAAACTTTTCTGTATAATCAAAATATTTTTTAAAGTAAACATACCTGGGCGCCTGGGTGGCTCAGTTGGTTAAGCCACTGCCTTCGGCTCAGGTCATGATCCTGGAGTCCCAGGATCGAGTCCCACATCGGGCTCCCTGCTCAGCAGGGAGTCTGCTTCGCCCTCTGACCCTCTTCCCCTCTCATTCTCTCTCTCTCAAATAAATAAATAAAAATTAAAAAAAAAAAAAAGTAAACATACCTAACCTACAAAGGGCTCTAATACTTCTAACAGTTCCTTAGCTCTTGATTTCCCAGGACTATCCTAACCCCCAGGCCTAGTCTTCTGGTCACTTTTTCCAATCAGTTTGTCCTGAAAACAGTCTAAGCGAGTTTTAGGCCAGTAGGCTTTTTAAATAGTAGTGAGATTAAAACTCAGCATACTATAATAGGCTTTTTTTCCCTCTCAACAGTTTTTTCTTGGGGGACCTTGGTGGCTCAGTCGGTTAAGTATCTGCCTTCGGCTCAGGTCATGATCCCAGAGTTCTGGGATCAAACCCTGTATTGGGCTCCCTGCTCAGGGGAGTCTGCTTCTCCCTCTGCCTGCAGCTACCCCTGCTTGTGCTCTCTCTCTCTGTCAAATATAAATAAAATCTTAAAAAAAAAAGATTAAAAAAAACCAGAAGAAGTTTTTTCTTTCTTCTCTTAAAATTCATTTTTAAGATACTAAGCAGAAGTTTTAGAACTTATTAGTCCATGTATATACCAAAGTAAGAAAGTCAACTTGACATTGCTCAGAGGAAAATCTTTTCTCCATGTTTATTGGTATGAATAGATATATTGTTTAGCCTTAAATAAAAGCAAGTTTATGGAATTTTGTTTTTAAACTCAAATATTTTCATATTTATCTAACAAAATATTTCAAAGTTTGCAACAGAGACAGAACTTGGGAAGTTATGAGATCCTTAAATATCATGTAGTCCAGTTACCTATACTTCTATTCCCCTCTTAAATTTCCACCAAATGGCATCTAATATGTGTTTGGAAACGTCAAGCAAAGAAGGATATTGTGCACAATCATGAAAATCCACTGGACATGCTAAACATTATACTCATACTTTAATGTACCTTAGGTTTAATAATGATAGTCCCCTTAGGTATTATGTATTCCTCCTCTACTCTGTCATTTGTCTGCTTGATTTTACTAATTTATTACAGATCTTAGAACTCAGTGCTTATGATCAAATAAACCTAATGCTGAGGTCATTATCTGGAACAAATCATCTTTTAATTTAATTTCCTGGGAACTTAATCTAAGCCCAGCTTTATAATCAGTTTAGAAGATTTCTGAGACCCACCCAATTTAGAGAAGTCTAGCTTCAGTGATGTATTGAGAAAGTAAGAATTCTTTGGTCTTGCTAGAGCAGTATTATGCTGTGTAATTAGCAACACCTGTTGCCCCATGTCTCCATGTCAAGGTTCACTATGGCTTACTGAACTGTATGCTTTTAGTGTACCCTGTAAACTGGTTATTGGTATCATAAAGATTTACCTTGGAGATAATTATGTTGTGTGTCATACTGCTAAAGCTTTTAACTACTGGAAAGACTGGTCTAGTTGGGTTTTTCTCTGGTTAAAAAAAAAAAAAAGACCACAGAGGTAAAATCTATCATGTGTGAGGAACATGGAAGAAGTTAGCATTGTGGCCCATGTTGCATTTTAACTCCAGAATAGGGAATTTGAATATAAACTGGCATGGTTTGCTTTTGTCTAAGTATTGTTTGTGTTTTACTTTTGATCTCTTTTATCTGTTGAAATGCTGTTGTTACCATTTTTGTTTTTGTAATCCAGCATATTTGGTGGACCTTAACCCTAACACCCTTGTAGTGGCATCCAAGGTTGCTTTGTTGAAATGGGTTTATAAGCACTTAACTGTCTAAAGCCAAATCTCCCCTCTACCTTCCTCAATAGAAGTCTTCTGATGTGACTGACAGTATTCCATACTTCTCTTCCTCAAAAGGTAGATTTACTAACTTAGTTTTCTAGTTTGTTATAAAGCAATGGGTGGGGGACAGTGTCAGTGTCCATAGTAAGTTTTTTCTGGCCATTTTACTGTCTAAGAAATGGGAAGAAAATATAAAGAACAAATTAATATGAAGAAACATTTAGATTTGGAAGTATTGTTAGATCTTCAAATTTGAGTATAACCAAATTGAATATTTTTATTAGTTTAAATTTCCAATACAGTGAAATTTACCTATCTAGATGGATAACTGATTATTTAATTATAGATGCCAGAGCCTTTTGCCACAACTGTCTTCTACCGCAGTGGACCGCAGTGGATTAGAATGCCAGTTAGATTAACAACAATAACAGCAACACTAAAACTGTATAGAACATAGTTTAATCTTACTTTGAAGACTTAGAAGTCATTTAAGACAGTATGTCTGGTCATCATTTATGAACATTAGCTATTTTGGTGTCTCAGATTGGGATACAGATTAGTAGGTGGAGACCACACCCACCCACCCCAGTCTCATTACAAGTTGGATTTAAAGTTCCCAATTTATTTTAATGTTTTTGGAAAGGTAACAGAAGCAAGGTGCCTGGCCACACAGAGTAGAAGCCAGATTGTACATATGCTGGCACAATTTCCCAGAAGCCTCAAGTGCCAAATGGGAACACGGAGTTGGTAATGACACTCCACTGGTCTTAATTTTGTCTCCTGTAACAGCCCTTACTTAATTGAGTCTTATGTCACTATTTAGGAAAAGTTAACATGAACAGTCTTGACTGTAACAGAAAAAGATGGCCAAGTTTCCTTGTTCGTGAGCCAAACTTAGCACACCAAAAATGGAGTCAGAGCTGCCTAGTGTCCTGGAAAGTCCAAAGTTCTACATAGGCTGCTCTCTGACTAATACAATTTTATTGTGTATGAGAGTTTGGTTGTAAGATCATGATTATAATTTATTTCTATACAGTTACCACTGAATTGTGAATCTGTATATTTCCTGGTTAATATAGAATTAATTCCAGTCATTCCAGATATGATATTGCTAATTGATGTGAAGGAAATAAATATATTCCTTTCTCTACTATTGGGGTGCCTAGTTCAGTGTGGCAAACAACTCATGCGGTTTTTAAAATGTTCTAGCTCAATTTGTGCTGAAAATTGTCACTTTCTTCCTTCCTTTCTTCTGGGGAGTGTTATGGGCACAGGAATTTTTATTTATTTGATGTTTTACAATCAGTTATGGTCATTTGTTGTGATGTTCGAATCTTCATTATGTCCCAGAGCTGGCCAGTGGGAACCTCTTCACCTGTCGTCTTGGCATGGCTCCTTCTGGGTGTGGGTGTTCCCTTGCTTTCTGTTACAACAGAATTTCCCCATCTCACCTTGTGCTTTCCCTACTATCAACTTGCAAACAGCCATTTCTCCAAGGAGTCCTGGTTTCTTTCATTAAGGAATAATAATATTTAGAAACTCACACCTGAGACCAAAGATGTTCATTGCAAATGGAATGTCATTGTTTCTAAGCCTTTTCACTGGCTAGAGCTTAGGAGAAATATTTATTTTAATTTGAAGTTTATGTTCACATTTCCAACTCAAATTAACATGACTGGGGTTTTTCCTTGACTTCTTTGATTTTCTTATTGTATCTCCTTTCTCTCACATTGAAAACCTTGGTTCCTAACAACATTAATATATTTGTTTTGTCCCACAATATGTATAAAATTGTTTCAGAATTACACTACCAATATTATTACTAATAGTAAAACAGTTGAATGAAATTAAATATTACTTTGTATTTTTTTGTTCTTGGAATATATCCCCCTAAGCATGGTCAGTTTACTGTTTTCAAGTCATTTAAAATATTTGCTCTCTGTTGACAAGGTTACCAAGTTGGTGTTTTAGATACATTGTTTCAGGCTATTTTCAAAATTAGAATTTGCTTTTTTAATGTTCTAAATTTTATGTTTAACATGTAGAAAGAATGTTAACATAATTTAAAAATGAAACTATATAAAAAGGTATATTCAGAGTAGTTTTACTTTCCCCACCCATTTTCTTTACCCATTTTTATTAATTTCTGTTTTATCCTTCTAGTGTTTCCCTTTGCAAAAATAAACTCTTAGGTACACACATACATGTGTTTGTGTGAAGTTATGTGTGTGTGATATACGTATTCCCCATCCTTTCTTATACAAAATATACTGTTCTCTACCTTCCTTTTTGACTTAATATATTCTGGAGATTACTCCTTATGAGTAGGTAGAGATCCTCCTTTTTAAAAAAAAAAGGCAAACAGGGGTGGCTCAGTCAGTTAAGCATCTGCCTTCAGCTCAGGTCATGATCCCAGGGTCCTGGGATCGAGCCAGGATCATAGTTAACTCAACCAGTTCCCTAGTAATGCACATTTGGGTTTCTAATACACATATTGAGCTATTTTTAAAGTAACTTTTCTAAAACGTTTAAACTGTTCAGTGTGTTCTCATTGTGTACAATCCAAACTTTATACGATGTCCTCTAGTACCTGGCCTTTGCATACCTCTTCAGCCTCCTTTCATACCACGTCTTCCTCACCCACTAACTCAGTGCCTTACAAATCAGATGTGACTTCTTCACACCTTCCCTGACCATCTTATCCAGTGTAGTTTCTTTTCTCTTGCCATTAATACTTCACTCTGTTTCCTTACGAGCAGTTAAAAGCAATCTGAAATTACCTGGTTGTCTTAATTTAGGTGGAATCATGTAGTGGCTTAGAGCTAGAGTTTTGAGCCAGGCTACTTGATTTTGAATCCTAGTTATATGACCTTCGACTGTTACTTAGCACTCTGTGCCTTAGTTTCTTCATCTGAAGAAGAGAATAATAATAGTATTTTCCTTATAGTGCTCTGTGTGAAATGAATGGTTAGTAAATATAAACACTTGTGCAGTTGCCAGCACTTACTAAGTATAAAATAAATGCTGGCCATATTGGTATTTTTATTTAATTGTTCATTGTCTTTCTCCCCTCAGTAAGCTCTGTGATAGCAGGGAGCTTGTCTGAGTTGTTCCCCACTATAATCTCAGGATTTAGAACAGTTCCTAAGAAATAGTGGGCACTTTTATAGTTGTTGCTGAATGAATAATACTTAAAGTTCAGTTCCCTTTTCTGTGAAACATTCTTGGAGATTTGAGACTAAAAGAATGTTCTCTCACATACATCATATGCAGTTGTCAAATTCTACACGTATTTTCGTCAGATTTGTCATCAAAATACTAATGCCTACTATTAACATGTATCTTGGAAGTTCTGGCCAATTAATTATTAAAATCTGAAACAAATAAAAACTTATTTCTATCAGAAAAAGGACAGAATTATCATATTTGCTTTGATGCAATTATACATCCATGAAATCCAAAAGGATCGACTAAAGTCCTCTTAAAATTGAGTAAATGATCAGATTTGAACTATATATAAAGAAATTGTTTTCTAGCATACTGGTAATTACCAGTTAAAGCCATAATTGAAGTAAAGTACTATTCTACAAGAGGAGCAAAGAAATGCAAAATACTTAGCAATATTCCTAACCTGAGATATTTGTGGAATGTATCTTTTCATAAAGAAAATTAGAAAACTTAAAGAGATAAGAGGTTTAGAAAAGTGATGACACACCCCATTTCCAGATGATAATATTGAATATTGTAGAAACTAAAATTTCTTAGTTTTCCAAAATCTTCAAATTATATCACTGTAATGTTGATATATAAAAGTACATATATAAATATGTTAAATTATTGCAAACCAAGCTCATTTGTATTTTTTACTAAATCTTGTCACAATTATTTTAAAGTTTATGTAGAAAATGTTTGAGAATGAACAGAAATGTTTTGGCGGCCACTCTTTAACAAAGATGCGTAACACATTATCTGCTAGCAGCTAAGGGAGAACAATACTCCTACAAATCCAATGACTTTTAATATAGTAATATTATGTGTGACATGCTTCTGAGGTTACCCAAGTATGCTATAAATGTCTCACTAGCAGATAGGAGAGTGCATCATTTACATTTACAGCAAGGAATCTAAGATACAAGAGAGGTTGTATTTACCCAGAGTTTCAGGGCATGTCAGAAGAGATCACATCAAAATTATTCTGACAATTCTAAGTAAGTTTTAAATAATAGATGTAGAAAAAAATAAATTTCCTATTTAATCTGTGTATGGTCTAGGATGACTACCTTGTTCCAGTTTGCCTAGGATTTCCTGGTTTTAACACTGAAAGTCTCATGTTCCAGGGAACATGGGCAAACCATTATGGTTGATCACCCTCATACAGTTCATAGAAAAGATACTTATGTCTGTAAATAGTATTTCTCATAAAATGGAAAGACATGGAAGACAAGTGAAACCCATCTAAGGCCATCTTGGAGTCCCCAGGCCACACATTCTCTTGGTACACAGAATTCCTACAGGAGGCTTCATCAGTTCAGGGGACTTAAGATTTGGGTTCACTCAAGAATCTATGCATAGTAGGATTCGGTAAGACTCCCAGCAATCATCTGCAAAGTGAGTAGGAGGATTTGAGGCCATTGTGGCGTCTATCTCACAACTAATCTCTGAGCTTATGATAGTTGTTATATGTTGACTTCTAGAGTAATTTTTTCTTTATGCTGCACTTCTCAGGAGTCATTTTTCTGGGGATTTGTTTACTTTCAATTCTTTTGCTGTTGTCTTTCTAAATATATCAGTGGGAATATTTTACTGCGTATTAATGTACTTATTTCTTGCCTTTATCTACAAAGGAATTAAGGTGATATATTAGTATACTATAGAAGTATGTTAATAGAAGATCTAATGTTTTTTATTATGTATGTGTGTTTTTATATAGCTATTAGTTTGACAGATGTGTTCTGTATCTTAATGGGATTGTCCTCTTTATAAAATGAGAAAGAGGGAGTTGTTTCTTTTTTCAGTTTTTCTTTCCAGATTACAAATACTTTAAAAATTCTAACCACCATGTAAAATATTTTAGAAATTGACTAGAAATGTAAACCACATTTACACCAGTTTAGGTCTTACTTATTATAAAGATTTTCAAAGCAATATAGTAGAGTATAACTCGAGTCCCAGTCATAATCCCAAGTCATCCTTGGGTATGCATTGGGAAGACGGCTGGTTTACCAACCTTAATTTATAGATCACAGATGAGAATACTTAAATTTGCTGACAATCGCATCAAGATTACAAGATGGTGAGAAGAAGATGTAAAATTATGAAGTTATTTATAAAGCTACTGTTGCCTAAACCTCTGCTGAAAATTTCCTACAGAATATAACTGTTGCCTAAACCTCTGCTGAAAATTTCCTACAGAATATAAAGTGTATTTGTAATAGGTTATTTTGCAGTTAGCCTGTTGAGATCTCTGTTGTTTTTTCACACTAAGTAAAAATGTAACTTCTTGTCACAACTAAGGTATTTCCTCTTTATTATTATTTTTTAGTGTCTAAAAAGCACGGCAAGCTCATTACTTTCTTACGCACATTCATGAAGTCTCGTCCAACAAAACAGAAGCTGAAGCAGCGGGGGATTTTGAAAGAGAGGGTGTTTGGTTGTGACCTGGGGGAGCACCTTCTGAATTCTGGTTTTGAAGGTAAAAATAAAATTTATAATCTCATAATTTCAGTTTTGACCTCTCCATATTGATTTTCTAGAATCCATTTTGAAGCAGATATGCAAGCAATATCTATTCCATTTAAGCTCAGCAGCACGGTATCGAACTTTTCACGTACTCATTTGAATTCTGAGATAACTGAGAATAAAGAAGGTTTAAGAATGCATTTTAACATCAGAGATACTTGTGATCTATCTAGGACGAGTAAGACTTTCCCACGAAGGGCACAACTGCACTGTTAGACTTCATTATTTTTATATCTGTCTAGATAGCTTTCTCAGCCAGTTTTCCTCTCACATTTTATTGTGGATTATTTAATTTGTATTTTGAAAAAAAAAGTCAAAGTTTGAGACTATAAAATACCATGGCCTGTCTCCCAACTTTTGTTGCTAAAAATTTAAATTTCTTTATAAATTAAAATCTGATTCAAGAATTCAGTGGTTAGATGAATGGATGGAGGGGGATGAATGAATAGGAAGAAAGGAAAAAGTTAAACATAATACATAATATTTTAAAGTCTAAGTGCAAACAGTAATCACAAGGAAGAATGGTATATTTATGTAGTATATACATAGTATGAGGAGAGAGGAGGTATAAATATGGATAGCTACATAGATATAATTATATAATGTGTATAATCATTCTTCCTTATAATATTGTTTTAGTTTGGGCTTTAAAATAGTGTCCTTATTCTATATAAAATTGATTTTATACCAGGTTTTTCTAAGATGAAAGCTCATTTCAGAGTACTGTTTTGCTAAATGACTCATTCTTTGAATTGTATTCCTAATGAATAATTAACTTTGTAGAGAGATTATCCTGTTAACGCTTTCTAAACTTTTGAGCACCTCCCTGTCGGAGCAAGTGACAAGCCTGATCTGTTTCTTCTATACAAAGTGTTGTAAGAAATCATGTAGGAACCTGACAAAGCATTTAAAAAAAATTCTTTTAGTGATCTCTGATGCCAGGATTACTCAGAATGATCTTAACAGCATTTCAGCTACCACAAACCATAATGCTTATAATCGAGTTGCTTAATGATTATATTGTTATCTAAAGAACTGATTTTTTTTTTTAAATCTTGTCACATAGTATTTTTTTGTAGATAACTTGTCATTTACCTAGGCATCCTTAATTATAGAGTCAGATGTTTTTTGTTATCTTAGGGTTTTTTTTGTTACCTCTTTTTCATTTTTATCTCTTTTATATCTCATTTTGTTCAGCCTTGCTTGGTTGTGATATTAATAAGAAGGAGTGTTTTCTAGTTTGTTCTGTCATGTCTTCAGTTTTCACACATCAATTCAGCTAGCAAGTTTTAGTTGTACTTAGAAGTTTCGGGTATGTTTCCATTCTTAGTATGGTAGGAGAGGACAGATGCCAATATATCATTTTTTTCTGAAAAATAATAGATTTTAATAACTACAGGGTTCATGTATCCCGTAACTATGATACATTTATTCTAGCAGAACAAAGAGTTTTCAGGTATCATTTATTTTTTTATAGGACTTGTTTTATTTGCTGCACATATTTGAAACCAAACTTCCTTAAAACGAGGTTTGAAATGAAATTGCAAAAAAGTGAGACTTTGTAGAAAACTTGGTTCTCTACAAAAAAAACCTTAAGAGTTGGTACAAAATACAAGAATTTAAAAACTCAAAGTGAGGAAACTCTGTTGCCTGAACATATTTCTATGTTTGAACAAGTGGCTTTTTAGAAAAACTGCTGTAAATATATAGAAGAATTTTTTAAAGATTTTATTCATTTATTAGAGAGAGAGAGAACACAAGCAAGGAGGAGAGGCAGAGGGAGAGGGAGCAACACCCCCCCTGCTGAACAGGGAGCGCGATACGGGACTCGATCCTAGGGGTCTGGGATCATGCCCTGAGCTGAAGGCAGATGCTTAACCGATTGGGCCACCCAGGTGCTCATAAATATACAGAAATTTTATAATCAGAGCACACACTGGGGAAAAAAAAAACAAGGCCCAAATAACCCCTGAAATTAATCCTTTAGATAGTCATATTTTCCTAACCAAAAATCATAAGTAATACTATACCAGTGTACTCCTGTCCTGGCCCAGAAGCCACCACGTTGACAATGGAAGTTGACTCTTTCATCTCTATCACAGAATGTATGCATATAGAAGGGATGTAATAAATGATTTTGATGAGTGAGTGAGTGAGAGAGAAAAGGACAGAAATGAAACCGCAACTGTCAAGAAAAACCAAAGACCAATTCGTGTCCTACTTACCGCATACTTTTCTTTGCCATGATTCTAATCTTAAGGGTCATCAGTTTCAGTTTAGACATGTACTTCTTATTATGTTGCCATGATGATATAAATACTAAATAAAAGTGGTTTGGGGGGTGCCTGGGTGGCTCAGTCGTTAAGCGTCTGCCTTCGGCTCAGGTCCTGATCTGGGATCGAGTCCCGCATTGGGCTCCCTGCTCGGCAGGAAGCCTGCTTCTCCCTCTCCCACTCCCCCTGCTTGTGTTCCCTCTCTCTCTGTGTCTCTCTCTGTCAAATAAATAAAAACTTAAAAAAAAAAAGTGGATCGGAAGTGTATTACTGGAGAGTGTGGGAATAATTCTTAAAGTCCTATCATCTTCTGGAAGAACCAGTTTGGAGGTTTCTACTGCTGTATTTTGACTGGGCCATTGTTTACTGTGCACATGCCTGGATTGTTAGATGGTTTGGAGGGAAAAGATGGCTAATAAGATGCCTTTTCTAACTAGGATTTCTTCTAATAATATATTGCATTCCCATATTGCTTTCTTATATGTTAGTGAAAAGAGAAACCAAATCTTTTCTTTTTCTCTTCTGATACTGTTCTTCAGTTTCTACTCTCTTTTTTTTTAAATGAAAGTTTATGCTTTTCTCTTTTGTTTTGCTACCTATTTTAAATAACTATTTCATTTGTCTCTCTAAAACTGGGTGTTATGAACAAACAATGAATCATGGAACACTGCACCAAAAACTAATGATGTAATATATGGTGATTAACATAACAATAAAAAAATTAAAAAAAAATTCTAAGTAATAATACTGTTCAGTTGTGTAATTTTATTTATAAAGGCCCATTATGTGATTCTGTGGACATTCAGTCTTTTTACCTAGGGAACATAAAATGTAAAGAAACAATTCAGATATTTTCCATGAAGTATTATGTTTGCAGAGCCTTAGCCAAATTATCAGGGAAAGACTTCTAATTCCCCATATTTTTGAAGTTTGCCTACTTGTTTGGGAGAATATAAGCAGGTATGAATTTAATATCACATGTTTGTGAGAGCCCCAAGAAAATTATCTATACTTTTTAATGGATGTTAGCTTATTTTTGTGAAGATTCTATAATGCATACTAAGAGAGCCTGATAATACAGAAATAAAACCCTGTATTCTGAAAGGCTTTATGTACCAGGGTGAGTTAGCATGCTAATTTGGAGCATACATAATGAGAAGTATCTTTTAAGAAAAATAATTAAAGCTTTGTTTTCCTTCCTTTAAGTCATTATGTTAGTTACCCAATAATCTCTAAATATATTTGCTTTGAAGTAGGTGATAGAAATTTTCCAGGTTCTAATTTGTTTTACTTCTAGTTTGTAAGGATAGAAACCTAAGGCACTGAGGTTATCGATGGAACAATATTAGAAGTAGGACTCAAGTTCATAAAGATGTTTTATATTTTGCCTGTCAATTTGACATAGAGATTGCTTATAATATCAAAATGAGTCCACAAAAAATACTTGGCAACTCTGCCCACCCTTCATCTCTACCATCTACATGCAGTCCCTTTCTTGTTACTAAACTTCTTGGACATCTTTAGAGGTAGAAAGCACACTTTGAAAATGAATACAGTTTCTTACGAAAAATAAGATTGCTCTACTCTGCTGACTTGGTCATATAACTTTGTCAGGCTCACAAGGGCACTTATAAATTAATTCATTTGTTAATTTTGTACTTTGTTTCAAGACATGCTCCTGGATTTTGAATATACAAAGATGGATGAAACATGTTTTTGCTCCTTAAAAGCATGACTAATAAAGGGTAATAGTTGTATAAACAAGCAAATAATATTTCAAAATGACATAGTTCTTTGGGCACCTATAACATAGGTTACCTTCTTTTTCTTTTTTCTTAACATATCTTGCATTATTTGTTTCAGAAGTACAGATCTGTGATTCAACAGTCTTGCACAATTCACAGCGCTCACCATAGCACATACCCTCCCCAATGTCTATCACCCAGCCAACCCATCCCTCCCACCCCCCACCACTCAGAACACTCAGTTTGTTCTGAACAAGGGCTACCTCTCCTTGGGGATATTCAAAGAAGGCTTGCTTAAGAGGGATAGTTAAATTAGGTTTTCAACAGCCAAGAGTTTTTCTATAAGAAGGTGATAGTAGGAAGAGAGACCAGGGAGAGGAAATTGTTTTTCCTCTACCAGGAAATTGAGGGACTTAAAAAATGACTGGTTTGTATGGCAAAAGATGAGACTTCATTTGGCCTAGAGTTGTGAAATATGGAAATATGGTAACAATAAATAAGTGCAACTGTGAAGGACCTTATATTTTAGGCAGTATTTTGCCATGGTTAAAAATCGGCTTTCTCCAAGGGGAACCCTCCTACACTGTTGGTGGGAATGCAAGCTGGTGCAACCCCTCTGGAAAACAGTATGGAGGTTCCTCAAACAGTTGAAAATAGAGCTACCCTACGATCCAGCAATTGCACTACTGGGTATTTACCACAAAGATACAAATGTAGGGATCCGAAGGGGTACGTGCACCCCAATGTTTATAGCAGCAATGTCCACAATAGCCAAACTGTAGAAAGAGCCAAGATGTCCATCGACAGATGAATGGATAAAGAAGACGTGGTATATATACACAATGGAATATTAAGCAGCCATCAAAAGGAATGAGATCTTGCCATTTGCAACAACGTGGATGGAACTGGAGGGTGTTATGCTGAGTGAAATAAGTCAATCAGAGAAAGACATGTATCATATGACCTCACTGATATGAGGAATTCTTAATCTCAGGAAACAAACTGAGTGTTCTG